>NC_034178.2:41284605-41592105 GCF_002021735.2 Oncorhynchus kisutch
CCCGGCTGATTTGTAGGGGTCCAGATTTTGCAGCTCTTTCAGAACATCAGCTGAATGGATTTGGGAGAAGGAGAAATGGGGAAGGCTTGGGCGAGTTGCTGTTGGGGGTGCAGTGCTGTTGTCCGGGGTAGGAGTAGCCAGGTGGAAAGCATGGCCAGCCGTAGAAAAATGCTTATTGAAATTCTCAATTATGGTGGATTTATCAGTGGTGACAGTGTTTCCTATCTTCAGTGCAGTGGGCAGCTGGGAGGAGGTGTTCTTATTCTCCATGGACTTTACAGTGTCCCAGAACTTTTTTGAGTTAGTGTTGCAGGAAGCAAATTTCTGCTTGAAAAAGCTAGCCTTGGCTTTTCTAACTGCCTGTGTATAATGATTTCTAGCTTCCCTGAACAGCTGCATATCACGGGGGCTGTTCGATGCTAATGCAGAACGCCATAGGATGTTTTTGTGTTGGTTAAGGGCAGTCAGGTCTGGGGAGAACCAAGGGCTATATCTGTTCCTGGTTCTAAATTTCTTGAATGGGGCATGTTTATTTAAGATGGTTAGGAAGGCATTTTTAAAAAATATCCAGGCATCCTCTACTGACGGGATGAGATCAATATCCTTCCAGGATACCCCGGCCAGGTCGATTAGAAAGGCCTGCTCGCAGAAGTGTTTCAGGGAGCGTTTTACAGTGATGAGTGGAGGTCGTTTGACCGCTGACCCATTACGGATGCAGGCAATGAGGCAGTGATCGCTGAGATCTTGGTTGAAGACAGCAGAGGTGTATTTAGAGGGGAAGTTGGTTAGGATGATATCTATGAGGGTGCCCGTGTTTAAGGTTTTGGGGAGGTACCTGGTAGGTTCATTGATTATTTGTGTGAGATTGAGGGCATCAAGTTTAGATTGTAGGATGGCTGGGGTGTTAAGCATGTTCCAGTTTAGGTCGCCTAG
Source organism: Oncorhynchus kisutch (assembly GCF_002021735.2). Taxonomy (NCBI): domain Eukaryota; kingdom Metazoa; phylum Chordata; class Actinopteri; order Salmoniformes; family Salmonidae; genus Oncorhynchus; species Oncorhynchus kisutch. The sequence continues at coordinate 41,285,539 of NC_034178.2, forward strand.
CAGCACGAACTCTGAAGATAGATGGGGGGCAATCAGTTCACATATGGTGTCCAGAGCACAGCTGGGGGCAGAGGGTGGTCTATAGCAGGCGGCAACGGTGAGAGACTTGTTTTTAGAGAGGTGGATTTTTAAAAGTAGAAGTTCAAATTGTTTGGGTACAGACCTGGATAGTAGGACAGAACTCTGCAGGCTATCTTTGCAGTAGATTGCAACACCGCCCCCTTTGGCAGTTCTATCTTGTCTGAAAATGTTGTAGTTTGGAATTAAAACTTCAGAATTTTTGGTGGTCTTCCTAAGCCAGGATTCAGACACAGCTAGAACATCCGGGTTGGCAGAGTGTGCTAAAGCAGTGAATAGAACAAACTTAGGGAGGAGGCTTCTAATGTTAACATGCATGAAACCAAGGCTATTACGGTTACAGAAGTCGTCAAAAGAGAGCGCCTGGGGAATAGGAGTGGAGCTAGGCACTGCAGGGCCTGGATTCACCTCTACATCGCCAGAGGAACATAGGAGGAGTAGAATAAGGGTACGGCTAAAAGCTATGAGAATTGGTCGTCTAGAACGTCTGGAACATAGAGTAAAAGGAGGTTTCTGGGGGCGATAAAATAGCATCAAGGTATAATGTACAGACAAATGTATGGCAGGATGTGAATACAGTGGAGGTAAACCTAGGTATTGAGTGATGAAGAGAGAGATATTGTCTCTAGAAACATCGTTGAAACCAGGAGATGTCATTGCATGTGTGGGTGGTGGAACTAATAGGTTGGATAAGGTATAGTGAGCAGGACTAGAGGCTCTACAGTGAAATAAGCCAATAAACACTAACCAGAACAGAAATGGACAAGACATATTGACATTAAGGATAGGCATGCTTAGTCGAGTGATCAAAAGGGTCCGGTGAGTGGAGAGGTTGGTTGGTGATTTAGACAGCTAGCCAGGGCATCGGTAGCAAGCTAGCATAGGATGGAGGTCTGTTAGCCACCCCTTACGTTCCGTCAGTAGATTAGTGGGGTTCCGTGTGGTAGAGGGGATTAATCCAAATCACACAACAACAACAAAAATAAAAACAATAGATATAGTTATAGAGGCCCAAGAAGAAAATATAATAATAATAATTTAAAAAAAATTTAAAAAATTTAAAAAAATTTAAAAAATTTAAAAAAATCTCTTAACATTTAAAAAAAATCTCTTAACACCATCCATTTTGGATTTCTATTTGCCATATATTTTTCAACTGTGCTGTGATGCTTCACAAAAGTTCTGAACCTTTCTATTCTCATAGTTTCAACAGATTGTAAATTAAAGTTAAACAATTTAGCTAAAAGTGTTATTATATTATTGATCGATTGATTCTGACTTTTCAAATCACCCAGTATTGCTATCTGCAGCGTTAGCTCCAGGTAAATGTTGCAATTCTTCAGCCATTTCTGGACCTGTGACCAAGACTAGCTATGTATGGACAGTACCAAAATAAATTATCTAATGACTCTGCCTCCTTGCAGCAAAATCTGCAGAGCTGGGAAGGGTGTATCCTCCACATACATAACCTTCTATTGGTTGCAAAGACATTTGCATAATAATTTTAATTGAAAAATTCAAAGTTTTGAATATGGCATCGTTTTGCATGTCAATTTAATCAGTACATCAAAAATCTCTTCCCAACTATTTTGCAATATGGAACAGCTATCCATCTTTTAATCCTTAAATGAAACTGGTATATATTTCATCACGATTTTCTTTAACCAATTTTGGTCTTTAATTCAGGGCTGACAGACAAGTTCCTAATGGTAATATATATATATTTTTTTTAAATAAATGTTTTTTTTTCAATTAGTATGTTTGAGTTTAACCACAGTATTTGTTGACTTATTTGTTCTGTCTTTTCTGTTGGATTAAATTGAAATTGCAACCAACTTTCTATGGCTTGTTTAATTAAAAAATAACAATATTTTGGAGATGATTTTGTTTTCAAATAACAGAAAGTGAGGGGTTGTATTCTGAATAAAGGGAAAAAGGCCATTCTTGAACATGGGGAGAGACATTTTGACTAATTTGCTAGAGAATAAGTTCAGATTTAAGTATAACTTTTGTATGACTGACACCTTTAGTGAGAGGTCTAATGCTTTAATATTTAATAATTCCTATAATGAATTCATATTCATTATAAAAATAGGCCCTTTTAATTTTGTCTGGCTTGCCATTCCATATAAAATTGAATATTTTTGGCTCATATCATTTAAAAAAACACTTCGCTAGGTGTAGGCAAAACCATAAGCAATTAGGTCAACTGTAATATGACTAAATTGTTAATCAAAATTGTAAATTGTTAATGATTTTTCCACAAATAGACAGGTATTTTCCTTTCCATGGTAGCAAGATCCTATCTATTTTTGCTAAGTTTCTATTAAAATATATTAAAGATATTAAAATATCTTTCGGGATATCAATGTCAGACCATTTTATTGGTAAACTACACAGTAATGTAAAAGTTTTTTTGTGATCCAATACATAACGTAGTAATAATTTTATTTTAATCCAGAGAGGTTAGAAAAAGTATCTAGATCCTCTATGAGGCTGTGGAGGGATTATACATGTGGATTTTAAAGAAAACATTACTTCATCAATGTCAAATCAAATCAAATTTTATTCGTCACATACACATGGTTGGCAGATGTTAATGCGAGTGTAGCGAAATGCTTGTGCTTCTAGTTCCGACAATGCAGTAGTAACCAACGAGTAATCTAACCTAACAATTATACAACAACTACCTTATACACACAAGTGTAAAGGGATGAAGAATATGTACATAAAAATATAATAATGAGTGATGGTACAGAACGGCATAGGCAAGATGCAGTAGATGGTATCAAGTAGAGTTTTTACATATGAGATGAGTAATGTAGGGTATGTAAACATATAAAAGTGGCATTGTTTAAAGTTGCTAGTGATACATGTATTACATAAAGATGGCAAGATTCAGTAGATGGTATAGAGTACAGTATATACATATGAGATGAGTAATGCAGGGTATGTAAACATTATATTAAGTGGCATTGTTTAAAGTGGCTAGTGATACATTTAACATTTATTTATTATACATTAATTTTTCCATTATTAAAGTGGCTGGAGTTGAGTCAGTATGTTGGCAGCAGCCACTCAATGTCAGTGGTGGCTGTTTAACAGTCTGATGGCCTTGAGATAGAAGCTGTTTTTCAGTCTCTCGGTCCCTGATTTGATGCACATGTACTGACCTCGCATTGTGGATGATAGCGGGGTGAACAGGCAGTGGCTCGGGTGTCCTTGATCTCTATGGCCTTCCTGTGACATCGGGTGGTGTAGGTGTCCTGGAGGGCAGGAAGTTTGCCCCCGGTGATGTGTTGTGCAGACCTCATTACCCTCTGGAGAGCCTTACGGTTGTGGGCGGAGCAGTTGAAGTACCAGACGGTGATACAGACCGATTGTGCATCTGTAAACATTTATGAGTGCTTTTGGTGACAAGCCAAATTTCTTCAGCCTCCTGAGGTTCCGCTACGCTGTGGGTGGACCAATTCAGTTTGTCCGTGATGTGTACGCCGAGGAACTTACAACTTACTACCCTCTCCACTACTGTCCCATCGATGTGGACAGGGGGGTGCTCCCTCTGCTGTTTCCTGAAGTATACAATCATCTCCTTTGTTTTGTTGAGAGCTTGATGATGAGTTTGGAGGGTACTACGGTGTTAAATGCTGAGCTGTAATCGATGAGCAGCATTCTCACATAGCATTCTCACATCTCACATCCTCTTGTCCAGATGGGTTACGGCAGTGTGCAGTGTGGTTGCGATTGTGTCGTCTGTGGACCTATTGGGGCGGTAAGCAAATTGGAGTGGGTCTAGGGTGTCAGGTAGGTTGGAGGTGATATAGTCCTTGACTAGTCTCTCAAAGCACTTCATGAACCTGCCACATACCTCTTGTGTCTGAGCCGTTGAAATGCGGCTCTACTTTGTCTCTATACTGACGCTTAGCTTGTTTGATTGCCTTGCGGAGGGAATAGCTACACTGTTTGTATTCGGTCATGTTTCCGGTCACCTTGCCCTGGTTAAAAGCAGTGGTTCTCGCTTTCAGTTTTGCGCGAATGCTGCCATCAATCCACGGTTTTTGGTTTGGGAATGTTTTAATAGTTGCTGTGGGTACGACATCGCCGATGTACTTGCTAATAAACCTGCTCACCAAATCAGCGTATTCGTCAATGTTGTTGTTTGACACAATGCGGAACATATCCCAATCCACATGATCGAAGCAATCTTGAAGCATGGAATCAGATTGGTCGGACCAGCGTTGAACAGACCTGAGCGTGGGAGCTTCCTGTTTTAGTCTCTGTCTACAGGTAGGGAGCAACAAAATGGAGTAGTGGTCAGCTTTTCCGAAAGGAGGGCGCTATATGCGTAGCGGAAGTTAGAATAACAATGATCTAGGGTTTTACAAGCCCTGGTAGCACAATCGATATGCTGATAGAATTCAGGGAGTCTTGTTTTCAGATTAGCCTTGTTAAAATCCCCCGCTACAATCAATGCAGCCTCAGGATATGTGGTTTCCAGTTTACCAAGTCAGAACAGTAGGCTAAATTATGAGGGGAAAAGGGACCAAATTATTAGGGTGAGACACTTGGGCCACTAACACCTTACTACACAACATACACTTAATAATACTTTCTTAGCTACAGCATACATATCTCCCTGGCATATTAAATCATTTATGCAGCAGCGTACAATACATTTTTGTGCTGTGCTCAGTTGAAAAGGAAGGTGGCGTGGCGGTCCTTCGTGGGCAAATTGTGTCATCAAACGTTGTCATCAAAGTCTGGCATTCTCTGGATTTATGGTGCTTTCAAGACAACTGGGAACACAGGAAAAAACAAGGTTGAATCAGTGATCTTCATGTCGTAGCTCTAGAAAGAGGTCCGAGTTCCCCCACCTTGCAATTCTGAGTTGGATGACTGCTCAAAACGTATTTTCCCAGTCGGAGCTCATTTCATTTCAATTTCCCAGTTCTCTTGAACTCACTGAATTCTGACATTTCCCAGTTCTGAGTTTCCAGTTGTTTTGAGCGTGGCAGAAGTCATGTTGGATTGACAGCTTGGCCAATGTTCAATGTTTATCCTTTTAAGCTTGGAAAATATACTCTTAAACCTAGACTTGGACTACACACTTCCACTGAATAGAGGGCTAGTGATTGCTTTCCAATGCTTGCAGTTAGCCACTGATTCCTTCCATCCTTGTTGAATTTGCCATTTCCAACTTGTTGTGCAATGTTTATGTCCAATGGCTGATGAGCACAGCTATGTTTTATCTATAATTTCTGTTCATATGACAAGGATTAAAAAGGATTTGCCAGTAGATTGTCGACTTGATTCATGATGATGACTGCTAGCTTGCTAGCTAAGGTTTTGAAAGTATGATGTTGCCATTTTTTTTAGCTTAACAGGTGGGGCTCAAAACAGCTGGGGCTCAAAACAGCTGGGGCTCTGCACCTGCCCTGAATGACCGGTCGCCACTGCATACACATAATCTGCAGAATGTGTTGTTCATACTCTGATGAGCTTTTTTATTATAGGCTGTGATATGAAATGTATTATGATGACATTGAGAAATGAAACATGTTTCCTAATCATACTAAACTTAATGCCATCTCTTTTCAATTTTGCATGACAATGGTGATGTACAGTAATAGGTAGAAGATTGCCATCTAGTGATGTGGTTCTGTGACCACACTGCACTACTCTGAACCTACTTAGCTACAGCAAAGAAACAGATATCCTTCAGGTAGGTACAACTGAATTAGGAACATTATTTTGAAATTAGGTCAACTATACCATCAAGTTACTTGAAAAAGATAGTAAACTAGTAGTTAAAATATGGGTGTATACTCCCCAACACTGATGCACTGCAACATGGAGAATTAAATGCCCAGGCAAATTAAACAAAATTATGAAAGCATGTTTGCTTGCTTGCCTGATGTAGATAATATTTCATTAGAAATAAGAGGCTGGCGTTAGCCTGGAGTTTGGTTGAACAAAGAGAGGGTTCATTCCCACCACTAGAGGGCACTGTAACAATGTAGGAATGGCAGGTACGTTATCATGATACAGTCCTTTTTTATAAAACAGTAACATGCGAAACATAAACATAACAGCCAGAGGGATTCCACAAAGAAATAAGAGGAGAAAAAAACACAAATCCACATTATATATATTGTTGACAAAATGATTATAGAACATTTACAGCTTCGGTTGGATAAGAATACAGGTTTGTATTCAATCCCTCCAAAGGAACACATTTCAAACAGAACTTTTTTCTTGTTATAAAAGTGTCCGGACACTTTTTTTTGCGATTTCTCTTGGTTTTGAGAAACTTACCCCACCACCGACGGACTTCCTCATGCTCGTTCTGCAGTTGCAGTGGCACAGATTAAACACCCAAATACATCATTTTAGAAGTGGCAATACTTATTCAGTGTACTTCCGTGTAGCCCGTGCATGCACAAATGGAAAAGTATCGCTTGAGTCCAACTAAATGGAATATAAAGTTGCAAATAAAGTTCAGAATGACACAATTTCATGTGTACAATATCTAAAAAAAAGGTGAACCTGTCCTTTAACTATCAACTCAAACAGTTGTGCCACCACCACTGTACCGCAAGGGGGTGCAAAAACATATGGTTTCACTCGTGTCAGCTGTGCAGCTGACGTTTTATTGATTCTACAGGTTAACAGGTTAACTTAATTTGATCACTCTTTTGTTGCTGATCATTTTTCTGCACTGCAGGAAATGCAGATGAGATTTGTGATTTACTAAAATTAACTGAAAACCCACACTAACACACAATTATGTTAACATTATTGCACTTTTCATGCAGTCTACTTTTGGCCAGCTGATAGCCTAACTACTGATCAAGCAACATTCTGGATTAAAGTGCAATATGCAGTAATCACTCCCCCATTTCCTGGTTGCAGAGATTCTAGTAGTTTGCCTAATTTCAGTTTATATGACAACACAAGCAGTCATTGTGTAGATAATCATTCTACCATCTAAACCGCTCTGAAATATATTTTCCATAACCCAAAATATTGTATTTTCAGCTGTTCAAAGTTGGTGTCCAAAACCGAAAGTAAAAGACGCAAAAACAAAACTTAAGAACGAGAAACATAGAAATATTGTATATAGAACAGATCTACTGCTTCTAAGACTTCTTTCAATGAGAATGACAGATCTATAACTCACATTCTATGTGAATTTGGTCGGGTCGCACAAAAAGTTACATATTGTAGATTTAAGCGTTCAAATGTTGTTGCTGCAGAATTATTAGGTCAAATTAAGATCCTAAATCTGCAGGCTGTTTAGTCATTAAATAATGTTGATAATTTTAAGAATAGGCTGTCACTCAGAGATAAATCAAATCAAATGTTATTTGTCACATGCGCCGAGTACAACAGGTGAAATGCTTACTTACAAGACCTTAACCAACAATGCCTTAAGAAGTTAAGAAAAAAATACAGTGTTAAGTAAAAAATAGAAAAAAAGTAACAAATAATAAAGCAAAATAATAACAAATAATAAAGCAGAGGCAGTAAAATAACAAGTGAGGATATATACAGGGGTTACCGGTACATGTGAGTCGATGTGACGGGCACCAGTTAGTAGAGGTCATTGAGGTAATATGTACATGTAGGCAGAGTTAAAGTGAGTATGCATAAATTATAAACAGAGAGTAGCAGCAGTGTAAAAGAAGGGTCTGGGTAGCCCTTTGATTAGCTGTTCAGGAGTCTTATGGCTTGGTGGTAGAAGCTGTTAAGAATAATTTTAGACCTCGACTTGGCACTCCGGTACTGCTTGCCGTGCACTAGCAGAGAGAACAGCCTGATATAGAGGTCCTGGATGGCAGGAAGCTTGGCCCCAGTGATGTACTGGGCTGTATGCACTACCCTCTGTAGTGACTTGCGGCCGGAGGCCACGCAGTTGCATTACCAGGCAGTGATGCTCTTCATGGTGCAGCTGTAGAACCTTTTAAGGATCTGAGGACCCATGCTAAATCTTATCAGTCTCCTGAGGGGGAATAGGCTTTGTCGTGCCCTCTTCATGACTGTCTTAGTGTGCTTGGACCATGATAGTTTGTTGGTGATGTGGACACCAAGGAACTTGAAACTCTCAACCTGTTCCACTGAGAATGGGGGCGTGCTCGGTCTTTTTCTGTAGTCCACAATCATCTCCTTTGTCTTGATCACGTTGAGGGAGAGGTTGTTGTACTGGCACCACACTACCAGGTCTCTGACCTCCTCCCTATAGGCTGTCTCATCGTGGTCGGTGATCAGACCTACCGCTGTTGTGCCATCGGCAAACTTGATGATGGTGTTGGAGTCGTACCTGGCCATAAAGTCATGAGTGAACAGGGAGTACATGAGGGGACTGAGCACGCACCCCTGAGGGGCCCCTGTGTTGAGGATCAGCATGGCGGATGTGTTGTTACATACCCTTACCACCTTGGGGCGGCCCCAGGTGGTAAGGTCCAGGATCCAGTTGCAGAGGGAGGTGTTTAGTCCCAGGGTCCTTAGCTTAGTGATGAGCATTGAGGGTACTATGGTGTTGAAATCTGATCTGTAGTCAATGAATAGCATTATCACATAGGTGTTCCTTTTGTCCAGGTTGGAAAGAGCAGTGTGGAGTGCAATAGAGATTGCATCATCTGTGGATCTGTTGGGGCGGTACGCAAATTGGAGTGGGTCTAGGGTTTCTGGGATGATGATGTTGATGTGAGCCATGACCAGCCTTTCAAAGCACTTCATGGCTCCAGACGTGAGTGTTACGGGTCGGCAGTCATTGTGGCAGGTTACCTTAGTGTTCTGCTTGAAACTTGTTGGTATTACAGACTCTGTTAGGGACAGTTTGAGAACGTCAGTGAAGACACTTGCCAGTTGGTCAGCGCATGCTCAGAGTACACATCCTGGTAATCTGTCTGGCCCTGCGGCCTTGTGAATGTTGACCTGTTTAAAGGTCTTACTCACACCGGCTATGGAGAGCCGTCGTCCAGAACAGCTGGTGCTCTCATGCATGCCTCAGTGACACTTGCCTCGAAGTGAGGATAGAAGTAATTTAGCTCATCTGGCAGGTTTGTGTCACTGAGCAGCTCGTGGCTGCATTTCCATTTCTCTGTAGTCTGTAATAGACTGCCACATCCAACGAGCATTGGAGCCCGTGTAGTACGATTCAATCTTAGTCCTGTATTGACGCTTTGCCTGTTTGATGGTTTGACGGAGGGCATAGCGAGATTTCTTATAAGCTTCCGGGTTAGAGTCCCATTCCTTGAAAGCGGCAGCTCTATCCTTTAGCTCAGTGTGGATGCTGCTTGTAATCCATGGCTTCTGGTTGGGGTATGTACGTACAGTCACTATGGGGACGATATCCTCGATGCACTTTTTAATGAAGCCAGTGACTGATGTGGTGTACTCCTCAATACCATCGGAAGAGCAGCTTATTATCTGCTTCATCTAACCACTTTCTTATTGACAGAGTCACTGTTGCTTCCTGCTTTAGATTTGGTTTGTAAACAGGAATCAGGTAGATAGAATTATGGTCAGATTTGCCAAATGGAGGGTGAGGGAGAGCTTTGTACGCATCTCTGTGTGTGGAGTAAAGGTGTTCTGGAGTTTTTTCCCTCTGGTTGCATATTTAACATGCTGATAGAAATGAGGTAAAACTGATTTGAGTTTCCTTGCATAAAATTCCCCGGCCTCTAGGAGCGCCGTATACAGCTGATTGATTGTGGTCTTAGTGCCAGCATCGGTCTACGGTGGTATATAGACAGCTATGAAAAATATAGATGTAAACTCTCTTGGTAAATAGTATGGTCTACAGTTAATCATGAGATTGGAGGGCGAGGGAGAGCTTTGTATGCTTCTCTGTGTGGAGAACTTCAGGTGAGAAAAACCTCGAGACTTCCTTAGATTTCGTGCAACAGCTGTTGTTTACAAAGATATCTAGGCTGATGCCCCTTGTCTTACAAGAGGCCGCTGTTTTAAGCAAAAAAGCTTAAAACCCGCCAGCTGTATGTTAATCATGTTGTCGTTCACCCACGACTTGGTGAAACATAAGATATACAGTTTGGTAGGATATACATGCTTGTAGTTTGTCTATTTTATTATTGATTGATTGGCTAATAGGACAGATGGTAAAGGTATCTCCTACTTTTCCTCCTACAAATGACGGGGACGAGGGCCTTGTCGGGTGTTTGGAGTAAATCCTTCCCGTTTGGCTTGATGAAGAAGAATTCCTCCAGTACGGGGTGAGTGTTTGGCGACATGAGTGAAGGAGGCTTTGTTGAAAAATAGGAAGCAGATTCTAGATTTAATTTTGGATTGGAAATGTTTGATGTGAGTCTGGAAGGAGAGTTTACCATCTAACCAGACACCTAGGTATTTGTAGTTGTCAGAACCGTCCAGAGTAGTGATGTTGGACGGGCGGGCAGGTGCAGGCAGCTATCGGTTGAAGAGCATGCATTTAGTTTGACTTGTATTTAAGAGCAATTGGAGGCCACGGAAGGAGAGTTGTATGGCATTGAAGCTCGTCTGGAGGGTTGTTAACGCAGTGTCCAAAGAAGGGCCAGAAGTATACAGAATGGTGTCGTCTGCGTAGAGGTGTATCAGAGACTCACCAGCAGCAAGAGCGACATCATTGATGTATACAGAGAAGAGAGTCGGTCCAAGAATTGAACCCTGAGGCACCCCCATGAGGCCCACTTCCAGAGGCCCGGACAACAGGCCCTCCGATTTGACACACTGAACTCTATCAGAGAAGTAGTTAGTGAACCAGGTGAGGCAATCATTTGAGAAACCAAGGCTACTGAGTCTGACGATGAGAATGTGGTGATTGACAGAGTCGAAAGCCTTGGCCAGATCAATGAATACGGCTGCACAGTATTGCTTCTTATCGATGGTGGTTAAGATATCGTTTAGGACCTTGAGCGTGGCTGAGGTGCACCCATGACCAGCTCTGAAACCAGATTGCATAGCGGAGAAGGTATGGTGGGATTCGAAATGGACTTTAGGAAACAGCAGAGGGTGCACCCTGCTATCGACATCGACGGGACCGCAGTGAAGAAGGTGGAAAGCTTCAAGGTCCTTGGCATACACATAACTGACAAACAGAAATGGTCCACCCACACAGACGGTGTGGTGAAGAAGGTGCAACAGAGTCTCTTCAACCTCGGGAGGCTAAAGAAATTTGGATTGTCACCTAAAGCCCCTCTCAAACATTTACAGATGCACAATTGAACGCATGCTGTCGGGCTGTATCACCGCCTGCACCGCCTGCAAGGAACTTCTGAGGGTGGTGTGGTCTGCCCAACGCATTACCTGTGGCAAACTACCCGCCCTCCAGGACACCTACAGCACCCGATGTCACAGGAAGGCCAAAAATATCATCAAGGACATCAACCACCCGAGCCACTGCCTGTTCATCCCGCTATCATCCAGAAGCAGAGGTCAGTACAGGTGCATCAACGCTGGGTCCGAGAGACTGAAAAACAGCTTCTATCCCCAAGTGATCAGACTGTTAAGTGGCCATCATTAGCACATTAGAGGATGCTGCATATAGTAATAGCCTAGAAATCAATGGCCACTTTAAGGAATGGAACACTAGTCACTTTAATCATGTTTACATATCTGTCATTACTCATCTCATATGTATATACTGTATTCTATACTATTCTATGTATCTTAGCCACTTAATGTTTACATATCTGGCATTACTCATCTCATATGTATATAATGTTTTCTATACTATTCTATGATATCTCATTCACTTAATAATGTTTACATTTCTTGCATTACTCATCTCAAATGTATATACTGTACTCTAAACAGACGCCTCACTAGTCCTCAACTGGCAGCTTCATTAAATAGTACCTGCAGAACACCAGTCTCAACGTCAACCGTGAAGAGACAACTCCGGGATGCTGGCCTCTAGTCTCTGCCTTAACCTTTGGGTCAAAATTTTCACAACATTGATATATGTTTTTAATAAATGTAATTCAAATTGCGAATGATCAATTTTTGCATAAAAAACTTTTAGATGGAATATAGTAAATCTACTTTGTTGGATTTGTGGAATATATATCGTGCAACCTTTCCTTTAAAATACCTTCCTGGAAATGTGATTTCCATCAAATATTATTGTAAGGAATTTTAACAAAGTGACCAATTTCTTGTCAGGAAATTTTATTTTATCCCTTGGAAAAGTAGGGATCACTTGGGGAGCTAGGAGGAAATTTGTTCATTTCCCCCAATATATATATTTTTTTATAGCTTTGATACTACAGGCAAAACACTTGCACTCCCCAATGAACATTACACTTTCATCAATACTAATTTCTGTCTTATCAAAAGTGATTATTGAAGACATTTTTCAGAATGTAATAGCATTCAAGAAATGTAAGACAATGTTTAGCAGGCACTAATTTGAATCTTGCCAGTATTCTCAATTGAGTTATTTTAAATTTTTATTTTATTTAACCTTTATTTAACCAGGTAGGCAAGTTGAGAACAAGTTCTCATTTACAATTGTGACCTGGCCAAGATAAAGCAAAGCAGTTCGACACATACAACAACACAGAGTTACACATGGAGTAAAACAAACATACAGTCAATAATACAGTAGAAAAATATGTCTATGTCTCCACCTCCCTCCAGGTGTTGCCCATCTTCCCCATTATTCCCTGTGAATTTATACCTGTGTTCTCTGTTTGTCTATTGCCAGTTCATCTTGTTTGTTCAACTCAACCAGCATTTTGTGTCTCAGCTCCTGCTTTTTCCAGTCTCTCTTTATCTCACCCTCCTGGTTTTGACCCTTGCCTGTCCTGACTTCGAGACCGCCTGCCTGACCACTCTGCCTGCCCCTGATCCTGAGCCTGCCTGCCGCCCGGTACTGTTGCCCCACCTCTGGTTTACTGACCCCTGCCTGCCTTGACCTGTCTATTGCCTGCCCCTGCATATTAAACTATTGTTTATTCGACGTGGTCTGTGTCTGGGTCTTACCTTTATACCTGATAGTACAAACTGGCCAAGACTGACCAAGCAGACCCGGACCAGCTGCACAACGCCATCTCCTCCCAAGGAGCCTCCATTGGTAGGCACGAGAAACTGCTTTGTGAGCTGATGGAGGGGGTCCAAACGTTGGCTGAACACCATGACCGGGCGGTGGACACCACACTGGCTTCTGGGCGGAACATCCCCACTCAGCCCCTCTCCATTCCCGTGGATGTTAGAGCGTTGGACGGGTCACCCACAGCGTCCACACCCATCAACCTACGGGTGTCAGGAAATCACATCGAGACCATTCAGTTCTGGTCTTGGGATTCTCCTGGCTCCAGCGACACAACCCACTCATCAACTGGTCTACGGGTGCCATCATTGGCTGGAGTCCGTTCCGCCACGCACATTGTCTGAAGTCGGCACAACCTGCCTGTCTTCCTAGCTCCTCGGGGGTGGTTCCGGAATCTCTCCCGGAGTACCAGGATCTCCAGAAGGTGTTCAGCAAGTCCCGGGCCACTTCCCTTCCACCCCAGGGGCATCTGTACTCGCTGTTGGGATCTTGAAACCAAGGCTACGGAGGACTACATTGGGGACTCCCTAGCTAATGGATTTATCCGTCCCTCTTCCTTTCCTGCTGGTGCAGGATTCTTGTTAGTGGAGAAGAATGACAAGACTCCCATGCATTGACTACCGGGGACACAATGCCATCACTGTTAAGAACCATTAAGAACCGTTATCCGCTACCCCTCATTTCCTCTGCCTTTGAGCTGCTCCAGGGGGCCACTGGGTTCTCATCCAAGCTGGATCTACATAATGCCTACCTCCTGGTGCGGATACGAGACAGGGGCGAGTGGAAGATCGCCTTCACCACGGCCAGCGGCCACTACGAATATCTGGTCATGCCCTTTGGCCTCACCAACGCCCATGCCATGTTCCAGGCTCTGGTGAATGACGTTTTCCGTGACATGCTGAACTGGTTCGTCTTCGTCTACATTCATGACATCCTCGTCTTCTCCCTCTCCCCCCAAGATCACGTGTTCCATATCCGGCAGGTTTTCCAGCACCTTCTGGAGAGCCAGTTGTTCGTTATGGTGGAAAAGTGCGAGTTCCATCGCTCCACCATTTCCTTTCTGGGCTACATTATCTCTGCTGGGAGCGTCAAGATGGATCCCGAGAAGGTGAAAGCGGGGTGGATTGGCCTCAGCCTACATCCAGCTGTAAAACTTCCTGTGGTTCCTCAACTTTTATCTCCACTTTATCCGGGGTTACAGCACCCTGGCCTCCCCCTGTCTGCCCTCAGCTCTACTAAATTTCCATTCACGTGGTCCACGGCTGCAGACCGGATGTTCCGGGACGTTAAACACCATTTTGGCTCCGATCCTGGTTCATCCGGACCCTTCCAGTCAGTTTGATGTGGAGGCTGATGCTTCGAATGTCAGAGTGGGGGCTGTTCTTTCCCAACATTCTGCCCTGGACCTTAAGCTGCATCCCTGCACCTTTTCTCCCATGGCCTCACCGCCAAGGAGAGGAATTGCGATGTGGGCAATCGGGAGATTCTCGTAGTGAAGATTGCATTGGAGGAATGGAGGCACTGGCTCGAAGGGGCGGAACATCCGTTCATTGTGTGGACCGACCACAAAAACCTGGAGTATCTCCGCACCGCCAAGTGCCTCAACTCCAAGCAGGCGAGATGGGCCCTGCTGTTTCCATGGTTCAACTTTTCCCTCTCCTACCGGCTGGGATCCATGAATGTCAAGCCTTATGCTCTGTTTCACCGCTATAACCCCACGGCTACCAACCCGAAGGCAGAGACCATCCTTCCCTCCTCATGCCTGGTGACGGATCTCAGCTGGGGTATCGGGAAACAAGTCCGGGAGGCGCAGCTGTCCCAGCCGAACCCTGGGGGGGACAGATAACTGGATGTTTGTGCCTAACGCTGTCCGCTCCGCGGTTCTGGAGTGGGCCATTCCTCCAGGCTTGCCTGCCACCCGGGCTCCCGGCGTACCCTGGCTTTCGTGGGACAATGCTTTTGGTGGCCTACCATGGTTCCGGACGTTGCCGCCTTTGTCACCGCCAGCTCAGTCTGTGCAAGGAACAAGACCCCTCAACAAGCTCCAGCTGGCCTCCTCCAACCTCGGCCAATCCCTCATCGCCCTTGGTCTCACATCTTGCTGGACTTTGTCACATGTCTCCCCCGTCTAATGGCAACATCCACCACAGCCACCTGACTGTGGTGGATGGCTTTTCCAAGGTCGCCCACTTCATTCCTCTCCCCAAGTTACCATCTGCCAAGGAGGCGGCCCAGTTCATTTTGCAGCACGTCTTCTGGATCCATGGACTGCCCGTGGACATGGTCTCTGATAGCAGCCCTCAGTTCTCGTCTCGGTTCTGGAAGGCTTTCTGCACCCTCATTGGATCGTTGGCCTGTCCTCCAGGATCCACCCCTAGTCTAACGGCCGTTCGAGTGAGCTAACCAGGACCATGAGACCCCCTGTGGTGCCTGGTCTCTGCCAACCCCACCACCTAGAGCCAGCAGCTGGTGTGGGTGGAATATGCACGCAACACCGTTCCCTACTCTGCCACAGGCCTATTGCCCTTTGAATGTTCCCTGGGTTATCAGCTCCCGCTCTTCCCTGAGCAGGATGTTTGTCTGCCGCCGTCTTCGTACCTGGAGGAGAGCCCGGTCGGCCATCCTCAAGACCACCTCCAGGTATCGTCTCGGGCAGAAGAAATGGCACAAAGTCTCCCCCTGGTTTATTGGCCCATTTCCCAAATCTACAATTATTAGTCCCTCTGCTGTTCATCTTCTTTTGCCCCATACCCTTCTTATACACCCCACCTTTCATGTGTACCGTGTTAAACCTTTGTCTCACAGCCCTTTGTCTTCTGTTTCCAGGCCCACCCCTCCTTCCCATGTCATCAATGGCCATCTTGCGTACACGGTGAGATGTCTCCTGAGTGTTCGACCACGGGGCAGGGGTTTCCAATACCTGGTTGACTGGGAGGGTTATGGCCCGGAGGAGAGGTGCTTGGTCTCCCATAGTGATATCCTGGTTTTGACCCTTGCCTGTCCTGACTCCGAGCCTGCCTGCCTAACCACTCTGCCTGTCCCTGACCCTGAGCCTGCCTGTCAACCTGTACCTTTGCCCCACCTCTGGTTTACTGACTCCTGCCTGCCTTGACCTGTCTATTGCCTGCCCCTGTTGGAATATTAAACTATTGTTTATTTGACGTGGTCTGCATCTGGGTCTTACCTTCTTACCTGATAATATTGCATCACCTTTGATAGCAGGACTAACACTCCTGCCTTCCCGCTCCGGTGCTCGACTTCACAGGTCTACCAACCACCGATCCTGACAACCCATCTTTACGCACACCTGGCAACTATCATTAAGAACACGTGTGTCTCATCATCAGTCACACATGGACTTCATTATTCCCTTAATTACCTACAGTGGCTTGCGAAAGTATTCACTCACCCTGGCATTTTTCCTATTTTCTTGCCTTACAACCTGGAATTAACATTTTTGGGGGTTTGTATCATTTGATTTACACAACATACCTACCACTTTGAAGATGCAAAATATGTTTTCTTGTGAAACAAACAAGATACAAAAAAAAACTGTAAACTTGAGCGTGCATAACTATTCACCCATCCAAAGCCTTTTTAGAGCCACTTTTTGCAGAAATTACAGCTGCAAGTCTCTTGGGGTATGTCTCTATAAGCTTGACACATCTAGCCACTGTGATTTTTGTCCATTCTTCAAGGAAAAACTGCTCCAGCTCCTTCAAGTCGGATGGGTTCCACTGGTGTACACCAATCTTTAAGTCATACCACAGATTCTCAATTGGATTGAGGTCTGGTTTTTAATTAGGCCATTCCAAGACATTTAAATGTTTCCCCTTAAACCACTTCAGTGGTGCTTTAGCAGTATGCTTAGGGTCATTGTCCTGCTGGAAGGTGAACCTCCGTCCCAGTCTCAAATCTCTGAAGACTTAAACAGGTTTCCCTGTCCCTGCCAATTAAAAACATGATGATGCTGTGGGGATGTTTTTAATTGACAGGGACAGGGAAACCGGTTAGAATTGAAGGAATGATGGACGGCGCTAAATACAGGGAAATTATTGAGGGAAACCTGTTTAACCTGTTCACCCCACACGTACCTCTAGGGGTACCATCCCCCCCTGCTCAACTGACACAGTGGCGCACAGAACGCAAAAATATTCTTAGAAATATTTAACCTCCACACATTAACAAGTCCAATAGCTCAAATGAAAGATAAACACCTTGTTCATCTAGCCAGCAAGTCAGATTTCTAAAATGTTTTACGGCGAAAACATAGCACATATTTATGTCAAACCACCAGAAAAGATAGGCTAATTTACATAGCCATATTTGTAGAACAATAGATGCAATCACAAAAGCAGGATTAAAAGAAAAATAATTCACTAACCTTTTGAAAATCTTCATCAGATGACAGGAATAGGACATGTTATACAGTACATGTATGTTTTTTTCAATAATATGCAATTTATATCCATAAATCACTGTTTACATTGAACGTCATGTTCAAAAAATGCTACTAGAATGTCCGGAGAAATTATGATAACTCTGCCAGATAACAGAAATACACATCATAAACGTTGACTAAATATACATGTTCTACATATAGTTAGAAAGATACACTTCTTCTTAATAAAACAGCTGTGTTACATTTATTTTTAACGTTACAGAATTCGTTCACTTCTCAATAATATGAGACGGCGCTCATAGATTAGCAATATGGCTCCGCTATTTCGGAGTCCACAGAAACACATAATGACCACATAAATATTCCCTTACCTTTGCCGTTGTTCGATCAGAAGTCGTGGAAGAAGTCATACTTACCAAAACCAGCGTTTGCCTTTCAAATGTGTGTCTTTGGGTTATCAAACGCGACTAATTTCGGCTGAAATGCACCCAAAATTCTATGGGTTGCGCATCAAAACTTCAAAATTACATATTATATGTCGACTAAACTGGTCAAACTAAGTTCAGAATCGAGCTAAACCATGTTATAAACATACATAAAAATCCTTAGCCCGAAAGGACAAGCCTATATCGTTTGGTGGATCTTGGAACGGAGAGAGAAAAACAACGAGGCGCGCACGTATTATTGCGTGACCCGAGGGTTTCTTCGCGCCAAAGGGTGAGGGAGCGCGCGATCTTCACAATGAAGCACCCCATTGAAAGAGGACATCGCGCTGAAGAGATAGGAACTGTTCCCAGATCTGTAGCTGGTTGGGAAGGGTGGGGGCGATGACGTCAAATTTGGGCCAACTTTTCTGCTGACAGAAAGAGTTTGGAAGAATGGCTGCCCTGTGAGTTCTGCTTTACATAGAGACATAATTTGAACGGTTTTAGAAGCTTTAGAGTGTTTTCTATTCAATAATATTTATTATATGCATATATTAGCAATTTTTGACAGATTTTTGGTCAGTTTACTATGGGCATACATTCCTCCAAAGGGGGCAGTATTCTGCCCTAGCCTTAATTAAGTCTTCTAGAGATTTGAGTGATGAGAGGTGATGGGTTTGTGCCAGACGTAGAATATTCCTTGATGGCCAAAAAGCTCAATATTAGCCTCACCTGACCAGACCACTTTCTTCCATATGTTTGAGGAGTCTCGCACATGCCTTTTGGCAAACACCAAACATTTTTGCTGCCTTTTTTCTTTAAGCATTAGCTTTTTTTCTGGCCACTCTTCCGTAAAGCCCAACTCGGTGGAGTGTACGGTTTAAAGTGGTCCTATGGACAGATACTCCAATCTCCGCTGTGGAGCTTTGCAGCTCCTTCAGGGTTATCTTTGGTCTCTTTGTTGCCTCTCTGATTAATGCTCTTCTTGCCTGGTCCATGAGTATTGGTGGGCGGCCCTCTCTTGGCAGTTTGCTGTGGTGCCATATTCTTTCCATTTTTTAATAATGTATTTAATAGTGCTCAGTGGGATGTTAAAAGTTTTGGACATTTTTGTATAACCTAACCCTAATCTGTTCTTCTCCACAACCTTGTCCCTGACCTGTTTGGATAGCTCCTTGGTCTTCATGGTGCCACATGCTTGGTGGTTCCCTTTGCTTAGTGTTGTTGCAGACTCTGGGGCCTTTCGGAACAGGTGTATATATCCTGAGATCATGAGACACTTCGATGGCGGACAGGTCGACTTTATTTAACTAATTATGTGACTTCTGAAGGTAATTGGTTGCACCAGATCTTATTTAGGGGCTTCATAGCAAAAGGGTTTGCACGCACTAGTTTTGCTTTTTATTTTTTTAGAATATTAGTTATTTTTTATTTTCACTTCACCAATTTGGACTATTTTGTGTATGTCCATCACATGAAATCCAAATAAAAATCCATTTAAATTACAGGTTGTAATGCAACAAAATAGGAAAAACTCCAAGAGGGATGAATCATTTTGCAAGGCACTTTATTTAGCAGAATTTTTGTTCAGTCAGCATGTAGTATTGTTTGTGTTTTCATGTCAGGCGCATCGCTTATTTTGTATCATTCCATGTTCGTTGTTATTAAACTCACTAACTGCACCTGCTTCCTGACTCCCTGCGTCTACGTTACAATGCATCACTTATTTGAGATCTATGTTAGACAGAACTGGAACGGACTAATACCACATTCCTCACCCCTCACTGTTTAACATCCAGCTCTCTCTATATTCTCTTCCCTCTTTTGCACGTACACATGCAAGCATGCACAGACACACACACTCCACATGCACTCACAATCCTTCACCATCAGGATGTAGGGGTAAGGAAGTGGAGTGGAGGGGAGGGGCTATACACTTGAAAGGGCTCTCGTCTTCCTGAAAGAGAAGTAAAGAAAGCTAACTAGGTGACATGGAGTGGGGGTGGTGGTGGAGGGGTTTGATTCTGCTCTGGAAAATGTATTGGCCTAGTTGGAAAAACACACCAAAAAAAAGAGAAGAGCAGGAAAATGTGAGGGGTGAGGGGAACCGGAGCTGTGGCCTGTGGATGAACTCAGCTTGGTGGGGTCATCCCAAGTTCAGGTCTTTCCCTCGCTGACTCCACGAGAGTGGAGGAGCTGTCCGTGGCTGACGGCCTCCAGCCCCCGCAGAGAGCCCCCCAGGGTCCCTGTAACACAAACCCATTTCCAGCAGTCCTCTGGGCTGTGTGGGGGATTTGGGCTCACCATGGGTTAGGGAAGGTCACGCTGAGGGGCGAGAGGGTGGGGAGCCAACCACGACCAATAAATATCTGCTTCACAGATAAGGGTCTGTTTTTTTAAAGCGCCCATCTCTATTTCCCACTCTGTAAAGGTTCCAGTTACTCTCAATAGAAAAGCTTTGGCTCAGTAGAAAAGTCCTTATAGAGGAGCCACACTGACATGGGAAGAGTGGAATCTAAAACAGTCCGTTTTTTGGGGTGTTAAGTTTGTTATGGCTGCAATGATGATTTGATAATAGAATAAGTTTACTTGAAGTTCTATCCCAAAAATACTTGATAAATGATATTCATTTTTCAAATGAATAGTCATAAATACTCACACACGTATGACTGAAAGGGAATGACAGGAGGTCCAGGTGGAGACATGACTGGTACATATGGACACAGAGACTCCAGCGGTCTTTGATGGAGACAAATGAGAGACAATCTATTATTCTGCACTCACAGAGCCAACAGTGAGTCAGGGGTGGCCAACTAATCAGGCAGTTTGCACAGACAGCCCAGCATGGGTTCTTTGAGTGGATAAGTGGTCCCTCCCATTATGTCAAGAGTAAAGGCTGTACCAGGATGGTGGGGAGAGGTTGGCAGGGAGTTAATGAGTTGAGTGGTGGGCTGATCAGGAATGGGAGGGTTCAGCTCTATAACTGCATAATAAAATGTTTCAAGTTGTCAGAATGTTTTTTCAGCAGTAACTATCTTACAACTACTTCCATTTGGTATCCTTACCGTAGTCTAGCTTATCAAGCAAAACCAAAACCACGAAGGGCTGTGATGTTGAATTCACATATAAGTCATAGATGGATTAGCTGACAACGTAACGAAAACGATGCACACATTTTAATGGGGGCAAAGGCCGTGTGTTGTTGTGATTCTTGATGGCCAGATAGCTAGCAGCCATGACAAGAAGCGGCTTTGTGGGGAATCGTAGGTGGCTCGTTCCAGCTAGTTGTATCTTGTTCTTGATACCATGTCTTATTTGGAGGTGTTTTGTCTGATGTCACATCTATGCTAACATGGCAAAAAAAAATGCTAGCTAACCAACAACTGTAATGGTGTATTTTAGAGACAACAAGCTCTCATTGTGTACATTTCTTTATGTTTTCAATAAACATTGGAGATGAAATATAGTTTAAATGTTGGCAACAATCTAAGCCAATCTGTTTTGCCTAATAGTTATGCACGATTCAGTTTTGTTGCAAAACTCCCAACCCATTTATAGACCAAGAGAAAAATCTTATCCAGAGCACTCAACATGCGTTGGACTCTGACCTTTCTGTTCAGACCTGTTCTTTCCCTGCAGAATGAACATATTTGTTTTACGTCTATCACGGCTAATGTAAGCATTCAAGCTCCAACTTAGGAAACAGAGCATCGCTACCCTATCCTCTGGGTCAGTTGTATCATTAAAATATGTGATTACTCTGCATTGTTGAATAGATTTAATTGTATTGAATTTTCCTCTAATCTTCAGTCTCTTTCAAAAACCTATATGTTGTAAGTTGCTTTTTTAAATACAATACTGTGTTCAGCAGTTTGACATAGCCTACACCTGATGAAGGTGTAGGCGGGGCTTTCTGCAACAATAGTAAAATATGCTTTTTGCTGGTAGGAGTTCAGTTTCTCTTGATACAAACACCAACAGTCGAGCTTAGAAACCTGCAGGCACAACTTGCAGGAAGTTCCACCTTCACCTGGTCATACAGTAGTTTAGGTATATCAATTTTAAAAAATGCAATCAAAACTAAAAGTAATTTTGCCTGTGTCTATAACATCCCTTACGGAAAAATCACATGCATTTGACATGTGATCTTATGTGAAGTTAATGTGATAACATGTCAAAGCAACATGATAGATCACATGAAACTACACATTTGAAAACATTTGATCTCATGTGAAAACATGATATCATGTGAAGTGTTCCAAAACCACATGGTTTCACATGATTTCACATGTGTAATTCCACATTAAATAACATTTTACATGTCGAAGATGTGAACATTTCACATGTGAAATCATGTGTTTTTTCAGTAAGGAATGAATATGCTGAAACTTGTTTATGAGTGTGGTCTGTGTGGTTAAGTTATAACACAAGGTGTCTGGTATGTAAAGCAATTTGTTCTGAATGTGCATGTCTGTAGGAGCCGTCTTCCTGAAGTGCCAACATGCTGTGTAGAGACTGTTCCTGTCTTGTGAAAACGGCATGCGAAAACTACACGTGAAAACATTTGAGCACATGTGAAAACATGATATCATGTGAAATAAATGTGACAACATGGGGATGCAAAATTTAAATATGTGATAGTTTCAAAATACACCTACAAATGCAGTTCCACATGTAAGAGTTAGATTTTCACATGTAAATGTTTCTTACATGTGGAATTGCAAATGAGATTTCACGTGTTTGTTTTTCATACGTGAACTTGCAATTCCACACGTGAGAATTAAATTATCACATGTGAAAATTCTAATTTGATTTTCATGTGAAAGTTTCTGCAATTCACGTGAGGTGAAAACATGTTATTCGTCTCACATGTGAAAAGGTGGTAACATGTCAACTCAAAATGTAATACATGTGAAGATATGGTTTCCACTCAGCATGTGAAAACAGCTATTTTCCATGTGAAATTCTTATTTGAAACTGCAAATTTCACATTATATTTCTTGTAAGGGAAGTAATTAAATGCTATGGGGGGTTTTAAGGTAAGTGGTACGCTTTAATATCTTTAATCAAAGCTCATGACCTTTTACATTAACACTTAACTACCACTGACTTTTCAATATGACTCCAATTGGGATTTTAACTCACAACTTTGGAGTACGGCAATATTTCTGCTTCACCAGAAAGTCTGACGCATTCTCAGAAGTCCCCTAGAAATTCAATACCTATAATACATCTCTGCATTTAGCAAAAGAGTGCCATCTGCACTGCTTTTTTAGTTATCAGTTAATCTGACTTCTCTTATCATTGATTTAATTTACTTATTTCAGCAATTTAAGGGTTTTCTGAATAGTTGTCTAATGTTGGTGGGACATATTATTCTGTTTTAATGTTACTTCTGAATCACTATGATAAATATAATAGCTTTTCTTAATTGCATTTTTTACAAAACTGAGATTTACTTGGAAGTCAAATGTAAGAATATGGGTGAAATCAGTCATTGACACAGCCATGGTGGTGCAACAGAAAGATCAGAATGCCATGAACCAAGAGTTTCTGAGTCCCAAATCCCAAGTGAGGACAATGTAATCACGTATGTCAAATAAAATATATAAGTTGAAAACACTGCTACTGTTTGGTGACATTCTGGGGACATCCTAACAACTCATTTTTGTTTGCAAGGCATCACCTGTGAAATCTCATGTTAAAAATGTGAAATGTTTTAACCACATGTGAAAGGCTAGGTGATCACACTGGAAACTTCATGGGAAATATCATCACATGTGAAGTGTTCCACATGAAATAACACTTTGAAATCATGTGGTTTTTCAAGGGATGAACTTATTGAAATTTGTTTTATGAGTCTGATCTGTGTGGTTGAGTTATAACACAAAGTGTCTGGTATGTAATTTGTTCTACATTTGCATGTCTGTAGGAGCCGTCTTCCTGAGGTGCCAACATAGAGGCTGTTCCTGTCTGGTTAACTACGGCATGGTGGAGAGAGAAAGAGGGAAAAGAAAGAAAGGGAGTGAGTAATAGAACAGAGCACAGAGGGAAAGATTGAGAGAGGTTGAGGGGAGAGGGAGGGTAAAGAGGTGAAGGAGGGTGTTGAGGGAGCTGAAAGGGGGTGAGGAGTGGGAGGGAGAGGGGAGAGAAGGGGGGCTGTGCGTGAGGAGAGGACCTCCCCGTGAACTGTGCAGTCGCGAGCCGGGTCATCGGGGCGAGGTTGTGAGAGCGTGCCTGAAACAGTACACCCAGGGGTTCAGCCAGAGTTCACACACTCAATGTGCAGGATCCATGTCCTTCAGTCAGCGCTCGCCAGCCAGCCCAGCCACACTGCACACCAGCACATACACAGAAACACAGCCACATAGCACACACTCACACAAACATGAGCTCAACACAGACAGGCAAACACAGATACAAACATAAAACCTTATCAATATGCTTAACTTTGAAAGATGCAGACCTAAATACACACATGCAAACATAACACATTGCCCCACATTGTCCAACAAGTCATACAGAGAACATGCTGCTACCATCTCAACGCATCACACGGATGATGACACATGATAAATACGCAGACAACAACATGATCTGATGAACTCTGCAAAGTAAGTAAACAGCACTGTTTGCTCCAGGAAAAAAGGTACTTCTGTGAAACTAATACTGTAACTGATATTTGTGTCCGTAGCCTGTAAAAAGAGCCGCATGGTTTGAACTGTGAGAAAGATTGCACTAATTTCCAGTCAGTATGGTTTAAATAGGAAAGGCCACTAAGCCAGCATCCCCTCTGTGTTAATGAGCTCTTTGTGGGAAGCTGTCTGCTTTACTCCCATTGAAGACTGGTTGGCCCATTGTCAAACCCAGAGCTTGACCTGGTGCTGAACCCAATTGTCAAACTGGCAGTGTAGTGTGGGACTTTGGTGAGGGAGGAGGGGCAAGAGTGTGGCTAAGTTGAGTACAGGAAGTTTTAATCATTATGAGTCCCTTGTGATTTTATTTGGCTGTGCTCAATATACACAATCAGCCAAATATATTTCTATTGTTGGAAAAGGCACAATTTCAGGACAAAACCATTGGCACACAATTCTTATACAATCACAGTACTGTTGGTGTGAAATATGTTTGATATTCTATGTGCCTCAGAGGCCTATCCGTCTGATGGCCTGCCCTCCTCATTCTCAGGCGAGGGATAAGTCGTTCCTCTCCTCTGTCACATGAGTATTTGACAGGCAGGCCCAGCTGTGGCTGTCAGGCGCCAGAGCACCGCGCCCTCGGAGCCTGAGGCAGACAGGGCCCATAACCCAGAACAATTCAGCCTTTGTGGATCTACTGGAAACCATCAACTGCATCCAAATGACCGCAAGCTGCAGATACAAGCCAGATGTTGGAATTCCATGGCTCAGTTCAATCCCAGTCCAGTCCGGCTCATCCCAGCCTGGCTCAGTTAAGCAGTGGCAGTCAGGGTAGTTATGGAGCAATGGAAGACACAAACTCATCCCACTGGCAAGTTAGATTGGGCGGAAATTCTTAGTTTGCCATACAGTATGACTGGTTGATTACTGTGTCATAGAGAGTTGAGGATCACTTGTTCGGTTTTGAGTGAATCTCAAATCTGCACTGATAAATTTTCTTCAAATAGTTTGAACCTACTATATTACCGGGATGTGTATCATTCATTTGTGCCTTATTCTTCTATTGAGCTGGGTGTATTATCTGACCTCAGAGATATGAACTACATTAAGATCACTGAAATTATAGTGTAGAATGTTGTCACTAAATTAAATGGCAAAAAATAAAATAAGTTAAATAATAAGTGCTCCAAATACCAAATCACACTGGCTAAACTGTGGGAGTCTTTTTCCCATTAGACTGTCTTTTCATTACAGTTTTTTCCAACTGCTTACACACGTTTTCAAAACTGTCTCCTTTTCATCAAAACTCTACACACAATTCCCAAAACTGCACACACAAAATGCAAAATGCCTCACATCTCCTTCAAAATGTAACACTGCATTCAAAATGCCAAAAACACATGTCGGAATGAAGCATTTGTATCAAATGGCAAACACTGCTTTCATAATAGTACATTTTTGGATATACCATGTAAACACTGTTGTTCTAAATCTAAAGCTCTTTGGTATTTCATAGGCTTATATCTACATTTCAATACAATGTTCTACAGTGAAAGTAATCTGCTGTATACAACATTACTGTTGTATACAGTAGCATACAACAAAACCATAAACATATGTAAACCAAAAGTATATTCTTTAGAATACAGTAAAGAACACAATTGTGTGTGTGGGGTCCCGGGGGGGTAGTCCAGGAATTGGTGGGGGGGGCAGTCACCAGTGCTAAGTTATGCTTCATCTCTTCTCCGGCCTGGGTCTGGCCACAATGCAATACAAGATACGTTTTCTCTTGCCAAACATCGAGGGAAGTATCTCCTAGCATGGCGTATCCAACCTTGGACAGAGGCAACCTCTATGTCCCCACATGCGTCCTTCATTGCCTGGAGAAGCGGCATGCAGGCATAGGGCTGACGATCATACACTTTCCAGCGCCAGGCTGAGAAGAATTCCTCTATGGTGTTTAGAAAAGGTGAATATGGGGGTAGGTACAAAACTACAAATTGTGGATGGGTGGCAAACCAGTTTTGGACCAGAACAGCCTGGTGAAAACTAACATTATCCCATAAAAATGACAAATCTAGCAGGCTCCTGATCTGGATCAGGGACAAGCATTGTGTAAATTGCATCCAGAAAAGTGAGCATATGGCCGGCGTTGTACGGACCCAGTGTGACATTGTGATGGAGAACCCCGTTTTGAGTGATGGCAGCACACAGTTATATTATCCACACGCTGTCCAGGGACATTGGTAATTGCCCTCTGTCCTATTACATTTCTTCCGCGGCACCTGGTTTTGGTGAGGTTGAAGCCAACCTCATCCACATAAATAAATTAATGGCGAATTACATGGGCATCCAGCTCCAACACTCTCCGTAACAGACAAAAGGATATACAGATGAGTAAATATGGTATGTCTGAAGTACTGGAAGTAGTGTTGAATACATACCTCTACAAAGTCATGTCGCATATTCTTGACTCTGTCAGAGTTTCTCTCAAATGGCACCTTGTAAAGTTGTTTCGTCACTCGGTGCCGTTGGAGGATGCGTTGTATGGTCGACAGGCTTACAGCATTGATGTTGTTAAATATGGTGTCATTATTCAAGATATGCTCTCTTATCTCTCGAATCCTAATTGCATTGCTGGCCAAAACCATATTTATAATTGCAGTCTCTTGTACATCTGTAAACAAGTGTCCTCGTCCTCCATGATGTCTTTGCCTTTCCACTCTGTAAAGAATTCAAACACAGTATGTGTTCAGCATAGGAGCTGTAAACAATGTTAAAAAAAATGTAGACCAGCATGATAACCAACCTCATTCATTCAATGCAGTGCAGTAAATGGATGGCTTAGAGTTACAAATGTTTATGCAATAAATCGACTCAAGTTGGGCTGGACTCTCAGTCCAGGCTCTCTCATGGTCAAACTGTGGTTGATCACATGATCAACAAGTGTTGCCCTAATCTTATCATAGATGGCTCTCCTTCCTTCTCTTCTTTGCCCCCGTCCTCTTCTTCCTCTTCCTCTCCCTCCTACTCCTCTTGCTCTCTGTCCATTGTTGGCATCCATTGTTCAAAACAGTTAATCTGACCTTTGACCTATTTAGGCCTATACTACAGTAAAGCAGTGATTGGTAAGTGATGAGTTAAGCTATTAGTGTTTGCACATGTGAGGAGTGTGTGTGTGACCTGTGTGTGTGACCTGGTGAATAATTGTAGCATTTTGATTGGTTGTGTTTGGAAAAGGAAAGCAAGTCACTTCCTGTTAGATTTTTGTGTTTTAGGTAGAGAATTGTGTGTAGTGTTTTGAAAAAAGTGTTTTATGCAATTGATAACTGAGTCAAAGGCTGAGAAATAGCTTATGGTGTTATTATTATTTGGTGTGTAGTTTTGCACTTTGAGTAAGAGGTTTCAAAAATTGTGTGACATGAAAAGATTTTGTGTGTAAGCAGTTGGAAAAAACTGTAGTATTACAGACTAACCTATAAACAGAATGTTCAGGATGACATGATGACATCTTGTAAGGTCTTCCAGGGCCCAATTCAGACATGCCCAAAGCTGGTTGTTAAAATACTCATTTTGTCCTCTGCAGGATAATTACGACAAATAGTGAGAGCCCCTGCCTCCACAGTCGATCTTTCACCTCAGAGGTGTTGAGCAGACAATTACTCATTTCAGCTTCTGTTTGGGGCACAGACTGTTTTTGTGTGTGTGTGTATGTGTGTGTGTGTGTGTGTGTGTGTGTGTGGGTCGTTCCACGAAAAGAGTACCTTTTGTGTCCTTTTGGTATTTTAAGTAGAAATTGTGCATCAACATTGAATTTTAAAATTGAAATGTCCTTTAATATAGACCACATGGAAAATGTAATAAATCTGATTTTGAATATGAATAAAGACTTGCAAATGGCAAAATGAAGCCTCTGTGCATCCCGTGTGACTTCTTTTATCCCACTTAACCCCAACATTTCTCCATGTTTTCAACATTATTGTAAAGCCCATGTGACCTGTTGTGTGTATGTACTGGCATGTACAGTATGTGTAACTTATAGATGCACATACACACACACTACATATTCATGTTTTAAAATTTATGTCAATTGTAACATATTTTGCCTGTAATGTCTTTTTGGTTTTGTGTTGGACCACAGTAAGACTAGCTGTCACCATTGACGTCGGGGATCCTAATAAATTAAATCAAACAATCATTGTAAAGCCCTAGTTATTTTAGTGCTTTGACAAACTCATTACTGAAGACTATTATTTATTTCATGTGATTAGGCATTCATTTACATCTTTCCCTCATTTTAAAGTCAACCCTGTTATGTGAACTGAACTCTAGTTTTAATATGTTGAAACTATTCCTTTTTAAATATATATACAGTACCAGTCAAAAGTTTGGACATATTCAAGGGTTTTTCTTTCCTTTCACTATTTTCTACATTGTAGAATAATAGTGAGGACATCAAAACTATGAAATAACACAGAAGGAATCATGTAGTAACCAAAAAGGTATTTATAAAATCAAAATAGATTTTAGATTTTAGATTCTTCAAAGTAGCCACCCTTTGCCGTAATGACAGCTTTGCACACTCTTGACATTCTCTCATCCAGCTTCATGAGGAATGCTTTTCCAACAGTCTTGAAGGAGTTCCCACATATGCAGAGCACTTGTTGGCTGCTTTTCCTTCACTCTGCAGTCCAACTCATCCCAGGTCTGGTGAGGTCAGGTGATTGCGGAGGCCAGGTCATCTGATGCAGCACTCCATCACTCTCCGTGGTCAAATAGCCCTTACATAGCCTGGAGGTGTGTTTGGCGCCATTGACCTGTCAAAAAACAAATAGTCCCATAGTCCCACTAAGTGCAAACCAGATGGGATGGCATATCGCTGTAAAATGCTGTGGTAGCTATGCTGGTTAAGTGTGCCTTGAATTTTAAGTAAATCACAGACAGCGTCACCAGCAAAGCACCCTTACACCATCACGCCTCCTTCTGCATGCGTCACGGTGGGAACCACACATGCGGAGATCATCCATTCACCTACTCTGCGTCTCACAAAGATACGGTAGTTGGAACCAAAAATTGCACATTTGGACTCATCAGACCAAAGGACAGATTTTCAGCAGTCTAATGTCCATTGCTCGTGTTTCTTGGACCAACAAGTTCTTCTTCTTATTGGTGTCCTTTAGTAGTGGTTTCGTTGCAGCAACTAGATCATGAAGGCCTGATTCACACAGTCTCATCTGAACAGTTGATGTGTCTGTTACTTGAACTCTGTGAAAACATTTACTGGGACTGCAATTTCTGAAGCTGATAACTATAATGAACTTATCCTCTGCAGCAGAGGTAACTCTGGGTTATTCCTTTCCTGTGGCGTTCCTCATGAGAGCCAGATTCATCATAGCGCTTGATGGTTTTTGCGACTGCACTTGAAACTTTCAAAGTTCTTGAAATGTTCCAAATTGACTGACCCTCATGTCTTAAAGTAAAGATGGACTGTCATTTCTCTTTGCTTATTTGAGCTGTTCTTGCCATAATTTGGACTTTGTCTTTTACCAAATAGGGCTATCTTCTGTATACCACCCCTACCTTGTCACAGCACAACTGACTGGCTGAAATGCATGAAGAAGGAAATAAATTCCACAAATTTAACAAGGCACACCTGTTAAGACACTAACAGCTTACAGCTTAGGACACTAAAGAGGCCTTTCTACTGACTCTGAAAAACACCAAAAGAAAGATGCCCAGGGTCCCTGCTCATCTGCATGAACGTGGCTTAGGCATGCTGCAAGGAGGCATGAGGACTGCAGATGTGGCCATGGCAATAAATTGCAATGTCCGTACTGCGAGACGCCTAAGACAGCCCTACAGGGAGACAAGACGGACAGCTGATCGTCCTCGCAGTGGCAGACCACGTGTAACAACACCTGCACAGGATCGGTATATCCAAGCATCACACCTGCGGGACAGGTACAGGAGGCAACAACAACTGCCCGAGTTTCACCAGGAACGCACAATCCCTCCATCAGTGCTCAGACTGTCCGCAATAGACTGAGAGAGGCTGGACTGAGGGCTTGTAGGCCTGTTGTAAGGCAGGTCCTCACCAGACATCACCAGCAACAACGTCGCCTAAGGGCACAAACTCACTGTCGCTGGATCAGACGGGACTGGCAAAAAGTCCTCTTCACTGATGAGTCGCGGTTTTGTTTCACAGGGGGTGATGGTTGGATTCGCGTTTATTGTCGAAGGAATTAACATAACACTGAGGCCTGTACGCTGGAGTGGGATCAATTTGGAGGTGGAGGGTCCGTCATGGTCTGGGACGCTGTGTCACAGCATCATCGGACTGAGGTTACTGTCATTGCAGGCAATCTCAACGTTGTGCGTAACAGGGAAGACATCCTCCCCCCTCATGTGGTATCCTTCCTGCAGGCTCATCCTGACATGACCCTCCTGCATGACAATGCCACCAGCCATACTGCTCGTTCTGTGCGTGATTTCCTGCAAGACAGGAATGTCAGTGTTCTGCCATGGCCAGCGAAGAGCCCGGATCTCAATCCCATTGAGCACGTCTAGGACCTGTTGGATCGGAGGGTGAGGGCTAAGGCCATTCCCCCCAGAAATGTCTGGGAAGTTGCAGGTGCCTTGGTGGAAGAGTGGGGTAACATCTCACAGCAAGAACTGGAAAATCCGGTGCAGTCCATGAGGAGGAGATGCACTGCAATACTTAATGCAGCTGGTGGCCACACCAGATACGGACTGTTACTTTTGATTTTGACCCCTCCCCCCTTTGTTAAGGTACATATTGTTCCATTTCTGTTAGTCACATGTCTGTGGAACTTGTTCAGTTTATGACTCAGTTGTGGAATCTTGTTATGCTCATACAAATATTTACACATGTTAAGTTTGCTGAAAATAAACGCAGTTGACAGTGAGTGAACACTTATTTTTTGCTGAGTTTAGTAGAAATAAAGAAAAACTCTTAAATGAGTAGGCGTGTCCAAACTTATGACTGGTACTGTATAGATTACACCTCAATTGCAATGTCAGGATAAGAAAAGATAAGCATGTTGAATATGACTGTCAGTTCTACCACATGACGTCACATGAAAAGATAGTAGGTAGAAAAAAAGTGGATAAATCCTCTTAATAAAAAAATGTCAGTCTTGTTCCTGACATTTGTTTTGTTATTTTTCCAGGTGAGAAATGTAACGATCCTGGTGAATAACGCGGCAGTGGTCCATGGGAAAAGTCTGATGCGACAATGACTTTCTTTTGAAATCTCAACATATCAACACAATGGGGCAGTTCTGGGTAAGTGTTGTTGAGGTTAAGGAAGAGAGGTGTGTGCTTCCTTACAGTTGCAAGTAATCTCATCATTCTCCAAAAGTGCTTTTATTGGCCAATGTCCCTGCATGTCAGTCTCAATTTGTTTACACTTTTTTGGTTACTACAATGTTCCATATGTGCGGGCGTGCATGTACATGTACATTATGTGTTCACAAGCACTTTCACAAATGACTGTACCACCTCCACTGTCAGTGGACCACCATGTGTAGGAGGATGCTCTGTTTACACCATCCACACTTTGTAAGCTCTCAGTCTTTGTGTGGGTGTTCTTTAACGCACAAACTTATACGTTTTATACATTTGTTAGTGCAAGGTTTTTGGAGAACAATTTATATCCACGTTGGGATTCCATTTTCCTGTTTGATGCCCGATACATGCTCAGCTGTCTGGTAGACTTCTCGTTCTCCTACCCTATCCTCTCTGTCAGTATTTGGGGCGGCAGGTAGCGTTGGACTAGTAATTAAAAGGTTGCAAGATTGAATCCCCGAGCTGACAAGGTAACAATCTGTAATTCTGCCCCTGAACTAGAGAGTTAACCCACTGTTCCTAGACCATCATTGAAAATAAGAATTTGTTCTTAACTGACTTGCCTAGTTAAATAAAGATAATAAATATTTAAAGGGGTTGTGGAAATGCTAGCCTAACCAATGTGAAGTAGGAGCTGCTGCCATGTGCAACAACGTGGACTGTCCAAATTCAACAATTGGAGAAGTCCAGAGCCAGTGGCGAAAAAGGAGGGAAGGTTATGTACCAAAGTGATCAGAGTGGTTTGATTATCACCTCTATATTTACTGTGTTTTTCCACAGTGATATTGCTGCCTAGACAGCTATCTTAGCTACTCACTCCTCTGGGAAAGAGCTATTCTTCTGTCCTGCACTGCTTGATAACCCACATCCACTCCTCAAAACACCAGCAAACAGCTCTCTGGGGAAATGCTTTCATCATGACGCACTCTGTGTATTTGGGCTGTTTCCATTTAGCTGGGTTCAGGTGTAGTTCACAGAGGCCGCCTCCAAACCCTGGTCACATGACTAGTGCTTAGGCCGTGGACGTGAGAGGCCCTTGTTGATGGAATATTGCCTTGGCATGGATTAACAGGTTTTCCATGCCAAGCCAGCAATAAAAGTGCAGTTTTACTATACCACCTTTTTATGTAAGTCCAGAAAATGAGATATTTATTCCATCAAACGTTCCTGTTAATAGTAACAAATGGCCAAAAAAGTCCACACAAAAGTTCACATCTGGTGTCTCACTCAGTCGTGACTTGGCTGCCGTGATTTGGAGAGAGAGAGAGTGCATAAGCTTTTTAAGATGGTCCCTGCTTTTGCCCAGGGCCCTGTGGTAAAGACTGTATCCTCCTCCCAGCAGGGAGAAGCTGATCTGAGGCAGATCTGACAGTAGAGTAAACTGATTCTGTGCACCTTTGCGTAACCTATACTGAACAAAAAATATAAATGCAACATGCAACGATTTCAAAGATTTTACTGAGATACAATTCATAGAAGTAAATTAGTCCATTGAAATAAATCAATTAGGTCCTAATCTATGGATTTCACATGACTGGGCAGGGGTGCAGCCATGGGTGGGCGTGGGAGGGCAAAGGCCCACTTACTGGGGAGTCAGGGCCAGCAAATAAAAATGATTTTTTCACCACAAAAGAGCTTTTCCCCCTCCTCAGATGATGCTTCAGGTGAAGAAGACAGATGAGGAGGTCCTGGGATGGTGTGGTTACACGTGGTCTGCGGTTTTGAGGCCGGTCGAATGTAAAGCCAAATTCTCTAAAGTGATGTTGGATGTGGCTTATGGTATAGAAATAAACATTACATTCTCTGGCAATAGCTCTGTTGGACATTCCTACAGTCAGCTACTTGTGGCATTGTGTTATGTGACAAAACTACACATTTTAGAGTGACCTTTTATTGTCCCCACCACAAGGTGCACCTGTGTAATGATCATGCTGTTTCATTAGCTTCTTGATATGCCACATATCAAGAATATATCCACATGAGATGGATTATCTTGGAAAAGGAGAAATGCTTACTAACAGGGACGTATACACATTTCTGCATAACATTTGAGAGAAATAGGCTTTTAGTGCTAATGGAACATTTCAGGGATCTTTTATTTTGGCTCATGAAACATGGGACCAACACTTTACATGTTGAGTTTATATTGTTGTTTCAGTATATAAGGAAGCATTTCAGTAATAAAGAATCTGCCTGAGACGGTCCATCTGGGAACAACATTTTTCAGCCTAGCCTCCTGACGTGATGCCTGGTGGGCTTTATAAATATCCCCGGCCCATTCACACAGTGTGAACTGTGTTTCACCTACACACACCCTTCCCTCCAACAGTTTGCCAAGACTTTGCTTTGTTTGCCCCTGAGCGTTTACCTCCCACTTTCTTCAGTTAACTGTCAATGTTCAAAAGCATAACATTCAAAGACACACGCACACCAGTCCCCTCTCAGTTTGACCTTAAGATGATCATGCCTTTAGCTAATATCAGGAAAGATTAACAAATTCCATCCAACGTTAGGGTAGAAAAACTTAAACAAATCGCAAACATTGATTGACCGAACCCAGGTCTTTCATGCCAGACTGTTTCAACACAGAGACGCTTGAAAGTGATCAAGTTTCTTTCACGAGAGTCGAGACTCCGTTATGCAATTCCTTGTCAGCTGGGCACGGCGCTCTCTGTGATCTCTGTGACAAGGTTGCTGTTCCTGATCAGATATGCCCACGTGATAAGCTGTTCCAGAAATAAACCTTCATGAAAAACAAGAGATAAGAGGAGAGGAAGTTTGCAGTGTGGCTCCAACCCCCCCCCCCCCCCCCCCCCCCCAAAAAAATCATATGAAGATATGGTGTTCTGCACAGTTTGTTGGGAGACCAGTAGGGCTTTGTGTGGCCAACAGCCAATAATGAATTGCACTACACTCTAAGAAAAAGTGGTTCCAAAAGTGTTTTTCAGCTCTCGCCATAGGAGAACCCTTTTTGGTTCCAGGCAGAACTCTTTTGGGTTCCATATACAATAGAACCCTTGGTGGAAAGGGCTCTACATAGAACCCAAAAAGGTTTTTACCTGGAACCAAAATAGTTATGACTGGAACCAAAAAGGGTTCTTCACAGGGTTCTCCTATGGGGACAGCCAAAGAACCCTTTTAGGTTCTAGATACCACTTATATTTCTAAGAGTGTACTCAGTACGTCTTTTAGTATTGAATTGGTACACTTTTCAGTCATTTAGTAGTATCAAGAAAATACTTTAAGATTTAGATTTTTTTAAATTAGGTAGTAATGTTAGGTAGTATATGAAGTAGTAAAGCAATGAAAATAACTCACATTTGACCATCATGGAGCTGTATAGTTGCTTGATTACTGTCAGAATGGCTGGCCAGGTCACCTTCAGTGTACACAAACAGTTTGGCCACAGCGTGTGTGTTCGGCCACAGCTATAACCAAAGGCATTTACTG
Organism: Oncorhynchus kisutch; assembly: GCF_002021735.2. Lineage (NCBI taxonomy): Eukaryota > Metazoa > Chordata > Actinopteri > Salmoniformes > Salmonidae > Oncorhynchus > Oncorhynchus kisutch. The sequence continues at coordinate 41,320,951 of NC_034178.2, forward strand.
GCCTTCGACACCCTCTGAGCTCACTGGTCCTTTGACCTCTAACCTGCTGCTCAATATTTCTTATTGTTTGACAGGCCAACCGAGGCTGGAGGTTGGCCCCTTGCTGGGGGTTAGTACTGAACCTTTTATCACACAACCAACCTGCCTCTTGATGGATGAACATAGCATCAGAGTGGCAAGAATGCTAACAAAAACGAACAGAGAAATAGGATAAGGCAGTGCAGCAAGTAATACAATGAATGCACTCTTGGTCCTCCTATTTTGGGACATATCTGAGACATTTGTTTCTCTCATTGGAATACAATAACTGCATTGAGTCAGAATATTTATTGCAGGATAATTCCATTCCTCATTGTACTCCTAGCACTTATCAGGAGTTTTTTTTTGGGGGGGGGGGGGCTGTGAGGAACCTACAGCCAGGAAAGTCAGAGTCAGGGGATCCATGAGATTATGGGAAGTGAGAGACGACAGAATCCTCCACTGCCCAGAATTTTACATGCGTTCGGCATCACTGCAAAACCAGCTAAATGGACTCCAGATCCTAGGGCCTATAACATATTTAATGGATCATTGGAGGGGGACTTTCCAAGCCCTTCTGTTGGGATTCCAAATGCTTGGAAATCATATAGGAAAGTACACTTAGGCTTTCAGCTTTAAAGTGAAGCACAAATGTGGTAGATTATTACAGTTAATTTAAGATCAATACAACAATAGTTCCTAATTGCTGATGGGGGAGAAGGCTGTGAAAGAGAGGACAGTGGACTATATCTGTCTTCGATTGAAACTTGTTATTTTTTTATTTCACCTTTAGTTAACCAGGTAGGCCAGTTGAGTACAAGTTTTCATGTCCAACTGGCCTGGCCAAGATAAAGCAAAGCAGTGAGACGAAAACAACACAGAGTTACACATGGAATAAACAAACGTACAGCCAAGAACACAAAACAGCTATTGTCTTGATTTGAATCTAAAAACCGTTACTATTACTGAAACTTTAGTAACTTTACAAAGCTCTGCATCCTATTTCTTTGGTTACTTCATGCCAGAATGTCATAAGTGTAGAGTTATTCTGGATGAGGTCAATCAAATAGTGTAACATGTACTGTAATTCTCTCAATCTCTCTCTATGCATCAACACCCCAACCCTAGTCAACCCTCTGCTTCCACCTGGTCCATCAAGCTCAGAGAGAGTGTGTGTGTCTTTCCAAGCCCCCCCCCCCTGTCTCCCCTCCTGATTTATCCACTATTTGGCTAACCTTGCTCTGAACCTGCCCCGTGAGACTCAAGCCATTTCAGCCCTCCTCTTCCACCATACTTGCACTACATGGCTCCCTCATCGACCTAGTTCTGTCTCAACATGCCTCTATCTTCTCCCTCCTCTTTCGCAACAGCTATAGCCCACTCAGGGAATGAAAAACAGGCCCTTAACAGAGGCTAAGGTTCTCTCCCAGCAGAGCACATCCTTTCTCCCTCTATCCAGCCTGGTGTGGGTCACCTAGTGATCACAATGAGCGGCCCTATCGTGAGCGCACAGGAGGGCATTTATGGTTCGCTTGGATTCAAATGAATGTTTATGAGCCTTGTCTGGCAGCCAAAGGGCAGACACTATTCCCGTTTTTACAGTCATCTCTTATTGGCTGGCCCGGGGCTGTGAGTGTGTGCTTGCCTTGACTTGTGCTCAGACATAGGGTATGTCACAACAACACAGCTCTGGGTCTCTAGGTCTGTACACTATAGATCACTTCATTAAGTGGGTGAAGTTTATCTCTCATAGCAAGGAGTGGAAATCTAACTGTACATTCTTCCTCTGATGCTATGATACAGTATGTGAAAGTCAGAAGCAAGGCCCATTCATTAATCATTAAAGTCATTCTTCTAAATCAGGTATTCCCCACACCACATATACTGTAATTTGGACAGGTTATCTTTGATGATCTCAGGAATACATGTTGCAAGGCCTTTTGAATCATGTTTTAGATTACTCAATAAAACATCTAATGGTTTCATGAATAACCTTTTTCCAGCATGTAACAACTTGAGCCGTGATTCAATCCGAGTGGCAAGTCGACAATGCAGCTCTTAAAAGCAATTTAAAATGTCAAGCGCACTATAGCATTGTTTTGGATTGGATTCCAGGCCTAACCTACTTTACAATGTATAAGTTAACAGTGTACGGCTCTGTTTTGCCTTCCAAAGAATGTTGCTTATTTGTTGTTTGGCATAACTGTGTTATCATTCTCTATCATTTCATCTGGTTAGCTCTGCTGTGTTGACGACTCACTAGACATTCACCAGTCTATGTGAACAAAGAGACACTTTGGTTGTCTGTAACATCAATTTATTAATGTGATTCCATTCAAAGACACATGATTGGTAGAAAACAAAGGATAATAAAAAACAGACTTGAAAAAAAACTGCTGTTTATCCAGACTAGTTTTGCATGGCTTCTGCTCAATGTGTGAATGGTATTTAGTCCGTCCAACTACACACAGGAGATCAAGAAAGAGACCAGGATAAGTTCCAGCAGCGTGAAAGTGAAATCTACCCCGTCGGAGCAACCATATACAGTACGCTAAAGTCTCCAAGACACCTTCCTGCATACTTTCAAAGGGCATCCATTGTTTCCCAATGTCCTGTAGCCCATGGATACTTCCCTTCAACATCCTCCAGACTTAGTGAGGTTCCTCTGATATGTATTGACATTCAGGATCATTTGTTTTTATGTCCTCCCCTTGAATGTATTCATGCAGGTATAGCTTCCAGAGAACTTGTGGATCTCTTCAAGAGCAGCTTGTGGCATGAAGCTAGGGTGTAGAGACAGTAAAGAGATAGGAGGTTACATATGAGGTTACATATGAGTGAAAGACATGTACAGTTGAAGTAGGAAGTTTACATACACCTTAGCCAAATACATTTAAACTCAGTTTTTCATGATTCCTGACATTTAACCCTAGTAAAAAATTCCCTGTCTTCGGGTCAGATAGGATCACCACTTTATTTTAATAATGTGAAATGTCAGAATAATAGTAGACAGAATGATTTATTTCAGCTTTCATTTCATCACATTCCCAGTGGGTCAGAAGTTTACATACACTCAATTAGTATTTGGTACCATTGCCTTTAAATTGTTTAACTTGGGTCAAACGTTTCAGGTAGCCTTCCACAAGCTTCCCAGAACAAGATGGGTGATTTTTTGCCCATTCCTCCTGACAGAGCTGGTGTAACTGAGTCAGGTTTGTAGGCCTCCTTGCTCGCACTTGCTTTTTTTTCCAGTTCTGCCCACACATTTTCTATAGGATTGAGTTCAGGGTTTTGTGATGGCCACTCCAATACCTTGACTTTGTTGTCCTTAGGCCATTTTGCCACAACTTTGGAATTATGCTTGGGGTCATTGTCCATTTGGAAGACCCATTTGCGAACGAGCTTTAACTTCCTGACTGATGGCTTGAGATGTTGCCTCAATATATCATCATAATTCATGATGATACCTCATGATGCCATCTATTTTGTGAAGTGCACCAGCCCCTCCTGCGGCAAAGCACCCCCACAACATGATGCTGCCACCCCCGTGCTTCACGGTTGGGATGGTGTTCTTCAGCTTGCAAGCTTCCCCTTTTTCATCCAAACATAACAATGGTCATTATGGCCAAACAGTTCTATTTTTGTTTCAATAGACCAGAGGACATTTCTCCAAAAAGTGCAATCTTTGTCCATGTGCAGTTGCAATCCGTAGTCTGGCTGTTTTATGGCGGTTTTGGAGCAGTGGCTTCTTCCTTGCTGAGCGGCCTTTCAGGTTATGTCGATATCGGACTCGTTTTACTGTGGATATAGATACTTTTGTACCCGTTTCCTCTGGCATCTTCACAAGGTCCTTTGCTGTTGTTCTGGGATTGATTTGCACTTTTGGCACCAAAGTACGTTAATCTCTAGGACACAGAAAGCGTCTCCTTCCTGAGCGGTATGACGGCTGCGTGGTCCCATGGTGTTTATACTTGTGTACTATTGTTTGTACAGATGAACGTGGTACCTTCAGGCGTTTGGAAATTGCTCCCAAGGATGAACCAGACTTGTGGAGTTTTTTTTCTGAGGTCTTGGCTGATTTCTTTTGATTTTCCCATGATGTCAAGCAAAGAGGCACTGAGTTTGAAGGTAAGCCTTGAAATATATCCACAGGTACACCTCCAATTGACTCAAATGATGTCAATTAGCCTATCAGAAGCTTCTAAAGCCATGACATCGTTTTCTGGAATTGTCCAAGCTGTTTAAAGGCACAGTCAACTTAGTGTATGTAAACATCTGACCCACTGGAATTGTGATACAGTGAGTTATAAGTGAAATAATCTGTCTGTAAACAATTGTTGGAAAAATTACTTGTGTCATGCACAAAGTAGATGTCCTAACCAACTTGCCAAAACTATAGTTTGTTAACAAGAAATTTGGGGAGTGGTTGTAAAACAAGTTTTAAGGACTCAAACCTAAGTGTATGTAAACTTCCGACTTCAACTGTATGTACTTTAAATAGGCCAAAATGATATGAGACATTACCTTTTGAGGACAACGAGAGCATGCATGGTCCAGGGCATGTAAACGTAGGCTGTGTTAGTTCTGACTGCATCCACAGTCCTTTCAGCAACTGTCTCTGGCTTGAGGGGAGGGAAGAGCGCTGGAAACCTACAGGACCAGAAAACCCAGAGAGATTAGCTTTACAGTAACTACAATACATGCATGTAGAAAATGGTGCATAGCAGTAGTGGTGGTGTAATCTAAACTAGATTGTGAAGAACCATGTCGTAGGCTTGCTCACCTGACTCTCATGCCCTGGAACATCTCAGTGTTGGTGTGGAAGGGGAGCACGGTGGTGCAGCCCACTCCGGGACAGTCCAGCAGGCCAAGAGTCAGGCTCTCCATGAAGGCCAGGGAGGAGGCCTTGGAGGTACAGTAGTCGATGGCCCCAGGGATGGGCGACTGGGACAGGATGGAGTTTATACAGACGACGTGGCCGTGCTTGAGCTCCAGCATCCGTGGCAGGAAGGCCTTTGTAGTCTGGATGAGGGAGAAGAAAGGGGGGGGGACATTGGGGAAAATGTACAGTTATACACATGAAAAAGAGACACACAGAGGAAACAGGCCCAAGTGGAACCACATATTGAGTTTCAATTTTTTTTTAGCTGATGATTGCATTTATGCAACCTGAAAGTTTGATCTCTATTCAAACAGAGACTGCTATAGGTTTCAGAGGCCCTCTGATGTTCTACCCAGGGGCTGAAGCAGTAAGCCTATAATTTGGAAATACCCCAACACTCCTGTAAATTAACCTGAGACTGACACGAAGGGAAATTTGCCAATAAAAGCACTTTTGGAGAATGATAAGATTGATCTAACTGTAAGGAAGCACGCACCTCACTTCCTAAACCTCAACAACACTTACCCAGAACTGTCCCATTGTGTTGATATGTTGAGATTTCAAAAGACAGTCATCGTCGCTGTCCATCAGACTTTTCCCATGGACCACTGCAGCGTTATTCACCAGGATCGTAACATCTCCCACCTGTAAAAATAATAACAAAACAAATGTCAGAAACAAAACTGCTGTTTTTTTATTAAGAGGATTTATCCACTTTTTTCTCCCTACTTTCTTTTCATGTGAAGTTATGTGGTAGAGCTGACAGTCATATTCTTATCTTGACATTGACATCTTGACATTGTAATTGAGGTGAATCATACAGTACCAGTCAAAAGTTTGGACACGCCTACTCATTCTCAAGGGTTTTTCATCATTTCTACTATTTTCTACAGTGTAGAATAAGAGTGAAGATATCAAAACTATGAAAAAACACAGATGGAACCATTTAGTAAGCAAAAAAGTGCTAAACAAATCAAAATATATTTTAGATTTGAGATTCTCAAAGTAGCCACCCTTTGCCTTGATTACAGCTTTGCACACGCTTGGCATTCTCTCAATCAGCTTCATGAGGAATGCTTTTCCAAAAGCCTGGAAGGAGATCCCACATATGCTGAGCACTTGTTGGCTGCTTTTCATTCACTCTGCGATCCAACTCATCCCACACCATCTCAATTGGGTTGAGGTCAGGTGATTGCGGAGGCCAGGTCATCTGATGCAGCACTCCCTCACTCTCCTTCTTGGTCAAATAGCCCTTACACAGCCTCGAGGTGTATTTGGGTCATTGTCCTGTCAAAAAACAAAATGATAGTCTCACTAAGCACAAACCAGATGGGATGGCGTATGGTTTAAAATGCTGTGGTAGCCATGCTGGTTAAGTGTGCCTTGAATTCTAAATAAATCACAGACAGTGTCACTAGCAAAACACCCGCACACCACCTCTTCAATGCTTTACGGTGGGAACCACACATTCGGAGATCATCCGCTCACCTACTCTGCGTCTCACAAAGACACGGCGGTTGGAACCAAAAATCTCAAATTTGGACTCATCAGACATATTTCCACCTTTTAATGTCCATTGCTTGTGTTTCTTGGCCAAAGCACATATTTTCTTCTTATTGGTGTCCTTTAGTAGTGGTTTCTTTGCAGCAATCTTATTTTCCTGTGGCGGTCCTCATGAGAGCCAGATTCATCATAGCGCTTGATGGTTTTGGCGACTGCACTTGAAGAAACTTTCAAAGTTGTTGAAATTTTTCAGATTGACTGACGTTAATGTCTTAAAGTAATGATGGACTGTCGTTTTTTTTTGCTTATTTGAGCTGTTCTTGCCATAATATGGACTTCGTCTTTTACCAAATATGGCTATCTTCTGTATACCCCCCTAGCTTGTCACAACACAACTGATTGGCTGAAATGCATTAAGCAAAGAAATTCCACAAATGAACTTTTAACAAGGCACACCTTATTTAAAAAAAAAAAATTTACTCCTCCTCCGAGGACAAATATTTTAGAGTTTTTTTTTACAGCTTTTCTGCTACATATACAGTTGAAGTCAGAAGTTTACATACACTTAGCTTGGAGTCATTAAAACTCATTTTTCAACCACTCCACAAATTTCTTGTTAACAAACTATAGTTTTGGCAAGTCAGCTAGGACATCGATGTCATGGCTTTATAACCTTCTGGTAGGCTAATTGACATCATTTGAGTCAATTGGAGGTGGACCTGTGTATGTATTTCAAGGCCTACCTTCAAACTCAGTGCCTCTTTGCTTGACATCATGGGAAAATCAATAGAAATCAGCCACAAAAAATAGTAGACCTCCACAAGTCTGGTTCATCCTTGGGAGCAATTCCAAACGCCTGAATGTACCACGTTCATCTGTACAAACAATATTACCTAAGTATAAACACCATGGGACCATGCAGCCATCATACCGCTCGGTCTCCTAGAGACGAATGTACTTTGATGTGAAAAGTGCAAATCAATCACAGATCAACAGCAAAGGACCTTGTGAAGATGCTGGAGGAAACAGGTACAAAAGTATCTACAGTATATCTATAAGTATCTATAAGCCACTGCTTCAAAACCTCCATAAAACAGCCAGACTACGGATTGCAATTGCACATGGGGACAAAGATCGTAATTTTTGGAGAAATGTCCTCTGGTTTGGTGAAACAAAAATGGCCATAATGACCATCGTTATGTTTGGAGGAAAAAGGGGAATGATTGCAAGCCGAAGAACACCATCCCAACCGTGAAGCACGGGGGTGGCAGCATCATGTTGTGGGGGTGCTTTGCCGCAGGAGGGACTGGTGCACTTCACAAAATAGATGACATCATGAGGTAGGAAAATGATGATGATATATTGAGGCAACATCTCATGACATCAGTCAGGAAGTTAAAGCTTGGTCGCAAATGCGTCTTCAAAATGGACAAAGACCCCAAGCATACTTCCAAAGTTGTGGCAAAATGGCCTAAGGACAACAAAGTCAATGAATTGGAGTGGCCATCACAAAGCCCTGACCTCAATCCTATAGACAATTTGTGGGCAGAACTGAAAAAAAGTGAGTGCGAGCAAGGAGGCCTACAAACCTCACACAGTTACACCAGCTCTGTCAGGAGGAATGGGCAAAAATTCCCCCAACTTATTGTGGGAAGCCTTGTGGAACGCTACTTGAAACGTTTGACCCAAGTTAAACAATTTAAAGGCAATGCTACCAAATACTAATTGAGTGTATGTAAACTTCTGACCCACTGGGAATGTGATGAAAGAAATAAAAGCTGAAATAAATAATTATCTCTACTATTATTCTGATATTTCACATTCTTAAAATAAAGTGGTGATCCTAACTGACCTAAGAAAGGGCATTTTTACTTGGATAAAATGTTAGGAATTGTGAAAAACTGAGTTTAAATGCATTTGGCTAAGGTGTATGTAATCTTTCGACTTCAACTGTACATACATTTTATATATATATTTTGCATGCACATTTTGAATACACATTTTATATACATGTTACTTTTATATAAAGTAGTTGAATAAAAATAATACATTACCAAACATAAGCGCTTTAATCCCACCCCTCAGCCACTCTCAGCCAATCCTACCTATCACCATAGACCACCCTTGTTTGGTTTCCATGTGCGATATATATCTCAATTGTGCTGTGATGTTTTATATAATTTTTTTTACCTGTCTAATGTGGCGGGCCAGGCACACACAAGCTGACATGGTTGCCGGGTGTACGGTGTTTCCTCCGACACATTGGTGTGGCTGGCTTCCAGGTTAAGCGGACATTGTGTCAAGAAGCAGTGCGGCTTGGTTGGGTCGTGTTTCGGAGGACGCATGGCTCTTGACCTTCGTCTCTCCCGAGTTCGTATGGGAGTTGCAGCAATGAGACAAGACTGTAACTACCAATTGGATACCAAGGAATTGGGGAGAAAAAGGAGTAAAAAATGAAAACCTTTCCTATGAGTATTATTTATTGACTGACTATGGCTTTCCAAATGTTTTAACCATTCCTTAACCTGTGACCAGAAACAAGCTACATAGGGGCAATACCAGAATAAATGATCTATTGATTCTGTCTGTTTGCAGCAAAATCTATAGAGCTGAGAATGTTGTATGCCCCATATATATAGCATTCTATTGGTGGCAAGAATTTTATATAATAATTTACATTAAAAACTCGAAGTGTTGAATCAAGTGTAGTTTTTTTTCTTCCCATGTGCCATGAAATTGGTACATCAGAAATCTCTTTCCATTTAGTTTGTAACCTGTATGGCACAACTGTTAATTGAAAGGCATGAGAGAACACCAATAGTGTGCAAAGCTGTCATCAAGTCTACTTTGAATGATATAAAATATATATATTGATTTGTTTAGCACGTTTTTCGTTACTACATGATTCCATATGTGTTATTTCATAGTTCTGATGTCTTCACTATTATTCTACAATGTAGAAAATAGTACAAATAAAGAAAAACCCTGGAATGAGTAGTGTGTGTCCAAACGTTTGACTGGTACTGTATGTCAGATGGGGAGAGGAATTAAAATACAATGAATCCCTGCCAGTTCTGTAGACAGGAGTAACAGCAGTGAGAGAAACATTGACCCACGAGCGTTTCACTGGCTCCAAACAATATTTTGTATGTGTGGATAAAAATTTGATTTATAATAGATCTAAATAGCATACCTTCTCCCTGACCACCTTGGCCTGCTTGTAAACTTCCTCCCGATTGGCCACGTCGCACAGGAAGTAGTGGCACTCTGTTCCAAATTGGGAGATCTCTTCGCATGTCTCTTTCAGACACTTCTCTGTGCGGCCCCACAGGATCACCTGTAGAGGGTAAACATTAGCCAAGGGTTATAAAATAGGGTTATAAAATTACATAATAGTGTAATATGCTCTGAATAAAATATGAGCAATTAGCTCAGCTGAATGAATAGTAATATTTTGCTTTTCAACAATCAGTCAACAATCAGCTATCTGTACACTTATTGTTGTCGAAATCCTGAGAAAACATGGCTAAAATACGTTTCATGGGTAGCCAAAGCCAAACAACTATGCCGATGACACATGCTCTCAACAAGTGTACAGACATTTCATGTTTGCAGCATTTGGCCCTAGGATGAGATGAGATAATTTGGTTGAAATGTTCCTTTCATTCAGAGAACAGAGAGGCCATGTTTAGAAGCAACAAATAGTTTCAGAGTGAGATTAAGGGGGTGGGGTTGCAGTGTGAATGAAACGTCTCTTCATCAGCCTGGAGAGGGTAAATTAAGCTCAGTCATTTGAGCAGGGAACATGGGCTAGGATGGAGGTGGGGGGCAGCGATTGGGCAATTAGATCCGTCAGTCTTTGGGGTCAGGGAAAGGTAATGAAATCAGGGGGTGAGCCCTCCTCATCTCTCAAACACACATTCTCAAAGAGATTACACGGCCGGTTGGGCAGATGAACCCAGTCATTTCTGGTCAGGGAGTCTGAAAACAGTTTGTGTGTGAAGTGCTGATGGGGCCAGTGCAGGGCTTGGCTGGTTGCCAGTGACCAAGGTTAATATTTTTGCAGAAAGTCCTCCGGAAAGTGATCCTGTGTGTGTGTGTGTGTGTGTGTGTGTGTGTGTGTGTGTGTGTGTGTGTGTGTGTGTGTGTGTGTGTGTGTGTGTGTGTGTGTGTGTGTGTGTGTGTGTGTGTGTGCCTTTCATCCACCCTTACAATATGATATCAATATTGTATGAATACAAACAAATCTTAATTCTACATGTAGATAAGGAAGATAACAAACACCAGCAGAGGTCACAGTGACATCCAGCCAGGCTATAGCCACTCATTTATTTAGAAATGAATAGGAGGATAGTAAATGTATATCTCAACATCTTAAACATGCTCAGCTAGCTTGCCGAAGATTTTGCCGCTATCTGTCTTGTTTTACTGCAACACTACATCTAGGGCAGCTGTCTGTGACAGTGTATTCAGATCCCACCAATGTTTTAATGATGCTAGTCCCTATGGGCTTATGTTTACTTGCATAATGGGAGCATTAAAACTGCATTAAAACTGTAAAGCGGAATGTTTGCTTTAGGGGAGATACGGGAGGGTCACAATCTGCGTGATATGCAGTTTTGATCAAGTTCCAAGAGTAAAAAATGTTTTGCTTTCCACTGGATGAGTCTTTGTTTGAGTTTCTTTCGATTGCTTTTTTGTTTGCTTCGTTTGCCAGCCCATTTAAGTAGTCAGCAGAGGTGAACGGATGGGTCTAGGTAAATTACTGAAAGCCTTTAATAGGATTTCATCCTAACAAACAAACCTGACATTTCTCATTAAAAATCACCACTCACCCTGTGCTCTCCTGTTATTTAATTCATTATGCTTATCTGCCAGTCCCAACACACTGGGGCTTCAGGATAAACAATGGCTGGCCAAATCTAGAGCTATCAGCTTAGAATGCCTAAGTGTTACGGAAAACTAATTCTAAATTCCCTCACATCGAGTGACTAAGTATCTCTGATAAACCAGTGATTACTCTGTCTGAGGTGCCATATCTGACTAGATTATACAACATTCACCAATTGTGTAAAATTTATGGTCTGTTCAAGGACATGATTTATTCAAAGACATTAAGTCTTGCAAATCGCCAAGTGTTGGTGTATCAGGGTGCAACGATGATGAGCTGGTGATGTGGTGGACGTCATCCACATCCCTACAACAGAACGCAATAATATTTCACAAGGAAAAAAATGGGTTCCAGGATGGGCAGGAACCCTCTTCTTCACACCAGTTGTAGGGGATAGGGGCTAACAGGGAGGGGAAACAGGGAGTTCAGGAGGCAGTCGCCTGCCCTACCACTGTCTAATTAGTGCGGAGACAACAGGGTCAGTTGCAGGGCAATACCCAGCTGGGAACAGTGTGCTTCCCGCCTCCACACACACACACACACACACACACACAATAGAGTTTGCCAATGTGTAAAGCCACTATCAACCTGGGTAGAGGCATATGTTCCCAGTTCTCCTAATGAGTAGCCGGGGCTGAGAACGATGCCAATATCTCTTACTATCTTCAATTGTACTTTCTTCTCCACATGTTCAAAATATTATGATCCACAAATTGAGTCGCAAAAACAAAATGCACAACTAAGTACCTTATTAAATTCTACATGCTGACATTTTTAACCAAGGGGATTTTGGATTTCTGGTTTGGGATGCCAGTGGAATATACTTGAATTGCATAGGGTACATTGAGAGCATATGTGAATATGTTGCTTCAACCTCTGAAACATTTATTGTGGTTGTGCTAGAGGCCCCCTCCCTCTTTCTCTGTTCTCTGAACTTGGGTGCTCAGCTTTTGTAAAGTTGCTGTGGTTTATTGTTTTAGTGCTTCACTCTGTAACGGCTCTTTTGACGACACACACACAAGGCCTCACTCCCCCTCTCACCTCCCTCTATCCCCCTCTCACCAGTCTCTCCTTTTCACCTCACATCATTCTTTCATCAATGCTGTGGCTAGTGCACTCCCTACCGTGAAAGCAGCAAAGATACTAGAGAGAATAGAGAAATTCCGTCTGCCAATCACAATGGACCTCAAACTGGGGTAAAGTCTTTCCTAGAGGTTATTTGTGATGAATGTCCTACTTCTTTTTAGCATATCTTAGGCAGGGAGTGATTGTGAGGCACATTAGTGCAGGTGTTGTTTTCAAAGCTTTCACACCTTGATAATACCCAACAATGGGGTCCTGACAAGAATGGTGACTTCCTTTGTTGTGCAGCTGCAAATTATAGCTTTTAAAAGCCACAGTTTTTTTGTGGGTTGTTCCCTGAGGAGATGTTGATGGAAGGATGAAGAGCAAGGCCAAAGCACTTAAAAGTTAAAATGGGATATTTTAGCTTGGACACATAATGTAAGGCTATGCAAAAGCTGCTACATGTGGTGCTCCATCTGACAATTCATAAAGCTATAATTATTCCTCTAAGTTGCATCGGTGAAAATACAACTAGCTATTTAATCATTTGTAAAAAATAATAATGAAACAAATAAAGTGGGGTGGGTTGGTGGCATTCACATGGAATCATTGTGAAATGATTATGTCTCCATCTGTGTGTCTGAGACTCTGTCCATTACAATTCAGAGCTAACAGAACACTATGGTGGCTCACTATGCACTCAGCTGTGTAATGTTTGTATTGTGATTGGAATAGTGGGTAGTCCGACCAGTAGTGGCGGCCTGGCGGGGACTGTCAATGTAGTCACTGGGGCATTTCAAGCATAAGTGACTGTTTATTGTTAAGGAGGATGGTGGGAACAGGTTATTTATAAGAGCTTTGGCTGACGGATGCATGTTTTGGATGGGTGAGGCAGCTGAAACATGCCATTTTCCTCTGTGGGCTTAATTTCACCTCAATAATAAACTCAGTGTAAGGTAGCAGGTTGACGTTTATTGTCATGTGTCTTGTCCTGGAGGCAGAACTGGGCGATTTCTCCTTTGATAGGCCAGCTGCTAAGTCAAAATTGGCTATATTTAAAAAATTCATGGAAACAAGAATGTGCTTTTGGTCTTAAATTATGGTTAGGAATTATGGTTAGCAGTGTGGTTAAGGTTAAGTTTCTGCCTTGCTGGTTTGCTTGAAAAACACATCTGAATCAGTGTTTTATTATGGCAATGTGATGTCTTGTGTAGGCACTTGGCACAGTTAGTGTTTTTCTGATAATCCCAGCAGGACTACAACATTTCTCCTGTGAGGATAAGGTGATTAGCTTTTAAACATGTTTCTTCAGAAAGTTGAAAAAGTTCATCCCAATTCCATAGAAGTGATATGTTATCACTTGTTCAAGGTCACTCCTGTTGGCAGTCATCAACAATAAAACTTTATTCTGGACATTAATGATGCTTGATCTCATCCAATATCAATGTTAAGCCATAACTCCTTTTTCTGAGCTTTGGCTGAACAGAAATCATTCCGTGAGTCACTATAATACGTCAGCGGTCAAATGGTCAGAGGGAGACTTTTGCCCTTCTGCAGAGCTACTCCTGAGTGGCGCAGCGGTCTAAGGCACTGCATCTCTGTGTTTAGAGGTGTCACTACAGACACCCTGGTTCAAATCCAGGCTTTATTACAACCGGCCTTGATTGGGAGTCCCATAGGGCGCTGCACAATTGGCCCAGCATCGTCAGGGTTTGGCCAGTGTAGGGCTGTCATTGTAAATAATAGTCTGTTGTGCCAAAATTGAGGGCCCTGTCCTGCAATCTGATTGGCATGATCTACTCCATTCATGTTACAGAGGAAACAATAGATTGGAGGAACATGTGGACAAACTAATGTCGTTGCCCTTGCAATGTAGGCTACCTGCTGCAAACCTATGGTGCTTTTGGTTAAGGAGAATACGGGATACGTCAATACAAATAATAGTTATGGAAAGAAGTGTGCATAAAAAATACTAGGTATCACACAGAAGGTGTTCAGAGGTTGGGTACAGGGTATCAACTCAGTTATCGTTATAACCATGTAGCCTAATCAATGAGCGTACTAATTCAAAAGATATGAAAACATGCACAGGTCTGGGAAACTATAGGCTATTTTAGGAGTGCTCAAGGTTAAGTGAACCCAATCACGTTTGATGCTCAACAAGTTGCATAATACAATTAATAAAGTGCAAAAACTAAACGCATGCATGTGTTTTATTTACCTTTTTAGCCCCCTGCTTGGCAAACTCCTGAGCCAGGTGACGACCGATACCTCGTCCCCCGCCTGTGATCAGGACCACCTCCTTGATCAGGGTTCTTCGTCTACTTGGTAGAATTAAGTAGACACTTGCTTTCAATATGTAGTAAACAATGTGTATGGGGAAAAACACTATACAGCTCAAACACTTAAAATCCATGTTCCTTCTTCTTACAGTAACCTAAATGCTCTGAATTTTTCGAACACAAACAGTTTGATATAAGTTTGATATCCTCCAATCGTGATGTCCTTGGCAGAGCGGATTTTAGGTAAATATCTGGTTAAAACCAAACTCAAACTAGCCAACTGCAGCACTTGAAGTCAATGTTTCATAACATTTAGGCTATTATGTCCAAAGCTCAGAAATGCGTCAATATACGGAGCTCTGGCATGTTTATCGATTATTCAGTTTATTGGCAAACTATTATTTTTGACTAATGACCATATTACACCGGTAGTCCGCTGTTACTTTTCAACTATCCTAAAGAAGGCGAGAGTGTCTTCGAAGGCATGCGCTACTGAATCGTCTACACAACAAGTGTGTTGTGTTCCTATCCTTGGCCGTTACCGCCTCTGACTCCGATAGCTTACTTTATAGCGCTCTGACTACCCGTCCCCGCAGTGTTGAAAAAAAGACCTGCGATCTGAAGGGAGTTTTTTTTTAAATACCATTAATCCTGATTGACAGGTTGAATGGTGAGGAATATATTGGTTTACTGTGTGTCGACTGTGACTGGTTTTTATTTCTACCCACCTCCGAGAGGCGTCTGCCACAACTGCTGTGATGCCGTGAAGTCATATTTCAGTATTTCAGTCCTCTTAAAATCAATAATTGTCTTCCTCCCTAAGTTGTTTACAGTGAGCTAAATGCTCTGTTTTACGGTTTTTGAGATGTGCCAATGTTTCTCAATTCTCCTTCAAGCTGTGACACTCTGGGAAATAATAGGTGGATAAGTTTCTCATGCACTTGAGAAGTGCCGTAACATACTTTGATAGCTTACTTTGAATAGTTTGATGAGACAACATTCACCCAAACTGGTTGGGCTTGGTTACATCACATGTATCCTACAGTACCAGTATCAACGTTTTAAAAAAAACACACACACTTTCACATAAGATGCTGCGTGATGCTGCTGCTGCTACTCTGTTTATTATATATCATGATTGCCTAGTCACTTTTACCTCTACCTACATACTGTATTACCTCAATTACCTCAACTACCTTGTACCCCTGCACAATGACTTGGTACTGGTACTCCTTGTATATATCCTCGTTGTTATTTTATTACGTTACTATTTCCTTATTATTTAAATGTATTTAGAAAGTTTTTAACGTACTTTTTAACTCTGCATTGTTGTGAATGGGCTCACAAGTAAGCATTTCACAGTAAAGTCAACACCTGTTGTATTCGGTGCATGTGACCAATACATTTTTATTAGATTTTTACACGCGCACGCGCGCACGCACGCACACACGCGCACACGCACACACACTATCTCTCTCTTGCTCTCTCTCTACATGTATCTTTCTATCTCTTTGTCTATAATCACAATGTATCAGATAAGATGAATACAAGTGATGAATACTCTATAGATTTTTTGGAGAACCACCCTCACATGATGAGTAACCTTGCCTGAGACCTTAAGTCTTGCATGAGCTCCCTGAGCTAATGTCTAGACTTGAGCTCAGTGGGCTAACACAGTGGTGACCAGGTGACCCGAGTTCAAACCCAGTTGGCTACATCTGCATTGGCCTACCTATTACAGGTAAATACACAGGTTTTACTATCTGCATTGGCCTACCTATTACATGTAAATACACAGGTTTTACTATGTGATGTAAAAGTTGGTCAATCTAGCTGACATGAAAAAAGGGTGCTTTTGGCGTATATAACGGTGGCATACATAATTACACACTACTTCATGTGATAAACGTTCATTTCAATGCATGAGAAGATGGGGCGCTGTGAAGACTAGACATAAAGACCCCTGATCTAGTGATCTGTCACTTGAAACACATCTCTCTCTGTGACAATACAGCATTGGGTCAGTCCCAGAAACTTGGCAAGGTAAGAATTAGGGACCTGCATAAATACCTCCTAAACAAATCCAGTAAATTCATGGGCTGCAGACAATATTCCAGCCTGTGATTTTTGCTGGGTATAGCTGATGAATGGAGGTCTTTTTCAGAAACTGGGATGGGTTTAAGAGAGCAGTTTGACAATGGCGGCTTTGTGCTGGGCTCAGCTTCTCGGAAAAAAGTCTGAGAGACTCTTTGGGACGGCTAAAAGGTTGACTAGTCCTAGAAAACAGCTCCAGTTGCTGTCATTTTCATGCACATTTCACAGAGCTACAAATCATAATGCATTGAAATAAAACACCAAAGTATTTTCAGAGATTTCATTCTGAATTATAATGAACATAAATTGTTTCGTAAACACCACCACATTATACGGTTTCAATTCGAAATACCATGCATTTTGTTTACAGATGTGTCTAGACTAGAGATCTTATCTGACGGAGAACATCATCTGCTATCACTAGGCATCACTGCCATCTACAGATTAACATTAAAAGTTCAGATACCAGTGTCCTCTGCTTCACAATAAATGATATGATTTATTTAAAAGGACATTTAAAAGGAATTATTACTATTGTATTTATGCAAATCTATATTCATAAAAATATATAATTGTGAAATATGTGTTTAATGTGTAATTGCTTTAGTCCATAAAATACATTGAATAAAATGATGAATGTTCCTTTGTCACTGGCACTCAAAGTCATCTAGATAGAACAAGGTCAGAGCAGGGTGTACACAAAGTTGTAGGAGGGGCAAGGAAACCCAAGCAGCTGGATAACATATTCACACTTAATGACTTACTTCTACTGTAGCCTACTTGGGATCGCACTACAGCACCATGGACATCAGCACTGCAATTTTAATAATTGGCTTTGCTGCAGTGATTGCAGCCTTCTTCCTTCTGGTAATTGGTCTAATGTACTCTGAGATGATGAATTCAGACATTCCTCAAGGGGTTGCAAATCGAGGGAAACTGCATGTAGTTCATGGCTTGTTTGTTGGCATATCAATTGTGGTGAGTATCTACGGAATTGTTATTGCTTATTATTTTATGTTTTATGCAAGTCAAATCATGTTCAAGTCTGTAGAAATAATTAATTATTCTTACTCTTTGGTGAAAACAAAAACATGCTTGTACTTGAATACTAAAAGAGAACTCTGCTCTTTAAAAGATGCTTGTCCTTTCTCTGTAATCGAAACACTGATAAAGCGTCAAGTGTGTAGATAAGAGAACAGGTCTGAATAAATGATGAAAAGCCAAAGTCATTCAGGCGTTCCATTGTTTGGGTAAGGACATAGCAGCAGAGTTTCACGATACTAGCTTGGAGTGGTGAGGAGGAGGAGTCTACCGTGTCTGGAAGCGACTTCACAATTCATTTTCGGGATTCAGGTTCACTCAAACATCGTTTTAAGCTTCGATTTACTATTGACAGTTACAGCTGTCTGATTTCGGGAACTGTATATCGATTCGGTCTCTTTAAATATTTGTCACTGATTTATTATTTTCAGTCTCTGAATTGTTTAATCAAACTTTTCAGCTCCTGATATCAAGGCATAAAACTTCAATCTAAAAGCAGATTTAGCTTTGAGATCTTGGAACTGTGACAGCCTCTCTCCTCAACAGGATTTTTAGTCATTTCACATACACTCATACAGTAGTGGGTGCATACATTTTCATAGTGGTCCCCCATGAGAATCAAACCCACAACCCTGGCCTTGCAAATGCCATGCTCTACCAACTGAGCCACACAGGATATTTAGTAAGTTTGCCATCACAGCCACATATGTACACAGTCTTGTGCCCTTAACCCTTTCTAAACGGACTATTGTATTTGTTGATTAAATCCGACATAATTTGTATTATTATTGTTATGTCATTTTTTTTGTGGTTAGATCAGCTTCAATATTGCAAATAGATTGTGGCTTGTATCAATGTTATTGTCTGCATAATTTCCAATCCCCCATATTATTTTGGGGTAAATATGTATATATACTGAACAAAAATGTAAACGCAACATGTAAGGTCTTTGTCCCATTTTTCATGAGCTGAAATAAAAGATCCCAGAAATGTTCCATATTTCTCTCAAATTGTGCAGAAATGTGTTTACATCCCTGTTAGTGAGCATTTCTCTTTTGCCAAGATAATCCATCCACCTGAAAGGTGTGGCATATCAAGAAGCTGATTAAACAGCATAATCATTACACAGGTGCACCTTGTGCTGAGGACAATAAGGCTACTCTAAAATGTGCAGTTTTGTCACACAACAAAATGACAAAGATTTCTCAAGTTTTGAGGGAGCGTGCAATTGGCATGCTGACTGCAGGAATGTCCAACAGAGCTGTTTCCAGACAATTGAATAAGCCACCTCCAACATCGTTTCAGAACATTTGGCAGTGCTACCAACCAGCCTCATAACTGCAGACCACGGGTACCGACCCCAGCTACACTTTAGCTTCAAGACAAAAGCACAGAATTGCTATAATGGATGTCTTCAGTACCATTAACCTATCAAAAATGAACAATTAACCCTCATAAGAATTTAAAAGTACAGCAAACCTACCTTACAACGTTACAACAAAATTACTAAAATGTAATCTAAACGTACACCAGGCTTCATTTTTATCAACATCATGCAAATCCTTACGTGGTGAAATCCATTTGCAACTGAAAACGTGGGTATAAGTGAATTCACTGTGAAGAGCTGTTTTATATGGAAGCCATATAAATGTTGACATATCATGCCACATGATTTGTCAACATGCACAATTAGTCTGTGCTTCAGTCTGATCAGCAATAGCCTACTGATAACAACCACAGCTGCAGGTAGCCTAGAGAAGCCTATGCGCTCTGATCCCATCTGGATCTGGCCAGGGGAAATGTAACATCATGTTTTCATAGCCTAAATTATGTAGTTATAGCCTAAAATAGGCCCATTTATTTGTGTTCTGAGAAAATGTGAATGTGATTTTGCTTATATTCACACTTCGGTTGGCTATGCTACCTAGGCCTTTTTAATACCAAATTATTGTCTGGAATGAACCAATCAACACAATAGTGATGATATGCTGTCTGACTATCTTTTTAGTTACAGGTGCAAAGGCCGACACAATGCAACCTTGCATACAGCAAGCTCAGCCTCGTTAGTTTTTAACCAATCACATTTGTTGTCTCTGTCTGTGAAAAAGGTTTTCATGTTTTCATCCTCCCTAGAGCCAGGATAATTTTTTACTGTATGACCTGAACCTGATTAGAAAATGATCTGGTCCCATCATAGCCCATATAAAACTAAGAAAACTACTCTGGGACCTGTGGTACCACCTCTGAAATCACCACACAATGTTACAAATGAAAAAACATATCCTAGTTGTATGATCCAACACATTTATATATATGTTGGGGATGGGCTTCCATAGTTTTACGTGGCTCAGTGCAGCCGGCAGCTACTGTCATTATTTCAGAAAGAACAGGCTGTTACTGCAATTTCAGGTAAAAACTCAAAATAAGTCTCAAATATTAGGAAAAAGTACTGTGTATACAGTAGGAGTGTTGTCTCATCAAGACAACACTGCACTGCATCAAGGTGGGCAACTGTCGGATGAGTGTTGTGCGCATCCTCTTGGGGTAGTGGTTGAGACGTAGCAAGTATCCAAGTTTACATTTGAGTCACAGACCGTATTTCTACAATGTTTAGTAAGTGTGAAGAGGCTCCTTAAAATTAACTGAGCTGTTGTATTCATTGTAGCATAATTTGAAAGCAACAAGAAAAGCTGTATTGTTGTAATTGAAAAATATTCCAGCTCACAATGGTTTGTGTTGACCTTATTTCTAAGGTAGGCTATAGGCTAAGCCACCTGAATAAAGTTGCATACAATGTATTAGTCCTTTAACAAGATATGCCCTCCCTTCTCTGTCTTGTCAGGGCCGTATCCTGGACCGTCTGGGTCTGTGTCATCAGGTCAGGTTCACCAGGTGGTTCAGAAGACGGTTCCTGGTCCGTATAAGACCAGTTCCCCCAGGCCTACGTGTGAAAGACCTGACCTTCTCTGAGGTGCCAGTCAGAGTGTATGAGCCCACGACTGGTTCACTGGGCCTGAGGAGGGGACTGGTGTATTTCCATGGAGGAGGATGGGTGTTGGGCTGTTTGGGTAATATGATAAGACAAAAATAATGTCTGGATGAAATACGCTGAGTCGATATTCACGTAATAATAAGGAATTCTCCTCGACCACGCCCACACATTATTTCCCATTGACCCCAGTGTAAAAGAAATACTGTAACAAAAGATGACGAAAAGCTGCTGTGTTATGCAATTTACATGTAATTGGGTCAAAAGTCCCAACATACGGTTCGCAATGCTCCCACATACGGAAGTAAAGCCTGTGAGAAGAGCCCTGTGTCCAAGTAGGAAAGGGGAGCCGGTGGGGAGCCGGTGTCCAAGCAGTATATATGTACAGTGTATTTGGAAATTATTCAGACGCCTTGACTTTTTCCACATTTTGTTACATCACAGCCTTATTCTAAAAATATATATATTTTTAAATCCTCATCAATCTACACGCAATACTCCATAATGACGAATCGAAAACAAGTTTTTAGGAATATTTGCAAATGTATTAAAATAAAAAACAGAAATAATTTATTTACCTAAGTATTCAGACGCTTTACTATGAAATTGAACTTCTGTTTCCATTGGTCATCCTTGTGTGATAACATGCGTCTTGGTGAGAGGTGTAGGAGTCAGGCGCAGGAGAGCAGGGATGTCTGAGAAGCGTGTTTTAATAATATAGTCCACCAATACAAAAGGCACAGAAAAAAATCCCAAAACTACGCTCTCGAATACTCGTGCAAACACACGGAGGAACAAACACAGTTCCGACACTTTACATACACGTGCGTAATAGCGAAAAAACAACAAACATCAAATACAATCGAGCGCAATACACACAAATCTAATCCTGCACGAATTACGGCAGGTAACAGGTGCCCTATATACCAACAGAAATCAAAGCAATTGAAAACCAGGTGTGAAAAGGAACACAGACAAAACAACCAGAAAAAGAAAAAGGGATCGGTAGCGGCTAGTAGACCGGCGACGCCGAGCGCCGAGCGCCGCCCGAACAGGGAGAGGAGTTACCTTCGGTAGAAGTCGTGACAGTACCCCCCCCTTGACGCGCGGCTCCCGCAGCGCGACGAGGCCGGCCTCGAGGACGACCCGGAGGACGAGGCGCAGGGCGATCCGGATGGAGGCGGTGAAACTCCCTTAGCATAGGTGGATCCAGTACGTCCTCCACCGGCACCCAGCATCTCTCCTCCGGACCGTACCCCTCCCAGTCCACGAGATACTGAAGACCCCCCACCCGACGCCTCGAGTCCAGTATGGCCCCGGTGTGTACACCGGGGCCTCGCTGCGATGGCGGTCAGCACTGGCCTTCTGCCGCCCTTCGGCCCGTTTAAGGTACCCGTGGGCGGCCTCCCAGGTTTCCCTTGAGCGTTTCACCCAATCGTCCACCGCAGGAGCCTCGGTCTGGCTCTGATGCCATGGTACCAGGACCGGCTGATAGCCCAACACACATTGGAAGGGCGACAGGTTCGTAGAGGAGTGGGGGAGTGAGTTCTGGGCCATCTCCGCCCAGGGGATGTACAGAAGTCAACCGACAGGTGTGACCAAGGCCGCTGTGGAACGGGAAGGGGTTGTAACTTCCCTCTGGGCAGGTGCCTAGGAGCCTTGCACTGAGCGCACACTGAGCAGGAGGACACATAAACCCTCACGTCCTTGGCTAAAGTGGGCCACCAGTACTTCCCACTAAGACATCGCACCGTTCTCCCAATCCCCGGGTGACCAGAGGAGGGGGATGTGTGAGCCCACCAAATTAACCTGTCTCTAACCTCCAGCGGAACATACACCCGTCCCGCTGGACACTGTGGAGGAGTGGGCTCAACACGCGATGCTCGCTCAATGTCTGCGTCCACCTCCCACCTTACAGGTGCCACTAGACAAGAAGCCGGGAGGATGGGCGCAGGGTCAATGGCCCGCTCCTCTGTATCATATAGTCGGGACAGTGCGTCTGCCTTAGTGTTCTGGGAGCCTGGTCTATAGGAGATGGTAAACCTAAATCGGGTGAAAAACATGGCCCACCTTGCCTGACGAGGGTTCAGTCTCCTCGCTGCCCGAATGTACTCTAGATTACGGTGGTCAGTCCAGATGAGGAAAGGGTGCTGGGCCCCCTCAAGCCAATGTCTCCACACCTTCAGGGCTCTGACAACAGCTAGCAGCTCCCGATCCCCCACGTCATAGTTTTAGCTTCGGTGGCGCACCCGAGCGCTGGGAGAGCACGGCTCCAACCCCAGCCTCGGATGCGTCCACCTCCACTATAAATGCCAAAGAGGGGTCCGGATGCGCTAGCACGGGAGCAGAGGTAAAAAGAGCCTTCAGGCGACCAAAAGCCCTGTCCGCCTCAGCCGACCACCCCAGACGCGTCGGCCCCCCCTTCAGCAGTGACGTAATGGCCGCTGCCACCTGCCTGACGAGGTACTCATAATGGCCGGATGTGGTACTAAACGCCGTCTTCCACTCATCTCCCTTCCGGATACGCACCAAGTTATATGCACTCCTGAGATCCAGTTTTGTGAAAAACCGTGCTCCGTGAAATGACTCAATCGCCGTGGCAATGAGAGGTAGCGGGTAACTATACCCCACCGTGATGGAATTTAGACCTCTATAGTCAATGCACGGACGCAGACCACCCTCCTTCTTCTTCACAAAAAAGAAACTCGAGGAGGCAGGTGAGATGGAGGGCTGAATGAACCCCTGCCCCAGAGATTCCGATATGTATGTCTCCATAGCCACCGTCTCCTCCTGTGACAGGGGATACACGTGACTCCTGGGAAGTGCAGCGCCTACCAGGAGATTTATCGCACAATCCCCTCGTCGATGAGGTGGTAATTGGGTCGCCTTCTTTTTACAGAAGGCGATAGCCAAATCGGCATATTCTGAGGGAATGTGCACGGTGAAGACTTGGTCTGGACTCTCCACCGTTGTAGCACCGATGGAAACTCCTACACACCTGCCTGAGCACTCCTCCGACCACCCCTGTAGAGCCCTCTGTTGCCACGAAATCCTGGGGTTGTGACGGGCCAACCAGGGGATCCCCAACACCACCGGAAACGCAGGAGAATCAATGAGGAAGAGACTAATTCTCTCCTCATGACCCTCCTGCGTAACCATACCCAGTGGAGCCGTGGCCTCCCTGACTTGCCCTGACCCTAATGGTCGGCTATCTAAGGCGTGCACTGGGAAGGGTTTGTCCAGCTGAACAAGGGGAATCCCTAACCTGTTCGCTAAACCGCGGTCAATAAAATTCCCCGCCGCGCCTGAATCTACTAGCGCCTTATGCCGGGACAGAGCGGAAAATTCAGGAAAAACAATCCATACATACATGTGACCAACAGGGGGCTCTGGGTGAGCCTGGTGCCGACTCACCTGAGGTGTCCGGGCAGTGCTCGGCCTGGCGTCTCGACTCCCGGGGGGACCCCCCCAGCACCGGTCAGCAGTGTGCCCTCTGCGACCACAGCTGGCACAGGAAAGGCCCCCTCCTCCGGTCGCCCTTGCTGAAGCACCTCCTAGCTCCATGGGTGTTGGAGTGGTGGAGCTGGGAGATGGAACTGACAGAGCCCGATCTGGACGTCTGCGGGTCGCCAGCAAGTTGTCCAACCGAATGGACATGTCGATCAATTGGTCCAAGGACAAGGTGGTGTCTCTACAGGCCAGCTCCCTACGGACGTCCTCACGCAAACTACACCTATAGTGATCGATCAAGGCCCTGTCGTTCCATCCCGCGCCAGCGGCCAAGGTCCGGAACTCTAGAGCAAAGTCCTGAGCACTTCTCCTCTCCTGCCTCAGATGGAACAGCCGTTCACCCGCCGCTCGACCCTCAGGTGGGTGATCAAACACGGCCCGAAAGCGGCGGGTGAACTCTGGGTAGTGGTCCCTCGCCGAGTCAGGATCGTTCCATACCGCGTTGGCCCACTCCAGGGCTTTACCTGCGAGGCAGGAGACGAGGGCGTTCACGCTCTCACCCCCCGAAGGAGCCGGACGAACAGTCGCCAGGTATAGGTCCATCTGGAGTAAGAAGCCCTGGCACCCGGCCGCCGTCCCATCATACTCCCTCGGGAGGGCGAGTCGAATTCCACTGTGCTCAGGCAATGAAGGAGAGGGTAGTGGTACTGGTTGGGGTGTAGCTGATAACGGTGTGGGAAGGCCACCTCTCTCCCATCTCTCCATCGTCGCCATCACCTGATCCATGGCGGTCCCCAGTCGGTGTAACACTGCCGTGTGGTGTTGAACTCGCTCCTCCACGGACCCTGGAAGTGCGTCCGCTCCTGCTGACTCCATAATTATATTGGTGCAGGATTCTGTGATAACATGCGTCTTGGTGAGAGGTGTAGGAGTCAGGCGCAGGAGAGCAGGGATGTCTGAGAAGCGTGTTTTAATAATATAGTCCACCAATACAAAAGGCACAGAAAAAAATCCCAAAACTACGCTCTGAATACTCGTGCAAACACACGGAGGAACAAACACAGTTCCGACACTTTACATACACGTGCGTAATAGCGAAAAAACAACAAACATCAAATACAATCGAGCGCAATACACACAAATCTAATCCTGCACGAATTACGGCAGGTAACAGGTGCCCTATATACCAACAGAAATCAAAGCAATTGAAAACCAGGTGTGAAAAGGAACACAGACAAAACAACCAGAAAAAGAAAAAGGGATCGGTAGCGGCTAGTAGACCGGGGCCCGAACAGGGAGAGGAGTTACCTTCGGTAGAAGTCGTGACACCTTGAGATGTTTCTTCAACTTAATTGGAGTCCACCTGTGGTAAATTCAATTGATTGGACATGATTTGGAAAGGCACACACCTGTCTATATAAGGTCCAACTGTTGACAGTGCATGACAGAGCAAAAACCAAGCCATGAGGTCGAAGGAATTGTCGGTAGAGCTCCGAGATAGGATTGTGTCTAGGCACAGATCTGGGGAAGGGTACCGCAAAATGTCTGTAGCATTGAAGGTCCCCAAGAACAGTGGACTCCATCATTCTTAAATGCAAGAAGTTTGGAACCACATAGACTCTTCCTAGAGCTGGCCGCCAATCTAAGCAATCTGGGGAGAAGGGCTTTGGTCAAGGAGGTGACAAAGAACCCAATGGTCACTCTGACAGTGTTCCAGAGTTCCTCTGTGGAGATGGGAGAACCATCCAGAAGGACAACCATCTCTGCAGCGCTCCACCAATCAGGTCTTTATGGCAGAGTGGCCAGATGGAAGCCACTCCTCGGTAAAAGGCACATGACAGCCCTCTTGAAGTTTGCCAAAAGGCACCCAAAGGACTCAGACCATGAAACAGGATTCTCTTGTCTGATGAAGCCAAGATTGAACTCTTTGGCCTGAACGCCAAGCGTCATGCCCGGCGGATACCTGGCACCATCTCTACGGTGAAGCATGGTGGTGGAAGCATCATGCTGTGGGGATGTTTTTCATCGGCAGGGACTGGGAGACTACTCAGGATCGAGGGAAAGATGAATGGAGCAAAGTACAGTGAGAGACTTGATGAAAACCTGCTCTAGAGCGCTCAGGATCTCAGACTGGGGTGAAGTTTCACCTTCCAACAGGACAACGACCCTAAGCACACAGCCAAGGCAACACAGGGGTGGCTTCGTGACAAGTCTCTGAATGTCCTTGAGTGGCCCAGACAGTGCCCAGACTTGAACCCTATCGAACATCTTTGGAGAAACCTGAAAATAGCTGTGCAGCAACGCTCCCCATACAACCTTGAGAGGTTGAGAGGCTCTGCAGAGAAGAATAGGAGAAACTCCCCATATACAGGTGTGCCAAGCTTTTAGCGTCATAGCCGAGAAGACTCGTGGCTGTAAACACTACCAAAGGTGCTTCAACAAAGTATTTAGTAAAGGGTCTGAATACTTATGCAAATGTAATATAATCTTTTTTTATTTTAAAAGATTTGCTAAAATAAATAATAAAACGTTTGTGCTTTGTTGTTCTGGTGTATTGTGTGTAGATTGATGCGGGGGGGGGGGGGGGGGGACTATTTAGGCTGTAACGTATCAAAATGTGGAACAAGTCAAAGGGTCTGAATACTTTCCTAATGCACTGTAGCTCAGTATGTGTCAAACATTTAATCACATGTAAGACATTTAACTTGGTTGGTCTAATCTGTTTGTAACTCTATTCACTACTTGTAGCTGTATAGTCTGTTTATCTGTGTTGTTGGTCTTGGCTAGCTTAATTTTCTGGTTGGTGGCTAGCACTCACTCACGTGGCTGCTAGCACCATCATGAATTTTTTTATTTTTTTCTGCGAAGTAGTGAGAGCTTGGGAGCAGGCAATATTGAAAAGTAATCTTTAGACATATACTTTTCTTAACTGTAGTTTTACAATTGACTAAAACAACAAGAAAATTGTGTTTGAAAAAGGTAACGTTTTTGCTGTGAGCAAATGGGGTATCCCAGGTAACTACAGGTTGTTTTCCTGACAGGCTGGCGTGGCTTACTGATTGGGAGTATTGCTTGTCTTGCAAAATGTTCATCCTCTGTTTGCTAAGCCTAAAACTAATTTTCTGTTTCTCGTGATTAGACACTGCAGATGACGTCTGCAGGCACATTGCCAAGGAGGCTGAAACCACTGTGATTTCTGTTGGGTAACTTTTACTTTCTGACTCACTGCCTCAAAATGTGATCCCAAAGCAGATTAATGCAGTGAAAGGGCCTGTGAAGCTGTCAAAGACTTGACATGTTGCTCCTTTCTCTACCCTCATACCTTTTAGATATCGGCTTGCCCCTGAACATCGGTACCCCACTCAGCTGGATGACTGTGACGCTGCAACATGCCACTTCCTGTCTGTGGCAGAGGCAGAGTTCGGGGTGGACCCAGGCAGAGTGGCAGTCGGGGGTGATAGTGCTGGGGGAAACCTGGCAGCTGCACTATGCCAACGTCTGGCCAAGAGAAAAGATGGACATCTGCTGTCTCCCTGTGCCCAGGTCCTCATTTACCCAGCTCTGCAGATGGCAGATTTCAACCTGCCCTCATACCAGCAGAATCATGCTGTGCCCATATTGTTCCGTGGCCGGGTGGCATTCTACTTCCTGCAGTATCTCAACGGGGACACGTCAGTGTGCCAGGACCTGCTGGAGGGGAACCATATCCCTGCTGAGATGAGGCTAGCCTTCAAGGAGTGGCTCTCCCCAGAACACCTCCCTCCTGAGTGCAAGGTGCGGGGCGAACTCCAGCAGGTACACTCAGCCTTAGACTACAAAGGAGAGGTGTACCACATAATCAAAGACGGTTTGGATCCGGAGGTCTCGCCGCTTCTAGCGGAGGATGCTGTTATCCGTCTGACCCCACCGGCCTTTATCCTGACCTGTGAGTACGACGTGCTGAGGGATGATGGGATCCTGTACAGGAAGAGGCTGTTGGACCTGGGACTGGACGTCACATGGCATCATGTTCCAGACGGCTTCCATGGACTTCTGGATTTTTTCAAAAAGGGCTGGCTAACCTTCCCGTCTGCAACACAAGCTATAAATAGTATTGTAAGCTATGTCAAAACACTTTAAGAAATGGATGTTGAAGTTTGATCTCTCTTTCATGTTCCTGGCAAGGGAAAGCAAATAAACACCTACACAGCTTAGTACATGTTTTACTCTTATTTTAATCAATTAAGGCATTTGTTTTCATTTCTACAGAAAATATAATAATATTCATTATTTTTTAAATTAAGACATATATACCATGTATGAGCTATAGACTAACTGCTGCATAATTCTCTGACATTTTATAATACATTTTATAATGCAATTCTAAAGTATGCATGCAAGTCTTATTATAATGCAGGTCCTGTGCCTCCTATTTGCCTCCGCTACTTCTCCAGTATTCTGTCTGTCAGTCACAGAATGTTTGCTGTATCCATCACAACAGAGCTTCCTCACCTGTCTGGTGCCTATATCACAATAAGATCAGGAGGAATGCACCATCATCCGTTCTGTTTGATCTAACTATGCTCTGATATTAGGACCAAATCGATCAGCTGCATGTGACACATCATGTTCAGTACCATGTACAGTAAACAGGAAAATGGACCCAACCTGGCTGGAGAATGGCGCAGAGGTATGCAAACAAAGTTCTAATTGGAAACTGGGTGGAAGAGAAGCTGCAGGTAGAGTTTATAATCTATTACATATTACATTTTCAGAGGAGACTGTCATGCCTCAAAGAAGAAAAAAACTTTGGGGACTCAGCATTCTCCACCCTAGGCATTAGGAAATGGAATTCCCTCCCTACTACCTTAATCACTAGTTACTTAGATCCTCCTCCATGGAGGTCAAAGTGTGGATCAAGGAGAATCAATCCAGCACACATTGACTTATTCTTATTGCACTCAAGTTTCAAGTGTCCTGTATATATGGTATTATTTGTTCTATTTTGTGTTTCCTGTATTTGTTTTAATCTGTTTTGTGCAGGTGGGTCTAATCCTGAATGCTGATTGGTTAAAACCGCATTCCAGACGGTTGCTATTCCACAAATTACCACCAGCGAAATCTATGACGTGCACAATCCACTGTCTCATCAGTTTAGCCAAACAATTTATAAACTTGACCTCCACTATAATAAGCATCTAGACATTATTTCACATTTCTTTTAGACTAACATTTAGTTTTCAACTGCGGAGATTTGAATAAACCTTGCTGTCTGTCTCTCCGACATTTGCAACATTGATTCAATATTCAAATTTGATCTCCAGCTGTCCCATAGCTATAGAACAAAAAGACTGAACGACTGGGTCGCATCTCTAGCAACAGAACCGATAGAACGAACGACGAGCCGGCTTGGGTAGCAACCCTAGATTTGTGTCGGGACTAAATCTTGTGGAATATAAATTAATTAATCAGAATAATGTTTTTAATGAAAATATGTCAATCATTATTTGAATATGTTGGTTGGTAACCCGTTGTATAAAAGTGATAATGCCCTTGAAGCCGGTGTTTGGAGGATATATCGGCACTTCGTCTCGGGCTTAACCACACCCGTGCCAATATATCCTCCAAACCCCAGCTTCTTGTGTATTTATCACTTAAATATCCCACTATACTACTGTGTGAGTGATGTGTTTATGTATTTAATTAACTTAATTTAGGATTGCCGATGAAAATGAGTTATGCTTAGATAACTCTGTTGCAAACATTCACTATTTGAAATTTGTTTAAAAATTGCAAATGGTCCCTTTAATATAAACTACGACTATAATCATAGTTTATTTGGGGATTTTCAGCTAACTTCTATCAATTGTTGTTGCTATTATGCATTGCCTGTGATGAATGTTGATAATTCATCAAATAATGCAACATTTGGCAAGAGTCATCAACAGTCATTATCAAGAGTTTAAATTACAGCAAAGTGTTGGCACAGCAGCCTTTCCTTTCTATCCAAATGAGATTATCCCAAGAAAAACCTGCACTGAATGTGAGAATGTGCTGTATCTCCTGCTTTCGGTAGCCAAAGATCTTCAACAAACTAGTTCAATGGCTGGTTTCCAAGGGTTCTGCTGCTTCTCAGTTGGTTTGCAAAATCTATACAAAAATGATTAGAGGGCTTCATTTAAGCTATCTACATCAGCACAGACTCCCAGTGTGAGAGACTTGAGAGTCAATCTAATTGCATTGATGCCAAGCAGGGCCATGGGCTGCTGCTTCAGGATCTGACTAGAGGGATAACTTTAGAAATACTGTACAACAGCATGGATCGATGGTGAAGTGTGAGTTTTGCTGAGCTCATGCTGGGCTCAAGCTTAAGTGGCTGAGCATTCCCTCTTCTTCTCATCCTCCTCTCTCCCTATCCTCCTCCTCTTCCCGTCTATTTACCTTGTCTGTCCAAGACAGTTCACCCGAGAGTGTAAGACAGCCACAACAGCACCAACTGTGCAGACTACCAGCCACAGAGGGCCAGACGTCATCGTGAGACAAATGGCGCTGTGGAAAGCTGAGGTCAGCCTTACACAGCATGATCATGATGTTATTAGCATTAGCAAAAAGCTAGTGAAGTTGGGTCTAAAAGTCTGTTAGAACAAAATCCAAACCTAGACCATTCGCATCCACTGAGATAATGAGCTAATCAATCAAAGAACAGTGTGCCCTCTTGTCATTGTTTTAAAGCCATGATGACCAGAATAATAGTGTGTTGTGGTGTGTTCCAGGGCCTTGCTGCCAAGATGCTCCTCTCCCACCACGGCACACTGCCTTCCCATTACCTGGTCACCCTCTATGATGAGATGTACAGGCGCCAGGGCTCCTCCACCCTGCTCACATTGTGCTCCTGGCATCCAGACAGGCTGGCGAGGATGCCAGAGAAGTCTGACCACCACCGTTATCCAATCTTGTCAGTTGTAATTACAAACTGGTGTCAAGTAAATAAAAGAAGTCAAGAAAAAAAGAAGCAGTGTTTAGGCAGAATAAATGGCATTTGATTATTCCAAATATGTCACAGATATACTGTAACTAATGAGTGCATCACTGTAACAGCTGAGCTCTCTCTCCTTCCCTTCCTTCTCCCTCCCACCTCCAACTAACTTTGGCCTGGTGGAGTCTAGACAGGTCTGTCTGGACCAGCACCAGCCCCCCTTCTCAACGCTAAGTGTGTACAGGACAGCGTACCAGAGGCACCCACTAAGTGCATTCTGCCAGCCCCGCTTAGCCAGTGTGCCACGTGACCTTTCCAGCAAGCTCCATCCTGCCAATCTGAACAATAAGGACCTGGAAATCAAACAACAGTCCTGTAGACAGGTCTAAGACAACTCGGTCTCCGCCAGCCTCTTCCCTCCCCTCTCTTGGGTGTAGTAACAGAGCTCAGGCTCACAAGCTGTTTAGATACTCAGGGGCCGTACTCAATGTGGTGCTGTTTGAGGATTACATTTTTTATTAGTCTGAGGCATGAAAAATTTAATGGAGCAGAACATTTGGGAAATCAAAAGACGTAAAAATTAAACAGGAGTCTCATTATAATCTCTTAAAGTCTAGGCTCTCTCTTCGTCTCTGTGTGTGTGTGCGTGTGTGCGTGCGTGCGTGCGTGCAGGAGAGGGAGGGATGGAGAGTCCGCAAATCATCTGATAATTTAGGATAATCACATGTAAATTATTTTTCTTCACACTTATCTAATATTTGCTACTTAAAGGGCTGTTAGTAGTGCCCTACCCTAGGTACTTTGAAATCAAAGAAAGTGTTGATGTCAGAGCTGACCTGGGTATTCATTCAAATCAGGAGCCACGAGTCATGTAAGGGGAACTCTGAGGGGACCATTCCATTAGGTGTTTAATTACAGGGAATCAAAGTGTTTAATTAGGAGGAATCAAAGATGCTTATGTTTGATGGTCAACCATCTGCGTCTCTCTTCTGCTGCTGCCTCAGCCAGTGCAGCTGAAGCCCTTTGCCTGCCTCTCTGTTACTCATCTCAATACTTAAGTGCACTGCTGATTTTGTGTGAGTCAGAAGACGGGTAGGTTGTGTGTTATTGGTTATGCTACACACAGTGCAAATGACTCCTTTGCATTTTCATGTTTAGTTATTCAGACACAGAGTCTATATATACAGTGTACATATATATATATATATATGTATATATACATAGACCAAACCACATGATGGCGCTATAGCGACATGTCACAAACTGAAATCCCAGGCAAGGGTGCTGTATCACTCACTGTTGTTCTTAGTCTATGATTGCTCTTTGTAAGAACAAACAGCTTGTTTTAAATGAACAAAGAATTATACTTTTATTTCAAATATGTATATTGTCAATGTAATTACGCAACACATCCATTAACAGCCACATCTATCCTCCTACAAATGCATTAATGAAGTCTGCTGTCAGAAACGACACATCACACAACAGAGCTCTGTTTGTTAGATTGTTGATGACTTATCATTGGAAATCTGTCACTGTTTGGAAGGAAAATGAATTTAATTTTAATAATGTTTAACCACATGACATAATAGCTAGCACATTGTTCCACAAAATGCTTACAGGTTTTTTTTCCAACAGAGTTGTATGACTGCTTAGATAAGTAACCTTCAATTAAATCTGCATATTTCTTTCTTCTGTTGATTAATACTGTACAAATGTAAGGATAAATATGTGTACTTTCATTACAGTCATTCGTTATTTTGGTACATGAATAACTGAACATGGTTCAGTGCTATCCTTATATCAACAATGTTGAAAACAACAACAAGGAGATTCAAAATGAGCAATTACTTTTGTTTATTGAAGCTCACATACATTATGCTGTAAGTCACAACCTTTTACCTCATGTCATATTTATAGATCACATGTGGGTAATTGTATTGAGTCCAGTCCCTGTGTGAGTCATATTTGTTCCCTATATAGTAACCAACTGTGATGGATTATTACTATATTACCCCACTGCTCCAAAGCATTATGGCTAGAGTGAATTAACTTAAGATTTTTTTATGAATTATTACAGGGGAGAAAGTGCACATCTTGCATGATTTAGGAGTAATGTAGTGCAAGGCAGGAGGAAAATGAAAAGAACAAAACACCTTCACAATACATATAATTTCTATGGCAGTGTACCCTAAATAAATCTAAACAAGCAGTAATCGAATTACCATTAATGATGTTAATATTTTACTTTCATTGCCTCTGATTAAGACAGCTGTGCTTCTCAGTAGGATACACTCAGCTCTGAAAAATGGCCTTGGTGCACAAGTAAATTAGATACTCCCTCACTGCTCTGTCCTTGTCTGTGCTGAGGAGAAGCATTCCAGGTTACACACTGGTCTGGTGAGCCTTCGTATCAGGAAGTGAGAGGAGAAACGGGAAAAGGATGCCCTTGGCTCCAGAGAGGACACTCAAATCATCTGCTACAAATCTTGGAGAGATCTCTTCAGCCAGGAAGCTCATGGTGAGCTGGTGGCTCATGCAGTAGATGGTGTCGTCCAAGGCGACACACTGGAAGGCGAGGCATTGGTCAAGGCGTTTGGTGCAGCACTCGTAACATAGTCGTGCCACAGTGTGATAGCGGTACACACTGATGCCTAGCTGCGGGCTGACATCAAAGCGATATAGGAAGTTCCTCACTCCCACTATCTCAGTGGTTCTCTCTTTGCTTTTCCTCCACACGTTGATATTTGGGTTGTAGCGCAACAGTGTGTATCTCAGTGTTCCTCCTAGAACAAAGAGCTTCCTGTTGCACACTGTGACATGATGGGCCACAGCAAATGTATCATTGGGCAGTGGGGCCACAAAAGTCCATCTGTCAGAGCGGGGGTCATAGCGCTCTACGGTAGACAGACACTCCCCTCCGATTGCATAGATGTAGCCCTGCAGGGCTGCCAGTTTGCAGTGGGGCCTGGACTCGTTCATAGGACTGATCTCTTTCCAAATTGATGTTACGGGGTTGTAGCAGAACACTCTCTTGGAAGGCTTCATCTCTCTATCTGCACCCTGCTGGCAGCCCCCCACTGCTACAAATAAGTAGTTGTCCATAGTGCACATGGCACAGCCTTTGGAGATGACTTCCTGAGGGATGGGACACAGTGGGTGCCAGCTGTCTTTATAATCATCATAATAGTAGAGACCACTACATGGTATGGTGGTGACTCTCTGCTCCCTTTTTGTCCCTTGAGGACTACTCCCCACCCAGTCCTGAGGGCCCATGTTGCCTGCCATTAGGAACTGCCTTCCTCTCATACGCTGTTTCTGGATCTCATCCTAATCACCTGCTCTCAGCCTCCCATACAGACCTGGGTCCCTGAGGATCTGGAGATAGTTGTCAGACATCACTCTAAGAGCTGACTGCTGCAGAGGGGCCTGCCCATGCTTCTTAGACAGCTCCACCTCCACGCAGTTGCCCAAATCAAACTTGGCCTTAAAGATCTCCAACTCTGAGCTGCCCATGTTCTCTGGAGGCAGATTTATACATTTGGCCCCAGCTATGGTTTCTAGGCTGTGCTCCTTACATGCACGGGGGTGCCTGGTGTCTGTGGTAGGACTGAGTGGGCTGACAGGGCTGGGATCCCCGGATGAAGAGGCCCGAGAGTGGGGAGGCTCAGTGAGGCTGCTGCCACATCTTCCAAACTCCACCGACTGTGAGTCCAGTGAATTCCCCTCAAACAGACCTAATATGGAGTCTGTGATGGAGTGCGAGGAACATTCCGCATAGTATTCATAAATCTTTCCTCGCACAACGCTCTGCTTCTCAGGTCCCTCCATCACGAGGTTGGCATCCTCCACTGTGATCTCTGCCTTTGAGAGGAAGGCGGAGTAGGCCCCATGCAGCCCCAGGTCTTGCCTCAGTTCCCTGCCCACACCCACCCACACACTGCCCTCCAGCCTCTGCAGAAAGGAAGGGGACAGATGGCCCGACGTGCTGGCCAGACCACTGTTATTAGGATAAGGGAGTTTCAAGGTGGATCCAAACTTGCAATATCTGATCTTAATCTCAGCCTCTTCAACTAACATGGGGATATCTATCTCAGCCTCCTCAACAAACACAGCAGGGACTTCTCCCTCCAACTCCAAGCTGTTGTCTTCTACATTTGATCCATCCTGCGGCGTAACCATTTCTTCAGTGTTTGCGAGCCGGCAAACATCTTTAGGCTGGGGCAATTCTCCTTCCCCTGTTCCTGTATTGGTGTTGTCAGGTGTCAGGTCATCCCTCACAGGGCTAATCTGTGAGTGGCCAGGCTGTTTGTCCCCATTGTTTCTGGAGTCATGTTTGGCTGTGCTTTGAGGCCGCAGTTCCATCTTGCAGTTCCGACAGATTCCATTGGGTGCTTCAGTGGGCCCGTCTGAAGGAGGCCTGTACCCTTGGGGCTGTAGAATCTGTATACACAGGAGATGAGCAGCACAGCGGCCAATGAACACGTCAGCCTCCCCAGCAGGTGAATGTCAAACTGGACACCCAGCAGGTCTGCTATGGGCATATATAAACGGACGTGTTGCCAAGTTTAACAACCTTTTTGTCTGGGTATTTCTTTCAGTGCATCTTAGCCAATGGTAGCCGGCACCCAGCGTGCTGCAGAGATCTGATGACTGTGTCTGTTCTCTCTTCTCTCTCTGGACAACATGTAAACTGATACTTGCAGCACTATTTGCATCCCTCACTGGAGGGGTGGGAAAGCGGTCATGTTCTACTTGCAGCAGGTGATCATATTTGCTCTGTCCTTCACTATGTAGAAAATAACATATTCATACCGGGATGTTTTTTGACTCAACTCAAGATGAGTTTATGATGTTGTTTACTGAGTGAGTATTTAAGTGTTTTAACAGCTTGGAAACTACTGTATACCACCACAAGGTTAAACTTGGATTCAGACTATTTGTGCTGTTTAGCCTAATGTTGTGGCCTGGATCATATGTCTCTATTGATATATCACACTCCCTCTCCAGTTAAACACATGGCAGGTTGCTATCTGCTGAGAACAGGGATTGACTAAGGCGTGCGAAAGGCTGATTGGAGGCATTTGAGGCCATAATTACCAGGATACAGTTGTTTGCACAGGCAAAAGCCAATAGCAAATGTCTCTCACTATGCAACACACACTATACAACACATTGGTTTTGGCTCAGCTACAGAGGGGAAAGAGACCAGGGGTAATGTTCATATAAAATGTAACTATACATTTGGTAACACTTTATTTGGATAGTCCATCTGTACACGCTTAGAAAAAAAGGTGCTATCTAGAACATAAAAGGGTTCTTCAGCTCTCCCCACAGGTTATCTCTTCAAAGAACCCCTTTTGGTTGCAGTTAGAACACTTTTGGTTCCAGGTAGAACACTTCTGGGTTCCATGTAGAACCTTCTGTAGAAAGGGTTCTACATGGAACCAAAAATGGTTCTACCTGGAACCAAAAAGGTTTCTCCCTGGAACCATAAAGGTTTCTCCAGTGGGGACAGCCAAAGAACCCTTTTGGTAACCCTTTTAGAGTGTAGATGCTCTACAGAGTATCAGTAACATTTCAAATAACTACCTACTAACCCTTATCCTAACCATAAACTTTACCCTAACTCTAACCTTTATTCTAAACCTAAATCTAATCGTAACCTTTGCAAACAGTTGCTTATCCACAGATAGTTTGTTGATAGTATGACAATCTGTAGAGCATCTACATATGAAAAATTCGGACTATCCAAATAAAGCGTAACCATACATTGGTAATTTAAGCACAGACTTTTAGTTTCGAACGAAATGACTGTGTTAAAGTATTAATGATGTTGTCATTTCTATCACACTCCGATGAACACGTATTGTATCATGTAAGAGGGATGCAGTCAGACAACCGTCGGAGCCTCAATGCCAAAAAGGAGTGTTAACTGTATGAGTCTGACAATATCATCCATATTTATAGACTGAATGGGCACACACACACATACATCTCTGTCACGCTGGAATCCTGTCGCTCAGTCACTGCAGTTGAGCTGTCAAATTTGAATTTGTGTTGCCGATAACGCTTGACTGAGTCCAGGGTCACAACAAAGAGCTGGTCCAGCAGCGATGCAGTGACACTCAGGGAGACGTGTCACTCAGGTAGCCATTTGAACGAGTGTCCTCTGTGACATAGACACTATTTGGCCATCTGATAGCATAGCTTCCAGAGGCCCGTAAAGGGATCTGGATTCAGCAGGCAAGGTTAGTCGTGAATAATTCACTGGTGTGCCACAAAGGCAGCTCCTTCTCTTCTGTGCCGCCGCTGTCTCAGGTGTACCATTCAGGAGCACTGCAGAACAAAATGATTGCCAGCATGTGCAGTGTTGTGCAGAGACTCTTTCACCTCTTCCCCTCCTGTGATATCATATGGACAGAAAAAGGGAAATGTAAACAGTTTAAACAGCCGTAACTATTTGAGGTGAACCATACTACTGCAAGCGTTATTCTTGGAGGATGGGTGGATTGTGTAATAGATTAAGATCATGAAAGGGAGGATACGGGGAAGTGAACGCTGTGGCTACATGACTAGCAGAGGACGAAATAACCTTAAGGTAATTCTGATTACAAGTTTAGCACTGAAGTATGAACAAACAAAGCAATTGATGCGTATATGTAATTCAAGCAAATATATTTACCATACTCTATATTTTTTTCATTTGGTCTGAGCCCCTTTGAAAAAGCACTGATGTACTCATGAAAAACTATTATTGCATACTTCACAAAAATGATTACATTGGCAATCAGATATGCATGCCCTTCAAATAATGTGAACACAGCAGAAATGCATACTATAGAGCTAGGATGTCAAACAGTTTTCATAATTCAATGTAGTGTGCTTTAATTTGGTCTACTGTCTCTTTTATCATGGATGGCCTTCAATGAAGATCCACATGTACTTTTTGTAAGTTAAAGACTGGAAGCGTTCTTTTCTCAGATGGACTCTGAGAAAAATAAATAGGAAAACAAATGAGTATATCATGCACTCACAGTATTGATCATTTTGTAAATAAAGTAATGAAGTGCATTTTATTCAGGCAGAATAATTCAAGTCATTAAAAGACAATTTGCATAAATCATAGCTCATCCAACAAATGTAAATGCTTGGATATGGCTAAACAGCATTGGGACTTTGAACCGGTGCTTTGGTCAGATGACATGAAAATAGAACTCTTTGGCCTTGCACATAAGAGGTGGTTTTGGCGTCTAAATGAGAATGCATAAGCAGAACAAAACCCCATACCTACTCTAAAATATGGTTGTTGATCTTTGATGTTACAGGGCTATTTTGCATCCAACGGTCCTGTGGCCCTTCTATACCTGCATTGCTTGCTGTTTGGGGTTTTAGGCTGGGTTTCTGTACAGCACTTTGTGACATCAGCTGTTGTAAGAAGGGCTTTATAAATAAATGTGATTGATTGATTAAGGTTAAAGACCCCATTAACTTTTCCTAGTACCAGGACATTTTAGCCATAGACCTGGTTGCCTCTGCCAGTGAATCTTCCAGCAAGACAATAACCCCAATCACACATCAAAATCCACAAAGAAATGGTTAATTGGTCACAAAATCATTTAGCATCTCAGTCTCAGGACTTGAAACCCATTGAAAACCTGTGGTTTGAATTGAAGAGGGCTTTCCATAAGTGTAGGCAAAGGATATTAAGGAACTGGATTGTTTCTGTATGGTGGAGTAGTGTAAGATCCCTCCCAATGTGTTCTCCAACTCATAAAATATTTTAGAAAAAGGCCCAGTGCCATTATCCTCGCAAGGTGAGGTATTGAAAACAGGGGTGTCAATAATTTTGACCCCTTCCTTCTTGAGAAAAATACGTTTAACTTGTTAAACAAAATATCTTTCTCTGAGCAATTCTATCGGTATAAAATAATATAATTCCCCAATTATTTTGAGAAAACAGTATACAGTACATGACCAAAAGTATGTGGACACCTGCTTTTCAAACATCTCATGCCAAAATCATGGGCATTAACATGGAGTTGGTCCCTCTTTTGCTGCTATAACAGCCTCCACTTTTCTGGGAAAGATTTCCACTAGATGTTAAAACATTGCTGCGGGACTTGCTTCTATTAAGACACAAGAGCATTAGTGAGGTCGGGATCGGTGTTGGGTGACGAGGCCTGGCTCGCAGTCGGCATTCCAATTCATCCCAAAGGTGTTTGATGGGGTTAAGGTCAGGGCTCTGTGCAGGTCAGTCAAGTTCTTCCACATCGATCTCTACATAAGAAATGTTTATGGACCTCGCTTTGTTACATGGGGCTTTGTCATTCTGAAACAGGAAAGTGCCTTCCCCAAGCAAGAATCATCTAGAATGTAATTGTATTCTGAAGATTGTATTCTGAAGATTTCGCTTCACTGGAACTAAGAGGCCTAGCCCGACCTTTGAAAAACAGCACCAGATCAGTATTCCTCCTCCACCAGACTTGACAGTTGGCACTATGCATTTGGGCAGGTAGCGTTCTGGCATCTGCCAAACCCAGATTCGTCTGTCGGACTGCCAGATGGTGAAGTGTGATTCATAACTCCAGAGAACGCGTTTCCAATGCTTCAGAGTCCAATGGAGGCGAGCTTTACACCACTCCAGCCAATGCTTGACATTGTGCATGGTGATCTTAGGCTTGTGTGCGGCTGCTCGGCCATGGAAACCCATTTCATGAAGCTCCCACCGAACAGTTCTTGTGCTTCCGGAGGCAGTTCGGAACTCATTTGTGAAATTTGCAACCGAGGACAGACGACTGAAAGTCACTGAGCTCTTCCGTAAGGCCATTCTACTGCCAATGTTTGTCTATGGAGATTGCTTGGCTGTGTGCTTGATTTTGTACACCTGTCATGCTTTGGTATATATAGATTAGCTCTGTATTTGAATTATTTATTTTATACAGTCATTTTTGGCTCATTTTTATGAGGGTGTCAATCATTTTGGACCCCACTGTATCCAGATCAGCATAAAGGGGTTAATGTCCGTGTCAGAATACTGTATATTCCAACCTAATTATTTCCAGAAACTGAACTTGAAATATTTGGCAGTTTTATTGTAGATCTTCTGTAAAGAAAAGGCCCAAGGGATAATCTCTTGACCTCTGGAAGGTCATCAAATATTCCTGCCAAATACCTCCATATACACTTTGTCATGGCCCCAAAGTAGAGAAACTCATAGTTGATGTGTTGAGAGGACATTTGCATAGATTCTTCATTTTTCCTCATATATTGGAATATGATTATTCTAAAGGTCATGTATGTATATTAACCTGTTATCCAATATGTGATCAAATAAATTATTAGGTAGGCCTATCTATCTCCCATAGTAAAGAGAGTAAGGCAGTTTTACTATATGTCATATAAAACACCCTTAGGTTGTAGAAGTAAAGTCAAGCCAGATTATTTGATAATCTCTCCATTTTAATACAGGTGATATGAAACAAATGCAACAACCCTGTTAGCACTCTGCTTCAGGTGAGCATCTTCCTGAAATGGTGGCTAACATGATCCTACTAGGAGATGTCAGGGGGAAGAGTTACATATTGTACATAATGCAATGTCACTTAAGTATGTAACAAGTAAATAACTGGATTTACAGGCCAGTGACAATGAGATGCAGTGTTGACCACTGCAAAACACGAAAAGGAGAACGAATTGTCAAACGTCACATGCACTACAAATCCAAAACGGCAGACATAATGTAGGATAATTGCATTGTTTTTTCTGTCCTCATTTTCAAACTTGTCACACAGATGTAGAGACTGAATGAATGGGATCAGAAGGCTGTAAACTGTTCTGTCCTGACAGCCTATAGGATTATCTCTTGAAACAGCGATAAAGGATGAGAAAATACAAACAAAGGCTGTGAGCTGCTGCAAACCCTCCCAACTCTTCACCAACCAATCCTAACCTGAACCCATAAAACCTCTTTGATTATCTTCAATATTTACACAGATGTACACAAAATACACTCAAAAAGGAGATTTTCAATTTTCTCTTTGCGTTTAGTCCTCTTGTACATTCCAAGCCATCCAAGAAAAGAAATACCTGTAATCGTGATAAAAAAAGAATGTGCTCATTGAGCGTTCACATTTGTTCCCAGTTGTTTATGTGTAGCTTAAAGACTGGGTACAACACAGCCCAGTGAATGGGACAACTGGTTGGCCCTCCCACACTCGTCGGCTCAGTGTCTCTCTTCACACTTGCAACATTTGAACATATCAAAACAAACCCAAATGCTTTTTATTTTCCTTTTTTAACAACTCATTTTATTGATCAACAGGCAGAGGTGTGACAAGAAACAAAAAGAAGGAGTGGTCGGGGGAAGGGGTATACTGGAAGTGGCTATTCTCATGTTCAGGAAGTTGTTTTCTTTATATTATAATCTTTGTTATTATTTCATTTTAAAAACAGAGTAGAGGCCCATCGGGTGGTGGCACTGGTTCCTGAAAGACTGATGCATGGAGGGCAGGTTGGATGACTGGAAAAGGCTTGCAGGACTGTGTGGTGTGGTTGTATGTGTCTGTTTGTGGTGTGGTGGTGTTTTGGGCTTGTGGTATGTGTATGTGGTGTGTGTATGTGTGTTGGAAAGGCTTGGGATTGTTTGTGTGTGTGTGTGTCTGTGGGTCTACTGTGTGTTGTGTGTGTATACAGAGTGTGTGTTGGCTGGGAGGGTTCACGTCAGTTCCACAGTCACTGTGAGGGCCAGGGACAGCACCATCCATATTAGTCCGACTACATCCACACGAGGGGCTCCATCTGCAAGGGCCAGAAAAAGAGAGAAGAGTCAGATACAATCACTATTTATAATTGCCAGTCACAAGACAAAACATATTTTAATCTCAATAAAAACACTGATTGGTCAGTTACTTCTTGGTCAGGTCATAATTTCCTTTCTACGTAATAAAAATGAATGGAACCAAATCATGTACTGCCAGAGCAGATCTGGTCAGATATTAGGTCTCGGTAAAGCCTTTCAAAACAAGGGCAATTGGGAATCCT
Source organism: Oncorhynchus kisutch (assembly GCF_002021735.2). Classification (NCBI taxonomy): domain Eukaryota; kingdom Metazoa; phylum Chordata; class Actinopteri; order Salmoniformes; family Salmonidae; genus Oncorhynchus; species Oncorhynchus kisutch. The sequence goes on from NC_034178.2 coordinate 41,363,164, forward strand.
GGCTCTTTGCTTTTATGTCAACTTAACCACATTCTCCACTGATGTTAATGATGCTAAACATGATATTCCTTCTAGAACTACAATTGTAATAGCCTTACACATTCCGCTTGTTTAAGTAGGAATGCAATAAACAACTACTACGGGCCACTGCCCCACTTCCCATGCGGGGATACCTCAGTTAATTTCCATTATCATCAATATTCTAAAACATTTGTTAGGACAGCGAGAGGGTTGAAACTCTGACAGAGATGGATGGTGGCCCTTAAAAGGTATGTGGTTTGTTGCTGTTCTCTGTTGTGGCCTCTGTGCTGACTGACAGATAGGGTGGACTTCCCACACACACAGAGGGAGGAGTTGGCAGATCAGCCACTGAGCGATCAGACACGTGTGCGGCGACCTCTCAGGGCCATGTTCTACACCGATTTGACTTGCATGCGAGGCATATCTGCGCCTCGCTCCGCGATCGGTACCTTCCTCACTGACCTGATTCTGTCCTTGCTGTGGCAAACCTGCTCCTGCCGGATCATTTGCATATTCAAATTTACATCCGTAAGATATGGCAAGCAAAGCAGCAGAGAGAGAGAGAGAGACTGAGAAAGAGAACCCTCATATCCCTCTGTGCTTTTTTTGACAATCCCTCATCTTAACATATGATAATTGGAGGCGCTGCAAATGAGGCCCCACAGTGTGTATGAAATAACCCTAATCTCACAGTTCTCACAAATGTATACAAGTGGATAGTGACTGAAGGAGTATTGTATCTGAACATAGGGGGAGAGATTTCTGTTGACGATAGAATGACAGACAGTGTTCACCTGTCGTCAGTTTGTCTGTCCATCAAACCCTAACCAAGAATTAGCTAGTAGCTAGTTATTTGTTACTGTCCCATTTTGGATACAGATTGCATGCTTGTCATCTCAAATGTATTCAAATACATCTTAAAAAATGTGTGAGAAAAACAACATTTAAACAAACAAAAAGGAGAATTGCTCTTTAAAAGACTACAAAATAAACGTTCTCTGTGAGTGGTCTTCATGGGTGCCATACTTACTGTTCGGATTCTGAGTGTTTTTCATCATGGCAGGATTTTCTGTTGATAGAGATGAAGGGAAAATAGAGAGAGGGTAAACAGAAAGAGAGAGAGAGATATTGTTTTAACACTGTACAGCCATAATATGATACTATTACACTAAAACCTTTGAGAGTGTAATGTTTACTGTTCATTTTTCATTGTTTATTTTACTTTTGTTTATTATCTATTTCACTGCTTTGGTAATGTAAACATATGTTTCCCATGCCAATAATGCACTTTGAATTGAATTGAAAGAGCGAGAGCGAGAGAGAGAGAGAGAGAGAGAGAGAGAGAGAGAGAGAGAGAGACAGACAGACAGACAGACAGACAGACAGAAAAAGAAGTAAAGTGATGATGAGAAAATTGTGAGCTGACATGGGTAGAGGGTCTAATGAAGCTGAACTCTACGTTCCTTAAGCTCATGTTAAATGACATCCCGCTGGTGAGCCTGTATTAATAGAGCTGTGGACATTGGGCTCTCTGGTAAGTTAGAGCAGCAGTTAGGTGGGGCAAGAGGGCAATAGCAGAAAATAAACTGCTGATCTATTAGCATCCACATGCGATTTCCCTACTCAGTCCACAAAGACAGAGATAAATCAGTGTGTTTGTGACAGCCAGCCTCTTCACTGCTGAGTAAGACCTTTAAACAGGTTAACATTTACAAGGCTGCAGCACCAGACGGATTACCAGGATGCGTATTCAGAGCATGCACTGACCAGCTGGAAAGTGTCTTCACTGAAATGTTCAACCTCTCCCTGACCTAGTCTGCCATACCTACATGTTTCAAGCAGAACACCATAGTCCCTGTGCCCAAGAACTCCAAGGTAACCTGTCTAAGTGACTATCGCCCCTTAGCACTCACATCTGTAACTATGAAATGCTTTGAAACGCTGGTCATACCTCACATAAACATCATCATCCCAGACACCCTGGACCCACTCCAATTCACATACTGCCCCAACAGATCCACAGATTATGAAATCTCTACTGCACTCCACACAGCCCTCTCCCACATGGACAAGAGGAACACCTATGTGAGAATGCTGTTCATTGACGACAGCTCAGTGTTCAACACCATAGTGCCCTCCAAGTTCATCACTAAGCTAAGAAACCTGGGACAGAACACCTCCCTCTGCAACTGGATCCTGGACTTCCAGAGGGGCCAAGTGGTGAGGGTATGCAACAACACATCCACCAACATGAGGGCCCCTCAGGGGTGTGTGCTTAGTCCCCTCCTGTATTCCCTGTTCACCCACGTCTGCATTGAGGTGCAAACTTCAACACCATTATTAAGTTTGCTGGCGACACAATGGTGGTAGGCCTGATCACTGGAAAGATGAAACGGCCTATAGGGAGGAGGTCAGAGACCTGGCAGTGTGGTGCCAGGACAACAACCTCTCCCTCAATATCAGCAAGACAAAGGAGCTGATCATGGACTACAGGAAATGGGGGGACGAGCACACCCCCATTTACATCGATGGGGCTGTAGTGCAGCGGGTCGAGAGCTTGTTTCCAAACAGCCACAAGAGCATTAGTGAGGTTGGGCACTGATGTTGGGTGATTAGGCCTAGCTCGCAGTCAGCATTTCAATTCATCCCGAAGGTGTTCGATGGAGTTGAGGTCAGGGCTCTGTGCAGGCCAGTCAAGTTCTTACACACTGATCTTGACAAACCATTTCTGTATGGACCTCGCTTTGTGCACAGGGGAATTATCATGCTGAAACAGGAATGGGCCTTCCCAAAACTGTTGCCACAAAGTTGGAAGCACAGAATCATCTACAATGTCATTCTATTCTGTAGCATTAAGGCTTAAGAGGCTGTGAACGATGCTGAATTTGAAACATCACTTGCACTACAACTCCAAAATGGCAGACATACTGTAATGTAGGATATTTGTAAACTATTTCAAATGTTTCTACATATGTGACTCACCACCTGGATTCGGTCTTAAGTAGCAACATTTGAAATGTTTTTTTTTTACATTGTCAAAAAGTAGAGACTCAGATCTACAAAATGGTATGTCATTTTCAAAGAACAATGGGGAAGTAATTCTGCTTTGAAAGTTGATAAACTTGTAAACGCATTTTGATAAAAATAAATAAAAAAGTACATTCAAACGGATCTCCTGTGAAGTCGTGACTTGTGACATACGCCTAGTTTCCTGAAACCAGTCACATATATAATGTGTCGTGTTCAGACACACCAACACAGTCGTGAAGAGGGCACAACAATGTATTTTCCCCCTCAAGATGGTTTAGCGTGGGTACTCAGATCCTCAAAACGTTTTACAGCTTCACCATTGGGACCATCTTGACTGGCTGTATCCCCGCTTGGTACGGCAACTGCTTGGCATCTGACCGCAAGGCCAAACAGAGGATTGTGCGTATGGGTCAGTACATCACTGGGGCCGAACTCCCTGCCATCCAGGACGCCTATTCCAGGCGATGTCAGAAGAAGGCCTTAAAAATTGTCAAAGACTGCAGCCACCCAAGTCATATACTTGGTCTCTGCTACCGAACAGCAAGGGGTACAGATGCAAGTCTGGAACCAACAGGACCCCGAACAGCTTCTACCCCAAGCCATATCACTGCTAAATAGTTAGTTAACAAGTCACATACGTTGTATGGACTTACTCTGTGTGCAATACTAGTGTTTAACATGATTTTTTAATGACTACCTCATCTCTGTACCCCACACAAACAATTATCTGAAAGTTCCCTTTGTCTAGCAATGCATATCAAGCACAGATTCAACCACAGAGACCGGGGAGGTTTTCCAATGCCTCGCAAAGAAGGGCACCTACTGGAGAAATTTTTTAAAAGCAGACACTGAATATCACTTTGAGCATGGTGTAGTTATTAATTACACTTCGGATGGTGTATCAATACACCCAGTCAGTACAAAGATACAGGCGTCCTTCCTAACTCAGTTGCCCGGAGAGGAAGGAGACCCCTCAGGGATTTCACCATGAGGCCTCATGGTGACTTTAAAACAGTTACAGAGTTTAATGGCTGTGATAGGAGAAAACTGAGGATGGATCAACAACATTGTAGTTACTGCACAATACTAACATAATTGACAGAGTGAAAGAAGTAAGCGTGTACAGCATAACACTATTCCAAAACATGTATCCTGTTTGCAACAAGGCACAAAAGAAATACTGCAAAAAGCTATTAACTTTTTGTCCTGAATACAAAAGTGTTATGTTTGTGGCAAATCCAATACAACACATTACTGAGTACCACTCTCCATATATTCAAGCATTCAAGCATAGACACGGGCAAATTAATTCACCTTTCAGCAGGGCAATAACGCAAGGCCAAATCTACACGAGTTGCTTACCAAAAAGACAGTGAGTGTTCCTGAGTGGCCGAGTTACAGTTTTGACTTAACTCTACTTGAAAAGCTATGGCACGACCTGACAATGATTGTCTAGCAATGAACAACAACCCATTTGAAAGAGCTTGAATACTTAAAAAAATAATAATTGGCAAATGTTGCACAATACAGGTTTGGAAAGCTCTTAGAGACTTACCTAGGAAGACTCACAGCTGTAATTGCTGCCAAAGATGCTTCTACAAAGTATGGACTCAGGGGTGTGGATAATTATGGAAATGATACATTTCTGTTTTTCAATTTCAAAACATTTGCAAACATTTCTAAAACCATGTTTTGACTTTGTCATTATGAGGTATTTTGTGTATATGGGTGGGAAAAAAAATATTGAATACATTTTGAATTCAGGCTGTAACACAACAAAATGTGGAATACGTCAAGTGGTATGAATACTTTCTGAAGACACTGTATGCACATATCTTCCTCAATTACATCATACCCCTGCACATAAACTCGATACTGGAACCCCATGTATATAGCAAAGTTATCGATACTCATTGTGTATTTATTATTACTATTATTATTACATGTTATTTATTACTTTTTGTATTATTTATCAATTTTCTTTCTCTCTGCATGGATGGGAAAGGCCTATAAGTAAGTATTTCACTGTTAGTCTACACCTATTGTTTACGAAGCTTGTGACAAATAACATTTGATTTGATGAGTCACTTCAGTGTAATCACCAAGGGTACGTGGATATGTTCATGATCAAGATATGAGTACTGCTTTCTGCCAGTGGCGAGTCTCAATATCATGCCATCAGTATATTCTGTTATACTTGATGTTGTATAATGAACAGTTTGCCAAGAGAGCAGAGCTCCAAATATCCACTCTGCCCCTGGAGAGAGAACACACTAGGCACACACTGGTTGAATCAACGTTGTTTCCATGTCATTGTTAAATTAAGTTACACCGAAGTAATGTGGAATAGATGTTGAATTGAGATCTCGGCCCAGTGGGAAGTGTCCCATTTCAAGGCCGCGGGGGACGGTTTCAAGGTCACTCAATCACCATTCTGCTCCTCTAAACATGAGTGGAAGCCATCTATACTAGGACAGAGACATAGACACACAGACAGCCAACATTCTGCACGTAGCATCAGGGTGTTAAATAGGCATTAGTGTTCTTTCTACCAAAACGCTCCCAAAGGTAACACCTTCCCAAAGTGACAGTTTCACTACCATATTTTTTAAACATTGCTCACTGGAGGATGTCCGGGTGCGGATTTATCAAACGATGGACAGAGAATTTCTTAATGGCAGTGCAGGCAGATTACTGTGTGGAATGGCCTTCTCTGCTGAATGGACCTGAGCTGATTTACCCTCTGATTGTCCTGCGGCAGCTACACACATGTCCTGTGCATATGTTAACCCTGGAAACTAGCCCTGGAACATATATATATATATATATATATATATATATATATATCAATTCCAACTCTTGCATGGCAGTTATCTCTAACACGAGAGTAGATAATATATAATACAGGGGAGAAGACCTTCATCCTCGTTGCAGCGGTTTTGATTAAAACAGAGCAGCCATGATTGACAGGCCTCTGATCAAGTTCTCACGCAGGAAGCAGTCATTCCACAGGGCCCAAGGGCAAACACACCAGGGCAGCAGGACATACAGCAGTAATAGAGTCAGCAAGCAAGCCAACTCCCACATCAACTAAAGCAAACTCAGGACTTTGGAACTGCGATAAATAGCAGCACATCATGAAAAGACTGATCTAGCTTGCTCAAGGTGGGTTGTTGAACAAAGAGATGACACTGTCAACAACAAAGATCATTTATTCTATTATGGGCCTTTAATGTGATTATTAGTAGTCATTGTTGGAGAGAACGGGTACATTACATGCTGCTTGTGGGATTCCCATGGCTGTTGGATTTCTACTCACCCACATGAGGGGCATTACTCACTTGCATAAATCAGCCTTTGTACTAGAGGCATTGCTGAGTCATTTAGTGATACAATCACTTATTACTCATGCACTTAGTTCGCATTGATAATTCATATCTAAAAATGGGCACACAAATATATATTTTTTACATAAATGCATTGCTTAATACTTCAGAGTATGTGGATGCATAATATTAACAGTTGAAACACAATTTTAATGGTGTTTGAAATTTGAATGAGGATATTCCTTTGACTAGTGGGAATAAAACATACCATGAACAAGAACAAGTACTACATTTGTGATTCTCTGCAATGCCCTCTAGGATGACAGAATATGGTAATGAGTTTGGACACATACCAAAGACGATGAGGCGGGTGTGCGTGTCCGTGGAGCCCAGAGGATTCTGGGCCGTGCAGCGGTACATGGAGCCGTTGAGTTCGGCTGGCACTCGCTCCAGAATCAGCTCCTTCCCATCCCGCTCAGCACTCCCGTCAAGCAGACGGCCCCCGACCCGGGTCCAGGTGAAGAGGGGCTCAGGGAACACCTCATTCTATTAACAGACCACCACAAGTGTGTGTGAGGGAGGGTTGGACAAGAGGGGAAAAAGTTTAAGTCCCAGTCAAGAGATTAAGAGCAAAGGCTACATGAATAATACAAGCTCAATTCCCTAATGCAATGGTACGTTAGCAGTATGAATTAATAATCAACACTACATACTGACGCCACACACACACTCACACAAACCCACTTTTGAAATCACCACATACGCTGCTGCTGCCTATTATCTTTCCTGTTGCCTAGTCACTTACTACTACTATATGTACATACAGTAGCTACCTCAATTACCTCATTCCCCTGCACATCGACTCAGTAATGGTACTCCCTGTATTTAGCCTTGTTATTTTTACTCCTTATTGTTATTCATTATTTACTATGTATTTATTTCTCTGTTACCATTTAAAAAATATATATATATCTTTATTTTTTTATCTTTATCTTTTGCTCTGCATTGTTGGGAAAAGGACCCCTAAGTAAGCATTTCACTGTTAGTCTACACCTACGAAGCATGTGACAAATAAAATATGATTTGATTTACATTTGCAAATGTTTTCAGATGCTCATGCCTCTCAAGAAATTTCCCAGTTTCAAAATATTCCCCTTTTCAAAATGTCATATAATTCTCCCTCTGAGGGAAGAAGCCTTTCTGCTGTACTCCTCTGGATGTCTTTTCTGCCATCTGCTGGATACAGACATGTTATTCAAATCAAAACAGCTGGAGAACATGTCAGTAGGGGAGGAGAGGGCGTTTAGTAGTAAAGTGCAACGAGGGGTTGTGGCGCTCAAATGTTATTCAAAGGGAACAATACACCATCAGGAATTATGATCACTTCACACATTGTCAAAGAAGGACAGGCGTTTCTTCTGTTTCTGTGAATCCAGCTAGGGAACCCAGTTTCATCTAGTTTATACTGCAGGGCCGAGGGCCAAGTATGTTGCTGTCATACATCTTGAGCAAAAGGCCAGAACAAGATAGATGTCTATTCCTGAAGTGTGATGCAACAGAATGAAATTCCATTGAGATAAACTATTGATAATCTGACTAGAATTTATTTTACCATTTTGAAATGTGACCTCCCAGCCCTTTTAATAAAGGCCCAATGCAACCGTTTTTATCTCAATATCAAATTATTTCAGGGTAACAATGAAGTATATTACCGTGATTATTTTGAATGAAAATGGTCAAAAAAAAATCAAAAAATTGCTTATTAGCAAGAGCAGTTTCTCAAGCAAGAATTTAGCTAGGACTGTTTGAAAGTGGTCTGAGTGGGGAGTGGAAAACTGAAAACTAGCTTTTATAGGCAGAGGTTAGAAACTCTCTTTCTTATTGGTCTATTAACTAATTTGCCGCCTTGTGACGTCACCAGGCAGGCCAAAACTCCATCCCACCAAAACAGGCTGACATTTCAGGTAGTCTTTTCAAACAACTCGCACACTACAAGGACATTATTATCATTTCACAATTGAAAATTTATATAAACACAGATAAATTACGTTTTTGACTGCACAGGGTCTTAAAGAAAATACCACGACTTGACTCTTGTCACTGTGTGACCCATACTGTAGAAATGCTTTAATGAACTGAATGTATGCCTTTAAGGAGCTGGTGTGTCATCATTCTGACTAAACTAGTGTGACTTGTGTAACCTTTAAAAATGACTGGCCTGATAAGAGTTCTGAAACCAAAGAATTCACATGGTGACAGAAGTGAAAGTAGTTTGTTGATCAGGGGCAGTCATGGCATAAGGTTCTATCAAGATAAAAAACATGAAAGGTCCTATCACATATCCCCAACGGCATTACAGAGCCTAAATGAAAAAGACAGCTCCAATAAAAGCACCAGGGCCTTTCTTATCTTCATATGGATTAATACAGAGTGGGGACAAAGCATATCAAGTGGAAAGAAAACTAAAAGCCCACCCTGTGTGATTATGTATAATTCTGATATTATAAACCGTAGGGGATACTGATATCTTTTTTATCACACAATGAGAAGACAAGAGAGGTATATGTCTTAGCACTAAATCTTATCTACTAGTGAAACCCTAGAGCCTTAGTCCAGTGAAGGATAAGGGAGATTTTCTTTGGGATGAATCTCCATGCACGGATGTTTGTTTCCCAAGGGCCCAATTGGCTGTATGTCCCAGTCAAGCCTGTTTATAGTGACCATTCTTAACACTATTCAAAGGAGATCTTCAAATAATATGACATTAGTGGGTGGAGATAGTCGTATACATCTGCCCAGACTCTAAACTGCTACACTAAACCCAAGGCACCGAATAAGTGCCGTTATTAGATTGAAAGTAGCAAACCAGAATAAAGCAATGAAAAACAAACACTTTATAAAAACACACAGCGCTATCATGCCCAGAAATTCATGAAGCAGTGAATGAAAAGTAACAAAGGTGATTGGTGTGCTGGTCCATTAGCATGGCCTATCAGAATTTGCCTTGTACTCTCCACCTGGTTGGCTCTAGCAGGCAGCGCCAACACTGTGGCATCCCTATTCCTGTCACTGAGATGGGGATCAGCTACTACTGGAAACATATCATTTTTGGGGGCAGAGGATGATAGTTACACAAGGACAATCTCCTGACTGGAATGCTCTAGCGGGTACAAACCCAAACTCTGCTCTGCTGAGCAATCCTCTAACAGCTAGCTTGAGATGCATGCCTTAAGGAGATAGACTTAAGAAAATAAAATGAAACATCAGAGAATTGGAGCTATCCATAAACAAACAGATTTTGAATGGGTTATTTATTTTTCATTGAAATAGTTTATTGCCTTGAGGCATAGTCAGAACCCCACATAGAAAAAATACATGTGAAAAGATAAAACAATTCCCCAAAAATTCTAACAAGTCACTTTTTCCAATAGTGCACTTATGATTTTTTCCAAACAAGAAACAGTATGCTAGCCTTAGACCGAGAAGACGTATGGTATCTCTCACCCTGTAAGAATGGCCACTATATCAGAAAACTCGACAGGCTTAACTGCACATCTCCCCTGTCCCGTCCTATCCCAAACTGAACATGGCCCTCCGGTTTCATAAACCCCCATGCACTTACCCCAGGAACCCCAGCGCCTACCTGGAATCCTTGCACGGTGATGCGCACCGTATCCCCTACCTTTGCCCTGGTGGGGGTCATCAAAAGCTTGGGGCCCTTAGGAGCCGCTGGGAGAGAGAGAGAGAAAGAGAAAGAAAAGAGAAAAGAAGTGTCAACCCAGTGGCATATCAAGTAAATACAGGAGGTACCTATTTTGTTTGGAGGGAAGAAGAGCAGAGCGAGGCGAATACAATTTCCTCGGGAAGATGTCCTTTCATCCACAGCTAGGGCCACTGCAGATTTATTCCCCCTTGGAGAGAGAGGGGACTAAATTGGATAGACAGTCATTACTGGAGGAGAATGGGAGCGCACCAGTAGGAGTGTGGTGGCAGCGAGAGAACTAATTCCCTTGTCTTAGCACAGACGGAGCCCCCAGATGGTATCCATTAGGTTCCTATTGAAACAATGGGAGTTTCAGGAGAAGGGACAGGGAAGCTTTCATATTGTTCACTTTCAGAGGGGCCTATATGGATTTTGTATGGAGCAGAGATTGAATGAAGACATTGAATGATTTGCATATGATTTAAAGGTGCAATATGCAGAAATAATCAAGCTTTTATTATTTGAGTCAGATGTGTAGTGCTAGGGAAAAAAACTAAATGTGCACCCCTTGGGGTATCCAGGACCGAGATTGGGAAACACTTGTAGAGACTCATTGTACAATCTAAACCGCTGTGAAATATCTGTTCAATAACCAAAGATGTTGTATTTTCAGCTGTTTGAAGCTGGAGTACAAAACTGAAAGTAAAAGACTAAAAAACAAAACTTAAGAACGGGAAGCATAGAAATAGCGTACATAGAACATATCTACCGCTTCTTAGACTTGCTTTCAGTAAGATCTATACCTCGCATTTCTATGTGAATTTGATCAGGTCTCCCAAAAATGTACATATTGCAGCTTTAAGATTGAGTGTCATCCATTTAAGATTAAACTGTGCAACCTTAGTGATGTACTATACAGCATTGTAGCAGGAGGACAAATTGTAATTCTGTGGTGATGTGGTAGTCGTAGGGGCTTAAATTGGGCCTGCATAAACTGGTTCTGCTTCGCTTCAGTTGACTGACAATTTCCATCTAGATAACCATATAGCACGCTTTCTGATCCCTTATGTTAGACAATGAACCAAATAGAAGTAATGAGATTTGGTTGGACGAGGGGAATCCTAAATAGGTCAGATATGCACGCCAACATCTAGTTATTCAGGAACCTTACAATGAATCAAATTCACTCTTCTCAATATAAATCACAATGTGCTTGTTTCAATTGATGAGCGAAACTAAAATAAATAAATAAACAGATAAATGACCTAAATTCCACCCATAAATCACGTCACAATGCGTCGGCTGGAACTAATGAAGCATGCCTTTTCTTGGGCAGACACTGATTCTTACCCTGCATCTGGCTAATGGATTAGGAGATCTTCCATCACATTTGAAAATATCTGAACAAAAATATAAACGCAATATGTAAAGTTTGGTCCCATGTTTCATGAGCTGAAATAAAGGATCCTCTACATTTTTTGGCACAAATTTATTTACATCCCTGTTCGTGAGCATTTCTCCTTTGCCAAGAACCTTGTGCTGGGAAAAATAAAATACCACTCTAAAATGTGCAGTTTTGTCACACAACACAATGCCACAGATGTCTCACGTTTTGAGTGCAATTGGCATGCTGACTGCAGGGATTAAATGTTAATGTTCATTTCTCTACCATAAGTCGCTTCCAACGTCATTTTAGAGAATTTGGCAGTACGTCCAACCGGCCTCACAACCGCAGACCACGTGTAACAACGCCAGCCCAGGACCTCCACATCTTCTTCTTCTTCACCTGCGGGATCGTCTGAGACCTGATGGAACTGTGGGTTTGCACAAACAAAGAATTTCTGCACAAACTGTCAGAACTGTCTCAGGGAAACGAATCTGCTTGTTTGTTGTCCTCAACAGGGTCTTGACCTGACTGCATTTCAGCATTGTAACTGACTTCAGTGGGCAAATGCTCACTGAAGTGCTCTTCACAGATGAATCCCAGTTTCAACTGTAATGGGCCGATGGCAGACAGCGTGTATGGCATTGTGTGGGCGAGTGGTTTTCTGAAGTCAACGTTGTGAACAGAGTTCCCTATGGTGGCAGTTGGGTTATGGTATGTGCAGGCATAAGCTACAGACAACGAACGCAATTGCATTTTATCAAAGGCAATTTGAATGCACAGAGACCCATTGTCGTGCCATTCATCGGCAGTCATCACCTCATGTTTCAGCACGGTAATGCGCAAGGATCTGTACACAATTCCTGGAAGCTGAAAATTTCCCAGTTCTGGCCTAAATACTCAGACATTTCAACCATTGAGCACGTTTGGGATGCTCTGGATCGACATGTGTTCCAGTTTCTGGAACTTCGCACAGCCATTGAAGAGGAGTGGGACAACACCCCACAGGCCACAATCAACAGCCTGATCAACTCTATGCAAAGGAGATGAGCATGGTTGTCATACCAAATACTGACTGGTTTTCTGATCCACACCCCTACATTTTTTTAAGTTATCTGTGACCAACAGATGCACATCTGTATTCCCGGTCATGAGAAATCCATAAATTAGTGGCTAATTAATTTATTTCAATTGACTGCTTTCCTTATATGAACTGTAACTCAGTAAAATCATTGAAATGGTTGCATGTTAAATTTATATTTTTGTTCAATGTACAGTATATCAAGTCAGGTGACCCTTTTAGATAACATGATCTCCTTCCTTCTACTTCTGTTACTATCTTCCAGAGATGTGAATTAGATTGTGGCGTTACCGCGTAGAGCACAGAGTGGTGAGATAGATGCAAGACAAGAGAGAAGCTTGTCAATACATACCTCAATGACAACAACGACTCCCTACAGTTACTATGTTGAAATGAAATGGATCTAAGTCAGGCTACCTAAATGTGGAAAAACAATTATCTGAAAGAACTGGACAGAACTGGGGAAACTATAGTCCAGCTCTTGCATTGAGTTAGGCCTAAAGTAGACATATCAATTATCAGCCCTAAATGAAAGATTTGACATTGAATCAAGCTCATCATACACATAAAAATTACAGTATTACACTATAAGTGGTCTCAAGTCCATGATGAAGATGTCACTTGTCCAGTTACCTGGGGAGTGTGATTGCTACACTGTCTGCTTCCCACCTCCCACTTCCCGTCCGAAAGGTATTTTCAGTACTGGTGTCATGGCGTCACAGTGCTTGCTGGCACCGTTGAGAGGATGATGGCTAATTTCTGGGACCTACTCCAACAACGACAGTTGGCGTCCAACGTCATCACCTTTGATTAGAACAGCATGCAATGTGACTGACATACTGCGGCACCTGGGAGGGCATTGGCCTCACAGGGAAATAAGCCCTACTCTCCCAAGATGTTGACCAGCAACCCAACCTCCTCACTGGTCAGCCTGGAACTGTTAGCACTGTGGGATGGGTCAGTGGACACACAGTGCTCTTAGTAAACAACAGCGCTCTCTGCATCAGGTGTGCTTTGTGATTCAGCCAAACATCAGCATGCCTAGCTTCTGACTCTACAGATTTGGATGACTGTCGATAACTCAGAAATAGACAGAGAATCTGCAGCATTGTCTGGTTGAGTTGTAGTCGAAAAATAGTGATGGAAGAAATGTGAATGATTATAAAAGCCAGTGATAAAGATGCGACTAGCTTGGCGTGTTGATTCAATTTGGCATTATCCGTATGGATGGCTGTATCTCACAGGAGGGAGCCACACCTTCGCCGTGGCAATGTCCAGGACGAAACATTAGCACGGAAGTACTGGGGTCACTGATGCCAGGAGAGGTGTGGCGACTGATGAAAAGTTGAATTTACAAAATGTATGTTACTATTTGCGCAACACTATAAGGATTGTTTTAGAGTGTTCTCATTTGTTCCAAACTCATCCCTCTTGAAGGGGGGGAGAAATAATTGTTTGTCACCGTATATTGTTTGAATTTTTATTTGCAATGATGCTGGATGGTATGGTTTTTTGTTGTGCTTGTTTTTTACTTGTTTCCTTTTGTCCATTCAGAACTTGATGTGATGGAGGATTCAACGATGGGACAGCTGAGCATTCTATGCAGGGTACCTCTAAAGACTGACATTCCACCCTGGTGGGACTAAAACTTCTATGAGGAGAGCTCCAGGACTGTAACTGCCATGGATGAGCAGTTCATGCAAGCCAAGCTGGGGGCGACCATCTTCTTGAGTGCCTCCACTGCCTTGGTCAAATACACATACACCTGGGACTTGGTGTATCACGCATGCGTCTTGGCGAGCCTGCTTGTGCTAACTATAACACTGGTTCAATGCTGTTATTTCACAACTCAATGGTTCCAAACGGGGGATTACTGTAGTTGATAAAAATAGAAAGAGTGAACAAATGTGAACGATGATGAAGGCCAGTGACGAAGAGGTGTCTAGTAACTAGCCTGGCGTGTTGATTCAATTTGCCATTGTCCGGATGGCTAGTTGTATATTTGCATCTCACAGGAGAGAACCATACCTTTACTGTGGCAATATCCAGGACTAGACATTCCCACGGAAGTCCTGGGGTCACTAATGCCAGGAAAGGTGTGACGACTGATGAAAACTTGAATTGGCGAAATTAATTTTACTGTGTGAATTAAATTGTCGTGTTTAGTTTGTTTCAAGAGCTTGTAAAGAGCTACACAATTTCGATGTCTCATTGCATTGTATGTTTTCTGGTTGCTATATGTTTTTTGGGTTGACTGGTTATCAGGCACATTCCTGTTGTCTGTTCATAACGTTCACATTTTGTTTATTAGATTATAATCTGGATGTGTTGCTCCTGCCTTTTATTTTCACTAGGAAACTGCCAATAAATCTTAATTCAGGTTGGGATGCACTGCTTGAATTTGGTTAAAAGGGCAGTGAATTCACTCATACTTTGAGGACTTGTTAGCAAGCTCGTGTGTGTATCAGACACACATTTCTTTCTCTTAGAGATTATTCTGAATTGAAGACATGTGTAACCACGTTAAATCTTATTTAGTTGATAGTAATTTACTCTGTTATTCTGTAACGCATAATGTATTTCATGTACACTGTAATTGTTTGAGTGTTAATTATTTCATGACTAATACATCCAATTAGTTGAATTGAGTAAATATCCTAATATTACAGAGTGATTATTTGATTGACTTTACAGTCATAATTTAGTAGGTCTATAGGTAGTTGTTATTTACACTACACATAGCACATGCTTGGGTTCCACCTTGACATCCCTGATCTACTTGACTCAATAAATTAATGCTAGAACACTGGTTGCCAGGATTAGCTATTTGTATCTAGCCTCTTAATAATTGCACAAAGGTGCAAGACAGACACATGTTCATTATAGTCATACTGAGTCGGTGATGCAAGGATTCGCACAGGACTTGTTACATTTATTCACATAATAATAGAGTCAGATTGATGAATGTACACATTTATAAACTGGGTGGTTCGAACACTGAATGCTGATTGGCTGACAATCGTGGTATATTAGACAGTATGCCACTGGTATGACAAAGCATGTATTATTTTTCGAATTAAGCTGGTAACCGGGGGTTTGTGGTATAAGGCCAATATACCACAGCTAAGGGCTGTTCTAAGGCACGACGCATTGCGGAATCGACTCTGCGATGCGTTGTGCCTTAGAACAGCCCTTAGCTGTGGTATATTGGCCTTATACCACACTCCCTTGTGTCTTATTGCTTAAATATAGAGTGGTTTCACTGTGTGGGAGAGAGAGCGAAGACATAACAAACAATTGAAAAGGGGTGACTGTGGGATCATTGCGTCATCCTCAATCCAACACTATCATTCATCTCACACATCCAACCCGCAGCCTGCACTGGACTCCTTACAATACCAAGATGAGAGTGTGATAAATATGGAGATGAGACACAGGTGAACATAGAGACACACGCACGCACAGATGCATGCATGCACGCACACGCACCACAAACATCAACACACAGACAGACACTCTCAAACTGTACACCAGCCCTCCTGAAATAGAACATCTGCTCTGTGATTATCATGGTCTGGGGAGGAAATGACTGGTGGACGCAGGCATGGATCATATTTCAGCATCGTATATGAAATGATAATTCCTCCAGTCTTTTCATGCTGCTGAATAATAGATCATGCAAATAAAAGGAGTACAGTCCTTTTAATTATTCAGATGCACTGAGTTAATGAATTCTGGAACTGAGGCGAATGGTGAGACCCAGGCAAGAAACTCATAGAGGTGTGGCCCATTCTGAGAAGCTCCCAAGGCCCCATCCCAAATCAATTTGTAAGGCGAGCACAGAGCAGCTTGTTAATATTCATGATATGTAATACAACTTTGGTCAGTTGCCAGAATGTCGCTCTGTCTCATTCGGTGTGCCTACCATCCACTGCTTTCAAGTACATAATTCGCTAATGTTCGGTCCCTGGACAATAAAGTAGACGAGTTCAGGGTGAGGATCTCCTTCCAGAAAGACATCAAGGACTGTAACATACTCTGTTTTACGGAATCATGGCTTTTTACATATAAATTGTTCCTGTCCATTCAGCCAGTGAGGTTCTCCATCCGTTATGCGGATCGACAGGAAGAAAGAACTCTCCAGGCAAAAGAAAGGTGGAGGGGTTTGTTTCATGATTATCAACTCATGGTGTGATTGTGGTAACGTACATGAACTCAAATCCTTTTGTTCTCCCGATCTGGAATACCTCATCAACATATGCCGAATGCATTACCTACTGAGAGAATTGTCTTTGATCATCGTCATTGCCGTGTATACTTCCCCCAAGCTTACACTGAACTGTGAACTGCATATCCTGAGGCCACACTTATTGTATCTGGGAACTTTAATAAACAAAATCTTAGGAAAACACTACAGAAATTCTATCAAGATATCTCCTGTGCTACACGCACAACAAGGACCCTGGATCATTGCTATGCTCACTTCCGTGAGCATTACATAAGGCCCTCCCCACCCTTCCTTTGGCAAATCAGATCACGCCTCCACTCTGGTCCTCCCCACCTATAGGAAGAAACTTAAACAGGGCTGCGTTCAGTAAGTTTTTATGTTCTGGAACGTTCAATTGAATGGAAAGAGTGCTGTGATGAACGACCAGTTGAAAAATAAGAAGGGTTTGGGTTGCAGGTTGGGGAACGCTGTCAGCATGGTCACTGCCCTTTACATTATTCATTGCTTCAAGCCACACCTCGCCACACCCACCAAACCGGAGCAAAGGTACCTCAAAGTCTATTCAAGAACATACAATAACGTTTTGGGGGACTGTGCTGACCAATCGGAATCTATGCTTCAAGATTGTTTTAATCACGCGGAATGGGAAAATGTTCCAGGTCGCCTCTGAGAACAAGATCGACATATAAACTGACATGGTGACGGAGTTCATCAGGAAGTGCATAGAGTATGTTGTTCACACTGTGACGATTAGAACCAAACCAAAAACTGTGGATAAATGGCAGCATTTCTGCAAAAATGAAAGCGCTTTTACCCATAGACAGGTAACTGGGAGCATGGATGTGTACAAACAGACAAACAGACCAGCTACAAACTCAGTAAGACAATCAAAGAGGCAAAACGACAGTACAAGGACAAAGTGGAGTCACATTTCAACGGCTTAGACTTGAGAAGTACAGAACCAGTCAAAAGTTTGGACACACCTAGTCATTCCAGGGTTTTTCTTAATTTTTTACTATTTTCTACATTGTAGAATAATAGTGAAGACAACTATGAAATAACACATACGGAATCATGTAGGAACCCAAAAAGTGTTAAACAAGTCAAAATATATTTTATATTTCGATTCTTCAAAGTAGCCACCCTTTGTCTTGATGAAAGCTTTGCACACTATTGGCATTCTCTCAAAAAGCTTCATGAGGAATTATTTTCCAACAGTCTTGAAGGAGTTCCCACATATGCTGAGAACTTTTTGTCTGCTTTTCTTTCACTCAGCAGTCCAACTCATCTCAAACCATCTCAATTGGGGAGAGTTTGGGTGACTGTGGAGACCAGGTCATCTGATGCAGCACTCCATCACTCTCCTTCTTGGTCAAATATCCCTTACACAGCCTGGAGGTGTGTTTTGGATCATTGTTCTGTTGAAAACAAATGATAGTCCCACTAGGCGCAAACCAGATGGGATGCAGAATGCTGTTGTAGCCATGCTGGTTAAGTATGCCTTGAAATCTAAATAAATCACAGACAGCGTCATCAGCAAATCACCCACACACCATCACACCTCCTCCTCCACGCTTCATGGGGGGAATCAAACATGCAGAGATCATCCGTTCACCTACTCTGCATCACACAAACACACAAATTTGACACAAACTTGAACTCATCAGACCAAAGGACAGATTTCCACCGGTCTAATATACATTGCTCGTATTTCTTGGCCCAAGCAAGTCTCTTCTTCTTATTGGGGGCCTTTAGTAGTGGTTTCTTTGCAGAAATTTGACCATGAAGGCCTGATTCAGGGTGCATGTAGCCTAGTGGTTAGAGCGTTGGACTAGTAACCGAAAGGTTGCAAGATTGAATCCCTGAGCTGACAAGGTAAAAATCTGTCGCTCTGCCTCTGAACAAGGCAGTTAACCCACTGTTCCTAGGCCGGCATTGAAAATAATAATTTGTTCTTTACTGACTTGCCTAGTTAAATAAAAATAAAAATAAATATTTTTTTTTAATCATGTGGTCTCCTCTGAACAGTTGATGTTGAGATGTGTATGTTACTTGAACTCTGTGAAGCATTTATTTGGGCTGCAATCTGAGGTGCATTTAACTCCAATGAATTTATCCTCTGCAGCAGAGGTAACTCTGGGTAGTCCTTTCCTGTGGCAGTCCCCATGAGAGCCAGTTTCATCATAGAGCTTGATAGTTTTTGCGACTGCAACAGTTCTTGACATTTTCCGTATTGACTGACCTTCATGTCTTAAAGTAATGTTGGACTGTTGTTTCTCTTTGCATATTTGAGCTGTTCTTGCCATAATATTGACTTAGTGTTTTACCAAATCAGGTTTTCTTCTGTATACCACCCCTTCATTGTCACACCCCCGATTGGCTCAAACACATTAAGAAGGAAAGAAATTCACTTTCCACATATTCACTTTAAAAAAAGCACACCTGTTAATTGAAATGCATTCCAGGTGACTACCTCATGAAGCTAGTTAAGAGAAGGCCAGGAGTGTGCAAAGCTGTCAACAAGGCAAAGGGTGGCTACTTTATTTAACACTTTTTTGGTTACTACATGACTCCATATGTGTTATTTAATTGTTTTTTTCTTCACTATTATTCTACAATGTAGACAATATTAAAAATAAAGAAAAACCCTTGAATGAGTAGGTGTGTCCAAACTTTTGACTGATACTGTCACGCCCTGGTCGAAGTATTTTGTGTTTATCTTCATTTATTTGGTCAGGCCAGGGTGTGGCATGGGTTTTTGTATGTGGTGTGTAGGTATTGGGATTGTAG
Organism: Oncorhynchus kisutch; assembly: GCF_002021735.2. Classification (NCBI taxonomy): domain Eukaryota; kingdom Metazoa; phylum Chordata; class Actinopteri; order Salmoniformes; family Salmonidae; genus Oncorhynchus; species Oncorhynchus kisutch. The sequence goes on from NC_034178.2 coordinate 41,382,727, forward strand.
CTTAGTGGGGTGTTCTAGTTAAGTCTATGGCTGTCTGAAGTGGTTCTCAATCAGAGGCAGGTGTTTATCGTTGTCTCTGATTGGGAACCATATTTAGGCAGCCATATTCTTTGAGTGTGTTGTGGGTGATTGTCCTTAGTGTCCTTGTTCCTGTCTCTGTGTTAGTTTACACTAGTATAGGCTGTTTCGGTTTTCGTTACATTCTTTGTTTTTGTAGTGTTTAATATTGATTCGTGTTTTACGTTTGTTCATTAAACATGGATCGCAATCTACACGCTGCATTTTGGTCCGACTCTCCTTCACAACTAGAAAACCGTTACAGAATCACCCACCTCAACGGGACCTAGTGGCGTGTTAACAGGCAACAGCAACAGCAACAGCAGGAGAAACATAATAAGGATTTCTGGACTTGGGAGGAAATCCTAAACGGAGAAGGACCCTGGGCTCAGCCTGGAGAATATCGCCGCCCCAAAGAAGAACTGGAGTCGGCGAAAGCGGCAAGGCGCCGGTATGAGGAGGCAGCACGGCGACTCGGAAGGAAGCCTGAGAGTCAGCCCCAAAAATGTCTTGGGGGGGGGGGGGGGGCTCAGGGAGAGTGTGGCAGAGTCAGGAGTCAGACCTGAGCCAACTCTCCCTGTTTATCGTGAGGAGCCAAGGAGGAGACCAGAACCAGAGCCGGTGTTGGAGGTGAGCGAAGCAGAGACTGTGAAGGAGTTAATGGGGAAATTGGAGGAGAGAGAAATGAGGGAGTTGCTGTGTTGGTGCCTTTTGCATTTAATTCGCCCGACGGAACGTGTCGGGATTTGATGGCACCTGGGTCAGCGCTCCATACTCGTCCTGAGGTGCTTGTTAGTCGGCTGGTGAAGTTCGTGCCAGCCTCACGCACCAGGCCTCCTGTGCACATCCCTAGCCTTGCACGTCCTGTGCCAGCACTGCTCTCAAGATCTCCAGTACGCCTTCACGGTCTAGCCCATCCTGTGCCACCTCCACACACCAGCCCTCCGGTGGCAGCTCTCCGCACCAGGCTTCCTGTGCGTGTCCTCGGTCCAGTACCACCAGTACCAGCTCCACGCATCAGGCCTACAGTGCGCCTCGCCTCTCCAGCGCTGTCGGAGCCTTTCTCCTCTCCTGCGCTGCCGGAGTCTCCCGCCTGTTCAGCGCAGCCAGAGCCTTCCTCCTCTCCTGCGCTGCCGGAGTCTCCCGCCTGTTCAGCGCAGCCAGAACTGTCAGTCTGCATGGAGCAGCCAGAGCTGCCAGTCTGCATGGAGCAGCCAGAGCCGCCAGTCAGCATGGAGCAGCCAGATCCGTCAGTCTGCCAGGATCCGCCAGTCAGCCAGACTCTTCCAGATCTGCCAGTCAACCAGACTCTTCAAGATTCGCCAGTCAGCCAGACTCTTCCAGATCTGCCAGTCAACCAGACTCTTCCAGATCCGCCAGTCAACCAGACTCTTCCAGATCCGCCAGTCAACCAGACTCTTCCAGATTCGCCAGTCAGAAGGGATCTGCCAGAACTGCCAGTCGGCCAGGATTTGCCAGTCGGCCAGGATTTGCCAGTCGGCCAGGATCCGCCAGTCGGCCAGGATCCGCCAGATCCGCCAGTCAGCCAGGATCCGCCAGTCAGCCAGGATCCGCCAGTCAGCCAAGAGCCGCCAGTCAGCCAGGATCTGCCAGTCAGCCAGGATCTGCCAGTCAGCCAGGATCTGCCGAAACCACCAGCCAGCCAGGATCTGGTAGATCCATCAACCTGCCTGAGCTTCCTCTCACTCCCGAGCTTCCTCTCACTCCCGAGCTTCCTCTCACTCCCGAGCTTCCTCTCACTCCCGAGCTTCCTCTCACTCCCGAGCTTCCCCTCAGTCCCAAGCTGTCTCAGTCCCGAGCTGCGTCACAGTCCCGATCTGCTCCTCAGTCCAGTGGGGTTCTGGGTGAGGACTACTAGGCCATGGTCGGCGGCGAGGGTGGACTATCCAAGGACGAGGGGACTAACACATTGATTGAGTGGGGTCCACGTCCCGTGCCGGAGCCGCCACCATGGACAGACGCCCACCCGGACCCTCCCTATTGTTTTGAGGTGCGTTCAGGAGTCCGCACCTTAAGGGGGGGGGGGGGTTCTGTCACGCCCTGGTCGAAGTATTTTGTGTTTATCTTCATTTATTTGGTCAGGCCAGGGTGTGGCATGGGTTTTTGTATGTGGTGTGTAGGTATTGGGATTGTAGCTTAGTGGGGTGTTCTAGTTAAGTCTATGGCTGTCTGAAGTGGTTCTCAATCAGAGGCAGGTGTTTATCGTTGTCTCTGATTGGGTACCATATTTAGGCAGCCATATTCTTTGAGTGTGTCGTGGGTGATTGTCCTTAGTGTCCTTGTTCCTGTCTCTGTGTTAGTTTACACTAGTATAGGCTGTTTCGGTTTTCGTTACGTTCTTTGTTTTTGTAGTGTTTAATATTGATTTGTGTTTTACGTTTGTTCATTAAACATGGATCCAATCTACACGCTGCAATTTGGTCCGACTCTCCTTCACAACTAGAAAACCGTTACAGGTACTGTATGTGACAGGGACTCCAGACATTTACGGATTATAAATGGAAAGCCAGCCACACTGATGCCTCGCTCCCGGATGAGCTAAACACCTTCGCCCACTTCGAGAAAAACAACAGAGCCGTCAACGCGGTCCCCCGATGGTCACTAGGACTGTGTGCTCTCATTTTCCGTGTCAGATGTGAGTAAGTCATTTAAGCATGTTAACCCAAGCCTTATCTTAAAAGCATTTGTAGACCAGCTGGATGGAGTGTTCATGGATATGCTTGAGCGGTATACAGTATATACTGTATACCGGGGTATTTGGAAAAAAACATGGGATGGTTTTTCAATACAGTCAAAACTATTTCTTCAAAGATTTTATATAAATTAGAATATTAGTAGCTACTTCATAAGTAAATACCTGCAGTCAACTTGTGCAATGCACTACAGTTATAAAGCTTACCGTAGTTCCCCAGAACAGTTGAGCCAGTCACGTGTTTTTTTGTTATAGCACAATGGGAGAAAGCGGGAGATGGTGAGTCCATATTGTTCTGTATCTATCGGCAAATACCTGTTGTGCGGCGCACATGAGGTGACAAGTTACACTTGTATGCAATTCACTAATGGATTACTGCCAGAAGTCAAAGAGCTCTGGATGAGTTATCTGTACAGTTGTCATTTCTTCCTACTAGCTTTTCCCCTCTGCTCCTTTCCTTCAGAAAAGCATCCATCACAACTTTGTTAATTTGCACAATTTCTCTAGTTCCCTTTCGCTTGAAAATGTCCACACTCAACGAAAATGGCAATCGGTAGCTATTAGCTATGCTTGTATTACTTTATGAGCTGTATTTGCTTGTCTTTGCAATTCGTTTGTTGTGATTTTTGCTATTGGTTTGTGCTAATTTTGTTAGCATTATGGGAATTGAGGCCCAATGGGATTTTCTTATGTTTTTAGCACCACCTTGTGTGCTAGCCGATAATACCGTAAATCCCGGGATGAGAGAAGACCAATATGACAATATGATCATCTGGACATCACCCCAGCCTAATTACAGACATATTCAATCTTTCAATATCCCAGTCTTTTGTACCCACTTGCTTCAAGATGTCCACCGTTGTTCCTGTACCCAAGATAGTGAAAGTAACTTAACTAAATGACTATAGCCCCGTAGCACTGACTTTGGTCATCATAAGGTGCTTTGCGAGGCTAGGGAACGACTATCACTTCCACCTTAACCAACACCCTAAACAAACTACAATTTGCATATCTCCCCAACAGATCCATGGAAGACATAATCACCATTGCACTGCACACTGCTCTATCCCACCTGCACATAAGAAATACCTATGTAAGAATCCTGTTCATCGACTACAGCTCAGCCTTCAACACCATATTCCCTCCAAGCTCATCACTAAGCTCAAGGCCCTGGGTCTGAACCCCTTCCTGTGTAACTGGGTCCTGGACTTCCTAATGGGTTTCCCCAAGTGGTGAAGGTAGGCAACAACTCTCCCACATGGGGCCCACAGGTGTACATGCTCAGCTCCTTCCTGTCCTCCCTGTTCACCCATGTCTGGTTGCCCCCCATGTCTCCAACTCAATTATCAAGTTGGCTGACAACACAAGAGTGGTAGGCCTGATTACCAACAACGACAAGACCGCCTACAGTGAGGAGGTGATGGCCCTGGTGTAGCGGTGCCAGGAAAATATCATCACTGACAAGCTGAAATGGTCCCTTCACACAGACAGCATGTTGAAGAAGGCGCACCACCGACTCTTCAACCTCAGGAGACTGAAAAAAATTAAGCTTGGTCCCTAAGACCATCACAAACTTTTACAGATGCATAATTGAGGGTATCCTGTCATGCTGTATCACCGCCTAGTATGGAAATTGCACAGTCTGCAACTGCAGGGCTCTCCAGAGGGGGGTGCGGTCAGCCCATGCATCACCGGGGGCACACTGACTACCTTCCAGGACATATACAGCAGCCAGTGTAGATGGGAAGGACAAGAAGAAGATCATAAAGGACCATTTAGAAGGCTGGAGACAGTACAGGTGCATCAAGGCTGGGAACGAGAGACTGAGAAACAGCTTCTACTGTATTTTCAGGACAACAAACACTCACAACTAGCCGGCCTCCACCCAGTACCCTGCCCTGAACCTTAGTCACTGTTATAGCCGGCTATCAACTGGTAATCTACCCTGCACCTTAGAGACTGCTGCCCTATGTAAATATTCATTGAACACTGGTCACTTTAATAATGTTTACATACTGTTTTACCCGCTTAATATATACTGTATTCCAATCATGGTTCATCCTATAGCACTACCACTGTACACACATTTTCTATTCATATACTGTCCATACTGTCTTTACACACCATTATATGTATATCTATTTATATTCAGGTCTCTGGCATTGCTCGTTCTGATATTTGTTAATTAATGAATTAATACATATTTCTGGATTATGTGTGTATTGATTTTTACATTTTTATTATTGCTTGGTATTACCACATTGTTGGAGCTCAAAACAAACATTTTTCTGCATCTGCGATAGTATTTTCAAATCTGTGTATGTGACCAATAAGCTTTGACTTGATATTAAATCAGTGAAATATGTATTACTTATGGACAGTGCAAAAACTTCCCTCTGAGCACACACTGGTTGAATCAACGTTCTTTCCACGTAATGTCTATGAAATTATATTGAACAAACGTGGAATAGACGTTGAATTGACGTCAGTGCCCAGAGGGCCGGCTTTTCATTTCCTCACCAAACACAGCTCTGAAAGCCAGGGCCAAGGGACAGGAGTGAATGACAGGTCCCAGGAGCAATTACCTGGATTAAACTGTATAATCAAAAGATAGGTTCTGGCCCGTCTGTGGGAAATACTTAAAATGTGTCCAGTTTTAGATTATTACATCGAACCAGGATAGACGTATATTAGAGATAATGTTTTCAAGTGGTGACATAATTCTAACCATACGTGATATTTACTACAGTATATGAACACATGTACTGGCTATTATTACTACTCTATAACAACAGCAGCTCTCACTCATACTACCCCAGGTTCAATCTGCTTCAAGCAGGTTTATGAATGCTCTGAATTTCAAGTGTACTCCAATTAAAATCAACAAATGCACATTTTCTGTTCTCGAATGTCTGCAGAAGCTGTTTTCATCCCTTTAAAGAACAAAGCTACTGGTAAATTAATGGCTTGAATCACAGCATAGAAAAACCTTGTCAAAATATGAAAGCCATTGACAGTTAGCAAGGCTTTCTCTGGGCCTACACCCCTCTGGGTCTAGAATTTTTACCATCAACATGTAACAACAGTAAAGAGGAGGCTGTTAAAATCAGCAATCTGTCTTGAGAAGACAGATAATATCAGTATATCCTTGTGAAATAGTTTTCCTTCCAAAATATGGCAATTAAGTATGTTAAAAAGCAGCTTTTTTGTGTTGGAATTGTGTGGGTGTATCCTAACAACAGAATGGTGTGGGCGTATACTGGTCATTAAAAATAATCATGCAAATAGACCTCTAATTGACCAGATCATCCTTCTCTAAACTGTGATTTGCCAGCTCATGACATCCTGTTCTACGAGGAAATAGCAAGCATTTTTAAATGGTCTGTGTTTTTGTTTTCCTTCTACAATTTTTGCTTTGGCCACAAATATGAGTATGGGACGAGTCAATAAAATTATTTGGATGAGTTAACAGAATATGAACTTTTAAAAGTGAGATTTTCACTGGGAAGTTACTTTAATATACAAGGGTAGAATTATAAGCAGATTGAACGTGTATTATTTGCAGTATGCAGGCCCTTAAGCAGTGAGCTAGCTCTATGCTGACACATAGGCACTTGTTAGCCATGATTGGTAACTCCTTTATAGACCCTAAACACTGGTCCTTCTGTGTTGTTTGAGTGTTTTTCTAGCTCCGCTGTTGTTGTTGTCCTAACAGAAAAACTCCAAAATCTTCAAACAGTTAAAGTGTGAGCGGTTAGAGCCGCCCTATGTCTATCAACACACCACGGTGAGAAAGGGACACTAGCAGGAGGAGAAGGCCCCTCTAAAGGTGTGAAGGAGATGAAAGCTGGCGCTCTGAGGAAATTAAGTGTGCACACAACGTGTAACTTGTACCTGTACGAGCAGCAGCAGCTTCTCCTTACTGCACCACACTCCGCCCTCTACCATTTACTCTTTTCTCAGTGAACTTAATGTTTCTCTTTATCATATCAGCACTGCATCGCCTCATCCAAGAACCTCCTCCAATACAGGACATCACGTGGCTGATTGTGTACAAATTCTCTTTTGACTTCCTTAATTCAGGTTGACTTCTTCAATAACGGTTGTGAGTTAACTCAATTTAGCTACAGACAGCTCGATTAATTGCCTTGTCAGTCACTACACAATTAAGCATCAAATGGAAATCAGTGTTGTTCTGAGTAGATTCGCGAGGGATACATAAGGAAGCTCAGAGATTGAGTACAGCGATGGGGAAACAAGGAGAGAGGAGTGGGTTAGGGGAAGGATATTTCTGTTGTACTCACCCAGTGTGACCTCTGTCTGCATGGGCATGGAGAGTGCTGGGTGCTTGACCTCACAGCTGAACATGGCGTCATTGTCCAGCTGGGGGTTAAGGGTCCAGGTGAGTCTGGCCTGCACCAGCACAGAGCCATCACTCTGGGAGATGTGGGTGTGACTGAAGTAGTAGAGTGGGTCAGTGCTCTGGACCCAGCGAGGGAACTCCCGGCTCACAACTGTCTCTGGAATGATCTCCGTGGCAGGGCTGGGCTGCTCCTTCTGCTGCCGACCCTGGGTGTGCTGGCCCGGGGTCCAACGACGCTCAGGGCTCTCGGTGAACATGCGGGCTGGCCGGCCCTCGGGGTCCAACAGGGAGAGGGACCTCTGCAGCTTGGTGTCGTCTAGGTCTCTGCTGATGAGTGGCCTGGCACCACGCACCCCTGCTGAGCCACCGCCGTCCTCGGCTGAGGGGTGGATGTAGGATATCACCTCTATCAACTCTCCATCCCGCTTAAAGTACACCTGAGAGAGAGAGACCGAGGGGAGAGGGGGAGAGATCGAGAGACAAACAAAAAAGCGTAAAGAGAGGAGAGATTTGGGTTGAATTACAGTATATCCTTTCCAATTGTCTTATTACAACCAGTTGTGATAATGGTATGTGGTTATTCAGTCACCAGTGAGCTGGTGAAGAGGAGATGTCAGATGTTTGCTCGGTGCTGGTGTTCAGCAGGGATTTTCAATGATATTACAGGAGTTTCCTTACATCATTATGAGGATATAATGATCTCCGGCTGGTTAATCTCTTGACAGGATATTCAAGCTCCTATTTTAACACATAACCTCCAGATATTAGCTTAAAAATCAGGATGCAGAGCTACTGCCCTTGGCATCGGCAGTTGTGAAGCTCCCTACTCATACCGTGATTTTTGATTTTCACTTTTCTTTATTTGAAGAGAAAAATGTAATCCGCAGTCAGTTACGGGACCTTTGGACATTTGGAACCAATTTGCACGAGATCAAAGTATCGTTACCCTATATAGTACATTTTACGCCAATGTTTGGATTTTCTGTTAAAGGGGATTGTTGAGGCATGCTTTGATTTGACGCCACCTCAGGGGCTTTTCACTCTGCTGTGTAAATAGCAGTAATTTGTGTAAACAACTGTGACGTAAGGCCATGCTCCTGGGGATTGACTCTGTATGGCTCCATGTGAACAATAGGGAGGAAACAGACAACCAACACTCTTCCTAACATGAACACAACACTTTCAGGTTTATAGGCTTTCACCTACAGCACATCATAGACAGTCCACAGCCATTGGTTAAACAATGATCAAGGGATTAAACCGACTCCTCCATATGGTGTACTATATCTCCTTGTGTAGCACAACAATGCATGTACAGTATCCATGTAAGTAACAAGATAATACAGTAGTACTACAGTGTATATTGTACAGTAGTAACACAAATACAAATACAGAGCCTTGAATATAAATGAACTAATCAGTGCTGTGTTGACTGCACTGTGTAGACCGATACCTGAAACATCAAGGGAGATTAAGAGCACTGTAGGTTCTGGTATGTACTGACCTCAACGCCTCCTAAACTGACTCCGTTTAACAACTTTCACAACTCTAGAGTATCAGCTAATCATTGACCTTACTCCCACCATTACCTTCTGTACTACCTACCTGCACAATAAAAAATCATTTTGTTTGGGTACTGTAGAAAACCAATTTGGTAAGAAATGTGGAGAAAAAGGATAATGTAATAATGCTTGTTTGCTCTTGGGTAAAAATTGTGTGGGCTGTAAGCATTTAATTAGTGTCACTGGTGATGGAATGGCTGGCTACATTGACATTTAAAAAAGTTCTGAATCTATAAATCACCACTGTTTTGATCCAGAACATACAACAAAGACAGGCTCTATGATATGTCATTCCTATTCAGAGAGGGGAAATATGATCAAGATTTGCAGAAGCAATGGCACATTTGATGCAGGCCCATCTTATGTATCTACTCCTGACCAGTGTGGGGCACTATCTCTCCTACTTTCCCAAACAATTAAGTGAGTGATGTACCCATTGTAAGTCACAAGGACTCAACCAATGCTGTAAAAACTAAGTGTAGTGATCTCCAAGGTTAATACTACTGTACATTCAGTTTATTTATGCTTTCTTTAATTAAAATACTATACATTTTGACAGAGAAAACTGTTGCTCTCAAGGTTGTTTTGTACCAAAGGAATCAATTTTCACGCCTTAGTTTCCCTGCATGTTCTCCAAGACAGTAAGAGTGAGGATACCTTGTGTTAGGCCTGGAAGGTTTGCATCATATGAACCTCAGGTGCCAGTGAGAGAGCATCATTACACATGTATATACAATCCCATTATTATTTTATATTCTTGCTTATGTTATCTTGAAGTGGCTCAATAATTCACACACAGGTACTGCATATGCGTGATAGACGGTACTCTCTGGGAGATAGAAGGCTTTAAAAATAGTTTCAATGATTGAATAGGAATTATTCTGTATTTTATTGGTTTACTATACGCATAGCTTACAATGGAGAATGGATTACTACTTAGTGGTGGGAAAAATACCTTTTGTTACATTTCATGGATTCCCTTTTATGAAATCCTCGGTCACATTATGAAAGAAATACACTGATCACTCTAACGTTGCTTTAAATTTGTAAATACACCTTAGGTAAAAGAGGTAGAAGATATCTTCATATTCACAAGTCAAACTGATCCACCTACCTAAAATACCTAACCGTCCAGTTTTCACTTACTTTAGTTTAGGCCTAATCAGCATGCTCAAGGCAATGAAAACCCCATTGTTATAGAGATGTCTTGAGCAGGCAATTATTTGGGGGGTCAGCATATGAGTCTTGCTGCTGGCTGTAATTTAGACAGTGGGCTGTGGTGTAATGAGAAGCTGTTTGTGGTTTTCAATGGTCTTTATGCATGGCCCTTCACAGTGGAATTAAGTGATTATCAATCACGCCTCTGTTCTACATCCCCAAATGCTTCAGACAATGGAGTCAGAGCACACGCCACCTGCTTCAGTCCGATTCGAGAGAGCTTCGACAAACAAACAAGGAAGTCATTCTGAACGCCCGCCAAAGCGCAATGCATTGGTGGTGGCAAAATGAAGCTGGTGCATGTGGCATGAGGTAGGCTCTGCATTCCGCCTGTGAATGACTTCAAAGCTAATTTGAAACATAACAATTAGCGTTGCAAAGCTACCGGTACCTTACCAAAGTTACTGGAATCTTCAGTAATTTTGGTAATTAACAGACAATCTATCATAATTTTGGTAATTTATACTTGAATAACTTAAATAAAATAAATAAAATAAAATATAAAAAAAAAAATATATATATATGTCCATATTGGCCATGAGTGTCTGTAGATAGACCATGTGGTTCAAGAGAAAATAGACTAACATTTTACTTTTTTCACAACTGCTACCAGTTTGATGCCAAAACATTTACAACAAATACATCATGACATACTAAAATAAAAAATATATATATATTTAATGTTGAAACCCTCATATTAAATACCAATGGTATTCACTAAGTTGATGCTTTATATTTAGGATATTGTTTTACAGCTCTGTCATTCTATTTTTTATTTGAAAATCATCTTATCTCATATATTTTGCATGTGATGAGGCCACAAAGAGGGCCAGAAAGAGCTCCGAAGTGGCGCAGCAGTCTAAGGCACTGCATCTCAATGCTAAAGGCATCACTACAGACCCTGGTCGATCCTGGGCTGTATCACAACTGGCTGTGTTTGGAGTCCCATAGGATGGCGCACGTTAGGGTTTGGCTGGGGTAGGCTGTCATGGTAAATGAGAATTTGTTCTTAACTGACTTGCCTAGTTAAATAAAAATATAGAATTACAGACACCTGTAAAAATAATAACTACCCAAAAGGGCCACTAGATGTATTGTTATAGATTACATACAATCCTTGAGAAATACCCAAATTCTGGTAATTTACTGGAAAACATTTCCAGTAATATACCCTCCCTTTGCAACCCTAGTAACAATAACCCTTTCTCTTCACTCAATGGCCCAAATATACCTTAATGTTGCCAGAAGGCGCTGTCAGAAGGCACGCGAGAGAGAGAGAGTAAAAAAGCGAGAGACAGAGAGAGAGAGAGCACATGAGAGTGAGACAGTGAAAGAGAAAGAAGCTTAATCACCTCTCATTATTTAGCTGTCATTATCCTTCCCATTTTCAATCAATGGTTACTTGTGCTCTGAGGATACTGTAATGGATGTCATGAGAACTATTACTATTATGTGAATAGCTTGTTAAAAGTATCTAAAACGGAAGATGATGCACCTTCTACAGTACCTAGTGACAACAACAACACGCTTGTTCCTTGTATAATAAGCTACAAGCAGACAAATGAAGGATTCTGGTGAATAACTGGTGAAAGAAAGGAATGCACAGTCAGTGCACAGCTCTTTGTATACAGCCATTGATTACGCTTACATGTTACATTTTGTCTCAACCAGTGATGTAGTGGTACAAAAATATGTGGGTAAAACGATCTTTAGTTGCAGTGAAAAAATACACTGAGTTTTCTGCAAATTATGGGTAAACTTGCATTTACCCTCCACTACACAACTGGCCTCAACCTAAAAGAACTCCTGCCTAGAAACAAATGGCGGCTGAGCACATAAGCTGCAATGTGAAAGGATGTAGGCTAACCAAAACTGTTGACCAGTTAAATGGTGTTTGTATAAACACAGAACATGCTTTGATAAACATTTAGAAAAGCATCTAAGACTGGGCTTGCAAAGATATGACAGAACAGCTAGTTTTGTATTAAGATGCCAGGCAACAGCACTGACAAAGAGAAAATGAGTGTCACCAAAAGGCAGAAAGGCCTCAGTATTCTCTCAGAAAAAAAGGTTTAGATTTGTTCTTAAAGGAGAACAACTGCTTGTCACTTGGTTTGTATCCTGTAAGGTCATCCTTTGTACCTTTAGTTATAGGAACATAATTTCCCCCAGTTCATATCTGAGGTAGGAACTGGGGAACCCCCACAGTGACAAAGCCATATCCCACTGGGCGCAGATGTCAATTCAACATCTATTCCACGTTGGTTCAACATGAGATGGAAACAACGCTGATTCAACCAGCGTGTGCCCAGTGGGATGTAAGTGACAAAATGTACCTCCACCATAGACCACTTAAACAGGTACAACACAAAAAGCCACACTAAGCCATGCCTCCAATATAGTTTCCCAGTGTGCCTTGCCTTTGAGTGAACTGTAGAGTTGTTGAATTCATTCAATTTCAGGCACATCAGGCATACATGTAGGGTTGCAAGATACCCGGATCTTTCCTGAGATACCTAGATTTTCAAGAATTCCTTGTTGATGGATTTTCTGCTTATTCCCTCCCATTTTCAGGAATCTTCCAAAAGGGATTTCTGGAAAACGTGGGAAATTTGCAAAAGTTACCAGGATTTTGCAACTCTACTTGCAAGTTACATTATACTGCTTTCAAAGTGATATGTAATTCCTATTGGAATCCAGACAGAATTAGGATATCCAACAGTTGGAATTTTGATTCACCTGCAACCCTCATTCATAATGGGGATTAGGAACATTGTGAGGAGACTACTTAAACCATTTAAACTGGAACAACCATTTCAGTAATGGGTGCATAAAATCTAACTAACTGATTGGATTAGTTTAGAAAAATGTATGTTGTTTATCTTTGTGTAGCATAAGATTAATCAATCAATCAATGTACATGTAAAAACGCAGATATTGAAAACAATTATTAAAAAAATCTATGTGCAGTAGAGCATTCTAGGAAATATGATAATGATTATGGTACAAAGGGTACCACCTCAGTGACAAAGCCGTTAGTTTCTTGTCTGTGGCAAAACATGTGTCATTGTACCTTATGGTGGGTACTGAGGGTACACAAAATACATTTGTACCCTTGGAAACAGAAATGTAGCTTCACACCTTACCCCATTTTTGAGAGTGTGATTATTGTACCTTCATATTCAAAATGTTGGTTACAAAAATGTACCATTACTCTCTTTATCTACACATGTGCCCTAAAAGGTACTGGAAGGTACCATGTGAGATCCCTGTGTTTTCCTCTGGTTAGTTTCTAATATGCACAAAAAAAGTTGCAAACATTGGAAATACTATGCTGGTGATTTCTTCTTATTTGACTTTTATTATTATCAATGCTTTCATCCACTGGAGCACAGCACTAGATCTTCAAGGAGATTAAAAAGAGAAATGTGCAGGATTGAGGAGTCAAGAGACACTCCTGTTATAAAATCTATCTCTGAACACTGTCAAAATATGTTTACTGGGGTTTGATTTAGTCCTACAGCACTGGGCAATTCTGGCAGGGTGATTAACTCTCCACAGAGGCATTACAACTTCTTCTGGAGTCAACAAAATTATTCGCCACTACTTAGAATCATAGCTTAGCTATTTTACAAACACAGACAAATTTTTCATACAGTACTTCAAGCACAGTTGCTTTGACTGAAATGGTTACATTTCCTTGGAGACGACTCTCCTGGTCAACCAGTTTCCTCCTCATAGCACTCTCTGCCCACTCATACCTCTCAATCTTCATCCTGAAAAACGTAACATGAATGTTACTTCCCTCCTCTTAATGCTTGAAGCTCTGAGTGCTTTTGTATTGAGTCCCTGATCTATGCTTGGGCTGGCTTAGTGATGATTTATTTTTAAAGACATGGGATTAAATAATATTCAGTATAAAAAGGCAGGTTTCTTGTCTAATTTCCCACAGCCTAACAGTTAAACAAATGTTCAAAGGTTATTTATTGAATCGGTTGAATGATACATACAGATGAAATCGGAAGTTTACATACCCTTAGGTTGGAGTCATTAAAACTCATTGTTCAACCACTCCACAAATTTCTTGTTAAAACCTCTTGTGACAAGGGGGCAGTATATTCATTTTTGGAAAAATAACGTTCCCAAAGTAAACGGGATATTTTGTCAGGACAAGATGCTAGAATATGCATATAATTGACAGCTTAGGATAGAAAACACTCTAAAGTTTCCAAAACAGTAAAAATATTGTCTGTGAGGATAACAGAACCGATATTGCAGGCGAAAGCCTGAGAAAAATCCAATCCGGAAGTGCCTCATGCTTTGAAAGCTCTGCGTTCCAATGCATCCCTATTGAGCAGTGAATGGGCTATCAACCAGATTACTTTTTCTATGTATTTCCCAAGGTGTCTACAGCATTGTGACGTAGTTTTACGCATTTATGTTGAAGAATACCCGTAAGCGGCTACATTGTGTAAGTGGTAACCTGATGGCTCTCAGAGTGATTCTCGAGTAAAATGCAGAGGTAGCCATTTATCCACTCGGTCCTACTGAAAAACCAATTGTCCCGGTGGATATATTATCAAATAGATATTTGAAAAACACCTTGAGGATTGATTATTACCAACGTTTGCCATGTTTCTGGTGATATTATGGAGCTAATTTTGAATATTTTTTGGCCTTTTCTTGACCGCAATTTCCGGTCGATTTCTCAGCCAAACGTGAAGAATAAACGGAGCCATTTCACCTACAAAAATAATATTTTTGGAAAAAAGGAACAGTGGCTATCTAACTGGGAGTCTCGTGAGTGAAAACATCTGAAGCTCATCAAAGATAAACTATTTAATTTGATTGCTTTTCTGATTTTCGTGACCAAGTTACCTGCTGCTAACTGGGCATAATGCTATGCTAGGCTATCGATAAACTTACACAAATGCTTGTCTTGCTTTGGCTGTAAAGCATATTTTGAAAATCTGAGTTGACAGGGTGATTAACAAAAGGCTAACCTGTGTCTCAATATATTTCACGTGATTTTCATGAATAGGAATATTTTCCAGTAATATTTATGTCTGTTGCGTTATGCTAATTAGTGTCAGTCGATGATTACGCTCCTGGGATGGGGTGTCACTAGAGGTTAACAAACTATAGTTTTGGCAAGTCGGTTAGGACATCTACTTTGTGCATGCCACAAGTAATGTTTCCAACAATTGTTTACAGACAGATTATTCTCATAATTCACTGTACCACAATTCCAGTGGGTCAGAAGTTTACATACACTAAGTCGACTGTGCCTTCAAACAGCTTGGAAAATTCCAGAAAACAATGTTATGGCTTTAGAAGCTTATGATAGGCTAATTGACATAATTTGAGTCAATTGGAGGTGTACCTGTGGATGTATTTCAAGGCCTACCTTCAAAATCAGTGCCTCTTTGCTTGACATCATGGGAAAATCAAATGAAATCAGCCAAGACCTCAGAATCTGAAGAAGTTTGGTTCATCCTTGGGAGCAATTTACAAACGCTTGAAGGTACCACGTTCATCTGTACAAACAATAGTACACAAGTATATACACCATGGGAGGACACAGATGTCATACCGCTCAGGAAGGAGACACGTTCTGTCTCCTAGAGATGAACGTACTTTGATGCGAAAAGTGCAAATCAATCCCAGAACAACAGCAAAGGACCTTGTGAAGATGGTGGAGGAAACAAGTACAAAAGTATCTATATCCACAGTAAAATAAGTCCTATATCGACATAACCTAAAAGGCCGCTCAGCAAGGAAGAAGCCACTGCTCCAAAACCGCCATCAAAAAGCCAGAGTGTAGTTTGCAACTGCAAATGGGGACAAAGATTGTACTTTTTGGAGAAATGTCCTCTGGTCTGATGAAGCAAAAATAGAACAGTTTGGCCATAAAGACCATCATTATGTTTGGAGGAAAAAGGGGGATGCTTGCAAGCCGAAGAACCCCATCCCAACCATGAAGCACGGGGGTGGCAGCATCATGTTGTGGGGGTGCTTTGCTGCATGAGGGACTGGTGCACTTCACAAAATAGATGGCATCATGAAGGTGGAAAATTATGTGGATATATTGAAGCAACATCTCAAGACATCAGTCAGGAAGTTAAAGCTTGGTCTTCCAAATGGACAATGACCCCAAGCATACTTCCAAAGTTGTGGAAAAATGGCTTAAGGACAAGAAAGTCAGGGTATTGGAGTGGCCATCACAATGCCCTGACCTCAATCCTATAGAACATTTGTGGGCAGAACTGAAAAAGTGTGTGCGAGCAAGGAGGCCTACAAACCAGACTCAGTTACACCAGTTCTGTCAGGAGGAATGGGCCAAAATTCACCCAACTTATTGTGGGAAGCATGTGGAAGTCTACCCGAAATGTTTGACCCAAGTTAAAGCATTTAAAGGCAATGCTACCAAATACAAATTGAGTGTATGTAAACTTCTGACCCACTGTGAATGTGATGAAAGAAATAAAAGCTGAAATAAATCATTCTCTCTACTATTATTCTGACATTTCACATTCGTAAAATAAAGTGGTGATCCTAACTGACCTAAGACAGGGAAATTTTATCAGGATTAAATGTCAGGAATGATGAAAAACTGAATTTAAATGTACTTGGCTAAGGTGTATGTAAACTTCCGACTTCAACTGTAGATATGAATGGTAAAAATGACCTCGGTAGGTTTTAGCGGGATATGTTAGGGCATAAAGTGCATTAACAAGCCCAATCGAATCAATCTCTGTGAATAATCTAATAGCCTTCTATAATGATTAGCATATTGTAAAACTGAAAGCACGTACTCATTTAATCATGGCAAAGCGACTGGAAATATGGGCGAATACAAACAGTGTAGTTATTCCCTCCGTAAGGCAATCAAATAAGCAAAGTGTCAGTACAGAGACAAAGTGGAGTCGCAATTCAACGGCTCAAACACGAGACTATCGTTCAAACATTTGTGGTCACTTAGAAATGTCCTTGTTTTTGAACGAAAAGCACATTTTTTTGTTTGATCAGAAATACAGTGCAGACATTGTTAGTGTTGTAAATTACTGTTGTAGCTGGAAACGACAGATATTTTATGGAATATTTACATAGGCGCACAGAGGCCCACTATCAGCAACCATCACTCCTGTGTTCCAATGGCACGTGGTGTTAGCTAATCCAAGTTTATCATTTTAAAAGGCTGATTGATCATTAGAAAACCCTTTTGCAATTATTGTTAGCACAGCTGAAAACTATTAAAGAAGCAATAAAACTGGCCTTCTTTAGACAAGTTGAGTATCTGGAGCATCACAATGCTGTGTGCTACTCCCTTCACAGCGCAAACTGTCCCTAACCAGAATAGAAATAGGAGTGGGACTGAGCAAGAGGACAAGTACATTAGAGTGTCTAGTTTGAGAAACAGACGCCTCACAAGTCCTCAACTGGCAGCTTCATTAAATAGTACCCGCAAAACATCAACATCAACAGTGAAGAGGCGACTCTGGGATGCTGGCCTTCTAGGCAGAGTTGCAAAGAAAAAGCCATATCTCAGACTGGCCAATAAAAATAAAATGTTAAGATGGCAAAAGAGCACAGACACTGGACAGAGGAACTTTTTGCGCGCTTTGATGACAATACAGTGCCACCAGAGAGGCCCACTACCAAAGACTGTGGGCTCTCCTCCGTGGCCGATGTGAGTAAAACATTTAAACGTGTAAACCTTCGCAAGGCTGCCGGCCCAGACGGCATCCCTAGCCGCGTCCTCAGAGCATGCGCAGACCAGCTGGCTGGTGTGTTAACGGACATATTCAATTAATCCCTATCCCAGTCTGCTGTCCCCACATGCTTCAAGATGGCCACCATTGTTCCTGTTCCCAAGAAAGCTAAGGTAACTGAACGAAATGACTATCACCCTGTAGCACTCACCTCTGTCATCATGAAGTGTTTTGAGAGACAAGTCAAGGATCATATGGTATCACCTCCACCCTACATGTCACCCTAGACCCCCTTCAATTTGCTTACTGCCCCAATAGGTCCACAGACGATGCAATCGCCATCACACTGCACACTGCTCCATCCCATCTGTACAAGAGGAATACCTACTTAAGAATGCTGTTCATTGACTACAGCTCAGCATTCAACATCATAGTACCCTCCAAACTCATCAATAAGCTTGAGACCCTGGCTCTCGACCCCATTCATTGCAACTGGGTCCTGGACTTCCTGACTTGCCGCCCCCAGGTGGTGAAGGTAGGAAACATGCCCACTCCGCTGATCCTCAACACTGGGGCCCCACAAGGGTGCGTGCTCAGCCTCCTCCTGTACTCCCTGTTCACCCACGACTGCGTTGCCATGTACGCCTCCAACTCAATCATCAAGCTTGCAGACGACACAATATTGGTAGGCTTGATTACCAACAATGACAAGACAGCCTACAGGGAGGAGGTGAGGGCCCTCGGAGTGTGGTGTCAGGAAAATAACTTCTCACTCAATGTCAGCAAAACAAAAGAGATGATCGTGGACTTCGGGAAACTGTAAAGTGAGCACCCCCATTCTCACATCGGCGTGACAGCAGCGGAGAAGGTGGAAAGTTTTAAGTTCTCGGTGTACATATCACCGACCAACTGAAACGGTCCACGCACACAGACAGTGTAGTGAAGAAGGCGCAACAGCGCCTCTTCAACCTCAGGAGGCTGAAAAATGTGGCTTGCCCCCGAAAACCCTCACTAACTTTTACAGGTGCACAATTGAGAGCATTCTGTCGGGCTATATCACCGCCTGGTACGGCAACTGCACCGCCCACAACTGCAGGGCTCTCCAGAGGGTGGTGCTGTCTGCACAAAGCATCACCGGGGGCAAACTACCTATCCTCCAGGACACCTACAGCACCCGAAAAAAAAAGATAATCCAGGACAACAACCACTCGAGCCACGGCCTGTTCACCAAGTTTCCACCCAGAAGGCGAGGTCAGGACAAGTGCATGAAAGCTGGGACAGAGAGATTGAAAAATAGTTTTTATCTCAAAGCCATCAGATTGTTAAACAGTCACCACTAGCACAGAGAGGCGGCTGCCTACCTACAGACTTGATATCATTGGCCACTTTAATAAATGGAACACTAGTCACTTTAATAATGCCACTTTAAGAATGTTTACTTATCTCGTATTACTCATCTCATTAGTGTATCATGTATACTGTATCCTTCAATATCTATTCTTTACTATCTATTGCATCTTAGCTGCTCTGTCACTGCTCTTCCATATATTTTATACTTATATATTCTCATGTCATTCCTTTACTAGATTGTGCGTATTAGGTTTTGTTGTGGAAATTGTTAGATATGAGGTTTTTTGTTGTGGAATTATTAGATATTTCCTGTTAGATACTGCTGCACTGTCGGATCTAGAACCATAAGCCTTTCGCTACACTCACAGTAACATCTGCTAACCATGTGTATTTGACCAATACAATTTGATTTGATATTTGATATTTGCTCCAGAGCAGGAAGAGCAAATAATGGCCATACATGGTCAGCATTTACTCTTTATACTACCTTCTATATGTATTTAGACAGAAGATTACAGTCTGACCAAGTCCGTAGAAGCATCAGTGATTTGATGAGTCATCACCATCTCTGAAACCAAATTTCTAACCGATTGCATGAGTTGATTCTCCCTATTACTAGGGCTACTCAGGGCGTCTAATGAACAGAGTACAGGCATATTTGGAGAGATGGCCTTTCAGATCTATCTCATTTCCTCCAACAAGGTTGGTAGAGAAGTCCAGCAGCGCAAGAGTGTAATGACTGTGGGATCCTTATACCAGAGTGCTAGGAAGACCATTGAATGTACTCGTGTGGCTTTATATAACCAGTCAGTCAGTACCTGAGAGACGGAAATAATGTTCACCTTGTATTCACCTCTCACTGGGTTCATAATTGCAGGAGATAAGCTGTGAGATGGATCTGGAATACATTATGATACACCCGTGGACCATGATTAATGGACCAGTAGGGATGAACAGCGAGTGGCTTCACTCAAGCAGCTCATATGCTAGAAGACAGAGGAGCATGAGGATTCAGCTATCTCTACTACCCCGTCTGCCATCTCAAAAAGTTGAGGGAATAGCATTGGGGGCCATTACGATGTCTAATGGCAATTCCTGGTACAATCATTATTAATGATTCACTTTGTGATAAGATTAATGATCACATGTGTCTCTGGTTGATATTTTTTTTAAATCATCTCTATAGTGATTACATTGCCTGGTGTATTTGTAGTAATTATGATTCACAAGTCAAACTTCCATAGAAATGTATCTCTTCAAACATCCCCCTCTACAACTACTTCTCCTCATACTGCTTCAACCGTGACTGTGGTCATGGCTCAATGCGGTGGGGTACACATGACTGGAACCTTTCAGAATTATTATTATTATTGTTAACAGTGAATTGGCTTCAAGTCATATGTGTGTCTGTCCCTATATATACTGCACTGTATGTGCACTGTATAGCATGTTCAAGTGCCTAAATGTGACTCACTGAAGGTGCAGGTTTGCCTCCCTTTGCAGTGCACAGCAGTGTGAAGTTCTGGGCCTGGTACCGGCTGAATGGAGCTGGACAGTTCTCTGCCGAAACTGAGATGTTGTTTGGAGGTGCTGTGGAAAGAGAAAAGGACAGGTTAGGCAACAACACATGACAGCTAAATACATTGACACTGTGTGCTCAGTATTGTTTGTGTCATAAAGCAGGGCTGCTGGCTAGGGCCCTATGCTGTGTTCAGGATCACCTGAACACAGGGGATCCTGTGGTCCAATGGGGCTGGTTGAAGATGTGGAGCGTAGCTCATGCATATCATACAGTATCAGCAGTCTATCGTCTGGCTGTCTTAGGGGAAACCTACAAGCTTGTCACTGCAAAAGTAAAACATGTGAGCACAACTTCACAGCAGAGTGGAGCAATGGGAGTTAAGCTGAGGAAAAAAGGAACTAGACCCCACATCAAATGAGATGCTTAACATGTGATACATATTACAATATACTGGTGATGCTTTTTTGAATGCAAGTTCCTAAGATAGCAACCTTTCACTGAATGTGTAAATCAATAACAAATCAATCAAGGCTGATATAGAAGTGGATGACCAGGCATGTGAAAAGGGGTTGAGTTGAATAAATGGATGAATCACTATGTAAATTCAGATGGCTGTCACAGTGACAACATCAGTTGAGGAGGATGTCTAAGTCTAAGACATCTGCATTTCCTTGCTACTCTGAATGTTTAATGCTTTCCCAGTTGCTGCATTCTCGTGGGTGGCATTAGATATTCTGTCTGCTATATTATCACATGAAACACTTCCTGTGAATTTCCCTTCATATGGCTGTAAAGGAAGCAGAATGCGGCAGTAGCACTGTTCTGGTCCGTTTGACTTCTCTGAGCCTTTATAGGAAATAGAAACAGTGTGTGAAACCAGGGGAGAGGGTTAAAAGAGAGCCCAGTGGGAGTTCCTCCATGAATCTCTCAATTGATAAGATCCCACATCAGTAGTGCTGGCCTGGGAATAGAGACGTTTCATGTGTCACTTTTACGTCTAAATCCATTTGGGGGTTTCAAACAAAGATGCCAAAGCGATTAATTGATTAAAACAAAGGGGGGAAATGTCTGCTGGACAGAGTGCCTTTCATTTCCACACCTCTTAATTGCTTATTGATGCAGGACATATGGCTGGAAATGAATATTATAGACAACTCCATTAGCTGTCTAACAGAGGCCGGTCTCAAACAGGAGCATGATTAGCTGTTAGAGGCATCACAGGTGCAGATGGCCAGGGCTAACAGTAGAGCCTAACATTAAATGTACAGTAGCCATACATTTATCTAATCAGTTCTCAATTGTTTTTATTCCTCTTTCTGCATTTCACAATTCCTCTTCATCTTCATTCCATTTCCAGATTGAAACCAGAATTTCTACTGCATGGTAGAAAATCTACTGTATGTAAAAACACTTGTAAAATGTGGTAAGCGGAAAAGCCATAGCAGCTAAGTTTTCTAGACATGTGAACAGTGACCAACTAATTTCATATTAAAAAACAATATCCCCTTGTTGTGTAAGAAATCCAGGGCAGAGTAATATTTACACTTTGAAGAGGATGTCAATGTCTTTGACAGCTGAGGTTTGTCAAAAAATAAATAAAACCTGAGCGCAACTGGATAGACCAGCCAGAGAGACCAGGCCTCGATGCCGTTAAACACAAATAATATTGAACATTTCTGCCTTTTCTCTGCCTCACATTCTAGTGCTTTGCACATGCTGCTTAACTTTGTGCCTTTGCATCCCGACTGCTACAGCCTCAGTAGCAATATTTATCACGGCATTAAATACAAAGGCAAAGCGTGTTTGAGAGGACATCTGGGAAGAGAATCAAAAGGACAAAGGCCCTCAAATCCAGGATATTAATCTTATCAACCACCTCATTTGAAAGTGTGTATGGTAAAACTCTGCTCAGAACTTATTGACTACGACAAGGTCAGAGCCTTCAAAGATACAGCCCCTTCTCCTACATCTATCAACTCTAAAGAAATATAACAAAGTGGAAAACTGTTTATTTTCCCTTCTCAGTCAACTCTACAAGAACGGTTTATACCACTAACTGTCCAAGCCCCCCTCTCCCTCCTTCCGCTTCCTCTGCACACCCTCAAGCACCATTACCCTGAAGTCTTTAAAAAAACTGCAAATGGGATTGGAGAGTGTGTGGAGCAGGACCACGTTTAACAGAGCTCCCTGGGGACTGCTCTCCCAGGCCTGCTAATTAAGGGATTTAGTGCTCTGTAGACAGTGTTTGAACAAGGCATACTCCCAACATCCCTTTTTACTCAGCGTGCAGGTCTCAAGTCCACATCTCCAGGGTTCGAGGGAGAAAGGACAAAAGGAGAAGGTCACCGAGGTCATTCTTGGCTCCTTTCCACAGAAAGTAATTTAGTGATAACTATTTAATGGATTTGTACATTTTTTATCATGTGCTAAGGGGTCCCAAAGTAATCAGTCTTAATGTATGCATGGCCTCTCATTTGTTTCAGTCTCCCAAGAAATTGTTAGAGGTGTTGTCCTTTGTGGCTTGCTCATAATCACAGACAAATTACCTTCTTGACAAATGAACCTCCTGTGTAAAATTGGACTCAATAATATCTATAACAGCTCTCTGTCATTGATGGTGATAAGCTACTTATCAGACTGTAGGGCGTTCTGACTCCAAGTGTCCATATGATCTAATTTGAGTAACATACTGTATCTCCTCCCTGTAAGTGGCAATTGGTGCTAAAATGTAACCTTTGTATAAAGTTATTATTGAGGAGTTGGAAACATACATTCATCTTCCAATGAATATTTAAACTGGATATGTGCACATTACTCAGGCTTGTTAATAAATCATGCATTTGTAACCATAGATTTATTGGGTGGCAGGTAGCATAGTGGTTAGCGCATTGGGACAGTAACTGAAAGGTCACTAGGTCAAATCCCCAAGCTGACAAGTTAATTATCTGTTGTTCTACAAGGCAGTTAACCCCACTGTTCTTTGGCAGTCATTGTAAATAAGAATTTGTTCTTTAACTGACTTGCCTGGTTAAATTAAAACATGGTGTATATAATCAAATGAAGCTGGGTGCTTATCCAGAAATGAATATGCACCAGTATATTCAGAGACAAATTATTATGATTATTATTATTCCTGAGTAATTTCTTTCAAGAATTTAGAAAACAGTAATCTCAAGTAAGCAATTAAATACAACAATTCAGAAATAAACCAATGCCCATAGTAAAGGAAACCCCCCACCAAAAAATGCATATCTAAGTGGTACCACTTTCTGCACAATGTTTTTGAAGAGCCCTGATGTGATGGAGGTGGATCTATGTAGGCCACTAGATGATCCTTTGCTGATCATGTAATCATTCGTGATTACTTCAGAACCAGTTCCACCTTGTAGCAACAACAATGGTGAACAATGTACAGGTGCCCACAGATCAAATCATATCAAATAAAATATTATTTGTCACAAGCTCCGAATACAACTGGTGTAGACTTTACCGTGAAATGGAAAGGAGGGGAAGGCTGCCTTAACCAAACATGCTATTTTGTTAGTTCTATTGCTATGTTTGTAACTTGTTTTGTACATAATGTTGCTGCTACTGTCTCTTATGACCAAAAAGAGCTTCTGGACATCCGAACTGGGATTACTCACCTCAAATTAGATGAGGAGTTCTTCTTCAATGAGTTGGATGCAAGGGATATACTACAGACACCCGACCAGGCCCAGATCCCCGTGATTCGCCGGAAAAGGAAATGTAGAATTTGAGGAAAGAGATGAGGTGACGAGTGGCTAATCTGCCCTTGCCTTCCGTTCTGCTAGCTAACGTTCAATTGCTGGAAAATAGATGGGATGAACTGAAAGCACGGATATCCTACATTAAAACTACATAAAAAACGGTATTATCTTATGTTTCACCGAGTCGTGGCTGAACGACGATATTAAGAACATACAGCTGGAGGGTTATACACTCTATCGGCAGGACAGAAGAGCAGCTTCTGGTAAGACACGGAGTGGGGGCCTATGCATATTTGTAAACAATAGCTGGTGCATGATATCTAAGGATGTCTCAAGGTTTTGCTCGCCTGAGGTATAGTATCTCATGATAAGCTGTAGACCACACTATCTACCTAGAGAGTTTTCATCTGTATTTTTCGTAGCTGTCTACATACCACCACAGACCAAGGTTGGCACTAAAGCCACACTCAAACATCCAGAGGTGGCGCTCCTAGTGGCCGGGGACTTTAATGCAGGGAAAATTAAATCAGTTTGACCTAATTTCTATCAGCATGTTATATTTGCAACCAGAGGGAAAAAAATTCTAGACCACGTTCACTCCACACACAGAGGCGCGTACAAAGCTCTCCCTCGCCCTCCATTTGGCAAATCTGAACATAACTCTATCCTCCTGATTCCTGCTTACAAGCAAAAATTAAAGCAGGAAGCACCAGTGACTCGGTCTATAAAAAAAGTGGTCAGATGAAGCAGATGCTAAACTACAGGACTGTTTTGCTAGCACAGACCAGAATATGTTTCTGGATTCTACCAATGTCATTGAGGAGTACACCACATCAGTCACTGGCTTTATCAATAAGTGCATTGAGGACGTAGTCCCCACAGTGACTGTACAAACATATCCCAACCAGAAGCCATGGATTACAGGCAACATCTACACTGAGCTAAATGGTAGAGCTGCCACTTTAAAGGAGTGTGACTCTAACCCGGAAGCTTATAAGAACTCACACTATGCCCTCTGACGAACCATCAAACAGGCAACGCAACAATACAGGACTAAGATCGAATTGTACCATACCAGCTCCAATGCTCGTCGGATGTGGCAGGGCTTGCAAACTATTACAGACTACAATTGGAAGCACAGCCGAGAGCTGCCCAGTGACACAAGCCTACCAGATGGGATGAATAACTGCTATGCATAAAAGCATAATCTGTTCTGGACGACTGTGTGATCATGCTCTCCACAGCCGATGTGAGTAAGACCTTTAAACAGGTCAACATTCACAAGGCCGAAGGGCCAGACAGAATACCAGGACATGTACTCTGAGCATGCGCTGACCAACTGGCATGTGTGGTCACTGACATTTTCAACCTCTTCATGTCTGAGTCTGTAATACTAACATGTTTCAAGCAAGCAATGTGCCTAAATGACTACCGACCCATAGCACTCAGGTTTGTAGCCATGAAACGCTTTCAAAGGCTGGTCATTGCTCACATCAACACCATCATCCCAGAAACCCTAGACCCACTCCAATTTGCATACCAGACAAACAGATCCACAGATGATGCAATCTGTATTGCACTCCACACTGCCCTTTCCTACCTGGACAAAAGGAACACCTACGTGAGAATGCTATTCATTGACTACAGCTCAGAGTTCAACAACACAGTGCCCTCAAAGCTCATCACTAAGCTAAGGACCCTGGGACTAAACACCTCCCTCTGCAACTGGATCCTGGACTTCCTGACGGGCGGTTAGTTAGGGTAGGTAACAACACATCCACCACGCTGATCCTCAACATGGGGGCTCCTCAGGCGTGCATGCTCAGTCCCCTCCTGTACTCCCTGTTCACTCATGATTGCATGGCCAGGCACGACTCCAACACTATCATTAAGTTTGCTGATGACACAACAGTTGTAGGCTTGATCACCGACAACGATGAGATAGCCTATAGGGAGGAGGTCAGAGAACTAACTGTGGTGCCAGGACAACAACCTCTCCCTCCACGTGATCAAGACAAAGGAGATGATTGCAGACTACAGGAAAAGCAGGACTGAGCACGCCCCCATTCTCATCTACGGGGCTGTAGTGGAGCAGGTTGAGAGCTTCAAGTTCCTTGGCATCTACATCACCAACAAACTATCATGGTCCAAGCACACCAAAACAGTTGTTGAAGAGGGCACGACAAAACCTATTTCCCCTCAGGAGACTGAAAAGACTAGGCATGGGTCCTCAGATCCTCAAAAGGTTTTACAGCTGCCCCATTGAGAGCAAGCTGACTGGTTGCATCACTGCCTGGTGTGGCAACTGCTCGGCAGTTGAGTGTCAATTTAATGTGTGTGAGCTTTTTATATGGTTTGTATACAGTATATAGTTTAGTGAGGGTACGTAGGGTCAGTGCAAGTTAAAGTCAGTGCAAATAGTTTGGCTATTAACTGTTTGTCAGTCTGGCTATTTAGCAATCCTATGGCTTGGGGGTAGAAGCTATCTCGGAGCCTGTTGGTCCGAGAGCCAATGCTACAGTACTATTTGCCAGATGGTGGCAGTCAACAGACTATGGCTTGGGTGGCTGGATTCTTTGGCAATTTTTTGGGTCTTCCTCTGAAGATGTACTGTGCTGCACCACCCTCTGTAGCACTTTGTGGTCAAGAGTGGTGAATTTGCCATACCAAGTGGTGATGCAGCCAATCAAGATGCTCACGATGGTCTTGCTGTAGAACCTTTTGAGGATCCAAGGTGCCCATGCCAAATCTTTTCAGACTCCTGATTGGGGAAGAGGCACTGCCATGCCCTCTTCACGACTGTGCGGGTGTATGTGGACCATGTTAGGTCAGTAGTGATGTGGACGACAAGGAACTTGAAGCAATCGACCCACTCCACAACAGTCCTGTCGATATGGAGGGTGTACTCTCCCCTCTTTCTCATATAGTACACGATCAGCTCCTTGGTCTTACTGACAGTGAGGGAGAGGTTGCTGTTCTCTGACCTCCTTCTTGTAGGCTGACTCATCATCGCTGATGATCAGCCCTACCATCGTCATGTCGTCAGCAAACTTGATGATAGTGTTGGAGTCGTGCGTAGCCATGCAGTCATGCAGTCAGCCATGCAGTCACACTGACCCCCTGTGTTGAGGGTCAGTGTGAAGGAGGTGTTATTGCCTACCCTCACTGCCTGGGGCAAGCCCGTCAGGAAGTCCAGGATCCAGTTGCAGAGGCAGGAGTTCAGTCCAAGGATCCCTAGCTTGGTGATGAGCTTGGAGGGGACTATGGTGTTGAACACTGAGCTGTAGTCTATGAACAGCATTCTCACATAGTTCTGTTCCCTCTTGTCCAGATGGTAGACGGCAGTGTGAAGTGCAATTGAGATTGCATCATCTGTGGATCTGTTGGGGCGGTATGCAAATTTAAGTGGGTCTAGGGTGTCTGGGATGATGGTGTTAATGTGTGTCATGACAAGCCTTTCAAAGCACTTTATAACTACAGATGTTAGTGCTACAGGGCAATGGTAATTTAGGCAGGTTACCTTGGAGTGCTTGTAAACAGGGACAATGGTGGTCAGCTTGAAACATGTTGGGATAACAGACTGGGACAAGGATAGATTGAACATGTCTGTGAAGACACTTGCCAACTGGTCTGAGCATGCTTTCAGAACAAGAATGTGGCGACTTCAACCTCCCATCATCTGCCTTCGATTAATTTCTTACCAACTCTCACTTTCCCCTCCTTGCCTCTTTTTACCTACCCTTTCCCAGTCCCCTCCCACTCACAAGTCAGGCAATACGCTTGACCTCATGTTTACTAGAGGCTGTTCGCCTACGATCATTTGAGAGATATAAAGGTGAACCCTAAAGAGCATGGAGGAGAGGCACTTAATTCCCACTGCGCCCAGCCCTCTAAGACCATCCTACTCTACAGAAGAAACTGCAATAAGAACATTGAGCTGTACTTTCAGGTTTAAATATAACCACAGCATGAAGCCATGAATGAGAGTGGAGTGAGACAAGCAAAGACAAAGCCCACCCACTGGAAGGAGAACACCTTAGACCCCAAAAGAAAGACTGCATCCATTATTCATATTGTAAAATGACACAACGTAACACTTGCATTTTGAGTCAGACCCTCTTCTGACTCAGAAACGAGCTTAGGCATAATAAAAAAATAAATGTCTCCATACGTTCATGCAGATTTAGGAGATATTAGTCCTTGACTTCTGAGTCAGAGTTCCAGGGAAGGCAGTTTGCTGTTGCACATATTCCAATGTCTGATTCGCTCTTTAGAAATGTATAAATTCTCACAGCACTGTGTGTGTGTGGGAGATGCTAAGATGACGAGAGCATCACTATAGCAGACAATGAAGCATAGACAGATGTTAATGTTACAGGGAATTTACCATTGTAACCAACCAACAAACAGCAGAAGCTCTTTTCTAATAACTGACACTAGCTCTCCAGATGGGACTTACTATGCACTTGAGAGCTAAGAAAACTTGTATACTGTAGTTACACCTCCACAATCACAGTAATTCTCTCAGATGAAACTAGAGTGGGGCTAAGTGAGACAATGACATGCGACAACTTTGCCAAACTGCTTGCATATAGAGTTTTAAGAAGTCCAGCACTTGGAAGGGATACGATATAAGGCAGAAGATGGAGGGCAGCCTAAAAAACTAGCTACATTAAGTCCTCTCTGGGAGGGGGGGCACGTTGAAATGAGTGCTGGTGAAAGGCTCCAAGACCTACAGTGGGGAGAACAAGTATTTGATACACTGCTGATTTTGCAGGCTTTCCTACTTACAAAGCATGTATAGATCTGTAAAAAAATGTTATATCATAGGTACACTTCAGCTGTGAGAGACGTATTCTAAAACAAAAATCCAGAAAATCACATTGTATGATTTTTAAGTAATTAATTTGCATTTTATTGCATGACATAAGTATTTGATCACCTACCAACCAGTACGAATTCAGGCTCTCACAGACCTGTTAGTTTTTCTTTAAGAAGTCCTCCTGTTCTCCACTTATTACCTGTATTAACTGCACCTGTTTGAACTCGTTACCTATATAAAAGACACCTGTCCACACACTCAATCTAACAGACTCCAACCTCTCCACACAGACTCCAACCTCTCCACACCAGAGAGCTGTGTAAAGACATCAGGGAAAACATTGTAGACCTGCACAATGCTGGGATGGGCTACAGGACAATAGGCAAGCAGCTTGGTGAGAAGGCAACAACTGTTGGAGCAATTATTAGAAAATGGAAGAAGTTCAAGATGACGGTCAATCACCCTCGGCCTGGGTCTCCATGCAAGATCTCACCTCGTGGAGCATCAATGATCATGAGGAAGGTGAGGGCTCAGCCCAGAACTACACGGCAGGACCTGGTCAATGACCTGAAGAGAGCTGGGACCACAGTCTCAAAGAAAACCATTAGTAACACACTACGCCGTCATGGATTAAAATCCTGCAGCGCACGCAAGGTCCCCCTGCTCAAGCCAGCACATGTCCAGGCCCGTGTGAAGTTTGCCAATGACCATCTGGATGATCCAGAGGAGGAATGGGTGAAGGTCATGTGGTCGGATGAGACAAAAATAGAGCTTTTTGGTCTAAACTCCACTCGCTGTGTTTGGAGGAAGAAGAAGGATTAGTACAACCCCAAAAACACCATCCCAACCATGAAGCATGGAGGTGGAAACATCATTCTTTGGGGATGCTTTTCTGCAAAGGGGACAGGACGACTGCACCGTATTGAGGGGAGGATGGATGGGGCCATGTATCGTGAGATCTTGGCCAACAACCTCCTTCCCTCAGTAAGAGCATTGAAGATGGGTTGTGGCTGGGTCTTCCAGCATGACAACGACCCGAAACACACAGCCAGGGAAACCAAGGAGTGGCTCCGTAAGAAGCATCTCAAGGTTCCTGGAGTGGCCTAGCCAGTCTCCAGACCTGAACCCAATAGAAAATCTTTGGAGGGAGCTGAAAGTCCGTATTGCCCAGCGACATTCCCGAAACCTGAAGGATCTGGAGAAGGTCTGTATGGAGGAGTGGGCCAAAATCGCTGCTGCAGTGTGTGCAACCTTGGTCAAGAACTACAGGAAACGTATGATCTCTGTAATTGCAAACAAAGGCTTCTGTACCAAATATTAAGTTCTGCTTTTCTGATGTATCAAATACTTCATGCAATTAAATGCAAATTAATTACTTAAAAATAATACAATGTGATTTTTGTGGATTTTTGTTTTAGATTCCGTCTCTCACAGTTGAAGTGTACCTATGATAAAAATTACAGATCTCTCCATGCTTTGTAAGTAGAAAAACCTGCAAAATCGTCAGTGTATAAAATGCTTGTTCTCCCCACTCTAAGTCTGTGCCTTTGAAATCCCCTTCACAGGACGAGCAGTACCAGGAGATAAAAGCCACTCAAATGACTTTTAATCACTTTTCCATTGTGCTTTCAGCATTTGCATTTACCTCCACCCCTTCATTTGCATTCATCATAACTGCGCTGTCAGCTTTTATCGAGTTCTCTCACCACTAACGAACCAGGAACAAGGAGCAGGAGGGAGGGTAAGAGGGGGCTCCTTCAACTCTGGTGACTGTCAGGAAGAGGAAGAGGATGACACACACAGACAAAAGCTTGTGTCACTTTGAACTAATTTCCTAGTTAGGAAGCCCATTAATCAAACCAAAAGCTGTTGAAAATGCAGCATGTACACCAGTGGCAGTCGGTGATGTTTAAGATGAGGGAGGACACTTTTTTGTTCATGAGCATGTCCTTATTTCTATTACAGAGTATTAGATGACTGTCATTTATTTTCCATTCACCCTGTTCAATATAACATCGACAGGTTTGGGTTACTAAACTCAGCAAAAAAAGAAACGTCCTCTCACTGTCAACTGCGTTTTACTTTCAGCAAACTTAACTTGTGTAAATATTTGTATGAACATAACACGATTCAACAACTGAGACATAAACTGAACAAGTTCGATAGACATGTGAATAACAGAAATGGAATAATGTGTCCCTGAACAAAGGGGGGTGGTCAAAATCAAAAGTAACAGTCAGTATCTGGTGGACAGCTAGTCCACCTCCTCCTCCTGGACTGCACTAGATTTGCCTCTTCTTGCTGTGAGATGTTACCCCACTCTTCCACCAAGAGAGTGGGGTAATGACCATCTGGATGAAGGTCATGGTGAGGAAACGCACACCTACAAGTTCCTGGAAATTTCTGGGGGGGAATGGCCCTAGTCCTCACCTTCCGATCCAACAGTTCTCAAATGTGCTCAATGGGATTGAGATCTGGGCTCTTCGCTGGCCATTGCAGAACACTGACATTCCTGTCTTGCAGGAAATCATGCACAAAACGAGCAGTATGGCTAGTGGTATTGTCATGCTGGAAGGTCATGTCAGGATGAGCCTGTAGGAAGGGTACCACATGAGGGAGGAGGATGTCTTCCCTGTAACACACAGCGTCGAGATTGCCTGCAATGACAACATGCTCAGTCCGATGATGCTGTTACACACCGCCCCAGACCATGATGGACCCTCACCTCCAAATCAATCCCGCTTTAGAGTATAGGCTTCGGTGTAACGCTCATTCCTTCGATGATAAACGAGAATCCGACCATCACCCCTGGTGAGACAGAACTGTGACTCGTCAGTGAAGAGCACTTTTTGCCAGTCCCGTCTGGTTCAGCGACGGTGGGTTGGTGCCCATAGGCAAAGTTGTTGCCGGTGATGTCTGGTGAGGACCTGCCTACAACAGGCCTACAAGCCCTCAGTCCAGTCTCTCTCAGCCTATTGTGGACAGCCTGAGCACTGATGGAGGGATTGTGCGTTCCTGATGTAACTCGGGCAGTTGTTGTTTCCATTCTGTACCTGTCCCGCAGGTTTGATGTTCGGATGTATCGATCCTGTGCAGGTGTTGTTATACGTGGGCTGTCAGTGCGATGAGGATTTATTGCCCTGGCCACATCTGTAGTCCTCATGCCTCCTTGCAGCATGCCTACGGCACGTTCATGCATATGAGCAGGGACCCTGGGCATCTTTCTTTTGGTGTTTTTCAGAGTCAGTAGAAAGGCCTCTTTAGTGTCCTAAGTTTTCATAACTGTGACCTTAATTGCCTACCGTCTGTAAGCTGTTAGTGTCTTAATGACCGTTCCACAGGTACATGTTCATTAATAATTTATGGTTCATTGAACATCCATGGGAAACAGTGTTTAAACCCTTTACATTGAAAATCTGTGAAGTTATTTGGATTTTGACCAATTATCATTGAAAGACAAGGTCCTGAAAAAGGGATGTTTCTTTTTTTGCTGAGCTTACATGATACTCAAATGTTCCCTATACCCATCGTGAGTTTGATATAACCTAGCCAATGAATGAAACATAGGTGCACACAGATTGAGAGAAACATTTGAGGTGACAGACAATGACACGTTCAATACCTCTTAGTACAGTCTTGCCTGCATCTAGCTGATCTAGGGTGTAATCATGAGTCCAGAAAAAAAAAAACGCACTCCTATAAAGACGAGGTGCTGGCTAGTGGAGTAGAAACTTGAAAATAAAAGAGAGCCGCACACTCTAGGAGCTCAGATGCGACAGTTTGTTGCAGGAAACTTAAATCCTGGTTTCCAAGGGGTGTCTTCTGTAT
Source organism: Oncorhynchus kisutch (assembly GCF_002021735.2). Classification (NCBI taxonomy): domain Eukaryota; kingdom Metazoa; phylum Chordata; class Actinopteri; order Salmoniformes; family Salmonidae; genus Oncorhynchus; species Oncorhynchus kisutch. Next base: position 41,415,602 of record NC_034178.2, read on the forward strand.
TTCTGGTCCACCTTCGTCCTCAATGGTAACATCGTCATCCATTTCTAAATGTATTGGTGACTCAGCTTGGCTGTCGAAACACTGGTATTTGTAACGGTTTTCTTCTGGTGAAAGAGAGGCGGACCAAAATGCAGCGTGGTTAGTTTTGTACATCTTTAATAAAGATGAAAATACAACAATCTACAAAACAAGAAACGTAAAAAAAAACGAAACAGTCCTATCTGGTGCCACAAACACAAAGACAGGAACAATCACCCACAAACACACAGTGAAACCCAGGCTACCTAAGTATGATTCTCAATCAGAGACAACTAATGACACCTGCCTCTGATTGAGAACCATACTAGGCCGAAACATAGAAATACCCAAATCATAGAAAAACAAACAGACTGCCCACCCCAACTCACGCCCTGACCATACTAAATAATGACAAAACAAAGGGAATAAAGGTCAGAACGTGACAGTATTACATTTTTGCATCTGAGCTCCTAGAGTGTGCGGCTCTCTTTTATTTTCATGTAATCATGAGTCCAACAGTTGCAAACCAGAGATTCTATTGGACAAATTCAGGTATGTTTATCCCCGTTTCGTTCCGTTTGCTTCCGTTTCAGAAACGTTTTTCAACTAAATCTGCAGAATGAATACACCCCTGATCACGCATAAACACAGTTCCCTTTCATGGCAGCCACGTTGTATTCCTTTTTGCATCTATGCGCTCACCTCCTCTCGCCCTTTCCCTTCGCTTGTGGACTAATGCACAACACATCAGCTGTAGGAGACCAGGGGAAAAAACCTTTCCAAGCCAAACCATATCATAACCAATACACACAGCCTACATTGTTGTCACCATATTAGCTAAAGTAATCATAGTCAACATGGCTAACAGATATAACGCATTAGTAAACCCGCTACAATCATGCAGTAACATTACAGTGTACAGTCAGTCATTAAGCAGTTAAGCTGTTACACCGGTGGGCCCCAGTGACAGTGAATTAGTAAAACCAAAAGCTTACCTTGACTTAGAAGAGTTCCCGTGTTGTGTTGGATAGATATAGCCAGCTAGCGAATATAGCATCCCTCTGTTTGAGCAGGGTGTTTGAGTAGGATAAACTAGCTAGCTGCATTTGCTAGCTAAGTAAGTGAAACTGAATGTGAAAAATAATAAATATCTCTCTCCCTCTTGCTTTACCTTTATTTTTGAAGAAATTAATTTGTTAAAATTTATTCAGCTATTGTTGATCTCTCTCTTTTAGTCAACTACTCACCATATTGTTTGCACTGCAGTGCTAGCCAGCTGTAGCTTATGCTTTCAGTACTAGATTCATTATCTGACCCTTTGATTGGGTGGACAATATGTCAGTTCATGCTGCAAGAGCTCTGATAGGTTGTAGGATGTCCTCTTGAAGTTGTTATAATTACTGTGTAAGTCTATGGAAGGGTGTGAGAACCATTTTTATTTTTCCTTTATTTAACTAGGCAAGTCAGTTAAGAAAAAACTCTTATTTTCAATGACAGCCAAGAAACAGTGCCTGTTCAGGGGCAGAATGACAGATTTGTACCTTGTCAGCTCGGGGGTTTGAACCTGCAACCTTCCGGTTACTAGTCCAACGCTCTAACCACCAGTCTACCCTGCTGACCATCAGCTTAATAGGTTTTGTATTAAAGTCAATGTACCCAGAGGAGGACGGAAACTAGCTGTCCTCTAGTACACCATGGTCCATCATTGAAAAATAGTGTTTTAATCAATTATTTGGTGACATTAATATATTTAGCATAGTTTTATCTAAAAATGATCCTTTTAAATAAATAAAAATATATCTTAATGAAATTTACTGAGGAGGATGGTCCTTCCCTTCCTCCTCTGAGGAGCCTCCAATGATGTACACATACTATGTGTTGGAGAGCTTCTGTGAGTGCATGTGTGAGTGTGTGTGTTTGTGTCTTTGTAAACATATGGTTTCATTGATATCCGGGCAGAGGGAGGAGACGACAGGACTTAGAGAAACGATTCACAATGACCAGGATCGTGGTGTTTCCCTGTGAGGGAGGAAGATCGGTCAGAATATCCACCGACAGGTGTGACCAAGGCCGTTGTGGAACAGGTAAGGGATGTAGCTTACCTCTGGGCAGGTGTCTAGGGGCCTTACACTGGGTGCACACCGAGCAGGAGGAAACATAAACCCTCATATCCTTTGACAAGGTAGGCCACCAGTACTTCCCACTCAGGCAGGTCACCTTCCAACCGATCTCCGGATGACCAGAGGAGGGTGACGTGTGGGCCCAATAGATCAACTGGTCACCGACAGCAGACGGAACATACAGATGCCTGACGGGACACTGGAGGGGGGAGGGCTCTGTACTTAAAGCCTGCTCAATGTCCCCGTCCAGCTCCCACACGACCGGCGCTACCAGGCAGGAGGCCGGTAGTATGGGAGTCTGATCCATGGGCCGCTCCTCGGGACAGTGAGTCTGCCTTAACATTTTGGGAACCTGGTCTGTAGGACAAGGTGAACACAAAATGGGTAAAAAACATGGTCCACCTTGCCTGACGAGGATTCAGTCTACTCTCTGCCCGGATGTACTCCAGGTTGCGGTGGTCAGTCCAGATGAGGAAAGGGTGTTTAGCCCCTCAAGCCAATGTCTCCATGCCTTCAAAGCTTTAACCACAGCCAACGGCTCCCGGTCCCCCACATCATAGTTCCGCTCTGCCGGGCTGAGCTTCTTTGAGAAGAAAGCACAGGGGTGGAGCTTCGGTGGCGTACCCGAGGGCTGAGAGAGTATGACTCCTATCCCAGCCTCGGACGCGTCCACCTCCACTATGAACGCCAAAGAGGGATCCGGATGGGCCAGCACGGGAGCCGAGGTAAACAGAGTCCTTAAGTGCCCAAAAGCCCTGTCCACCTCAGCTGACCACTGCAAACGTACAGGACCCCCCTTCAGCAGTGAGGTAATGGGATCAGCCACCTGGCCAAAACCCCGGATAAATCTCTGGTAGTAATTGGAAAACACTAAAAACACCTGCACCTCCTTTACCGTGGTGGGAGTCGGCCAATTACGCACCGCTGAAATGCGGTCAATTTCCATCTCCACCCCTGATGTGGAAATGCAATACCCTAGGAAGGAGACAGCCTGCTGAAAGAACAGGCATTTCTCAGCCTTGACGTACAGGTCATGCTCCAACACTCGTCCAAGAGGCCTCTGTTGCCTTGAAATGGTGGGGTCATGACGAGCCAACCAGGGAAGGCCTAGTACCACAGGAAAGGCAGGAGAGTCAATGAGGAAGAGACTGATCCTCTCCTCATGACCCCCCTGCGTCACCATGGTCAGGGAGATGGTGGCTTCCCTGATTAACCCAGACCCTAATAGTCGACTACCCAGAGCGTGTACCGGGAAGGGTCTAACCACAGGAACAATGGGGATCCCTAAACTAAGGGCGAACGCTCTGTCGATAAAATTCACAGCCATAACTGAATCGACGAGCGCCTTATGCTGGGAATGAGGGGAAAACTCAGGAAAACAAACATGAACAAACAGGTGGACAACAGAGGACTCTGGATGAGAGTGGTGCAGACTCACCTGGGGTGACGCCAGAGAGCCCTGCCTGCTGCAAAACATTTCCACACAAAGACATGGGGGGGGGGACAGAGGAATACATAGATGCAGTGTGATTAGGGAATGTAAAGCAGGTGTGCGGGGAACAAGACAAAACAAATGGAACAATGAAAAATGGAGCGGCGATGGCTAGAAGACCGGTGACGTCGACCGCCGAACGCCGTCCGAAACAGGAGAGGAGACAGTTATGACAAGTCGTGACAGTTATGACTAAATTATGCAGAAATCCAGGTAATTCCAAAGGGTTCAAATACTTTTTCTTGCCACTGTATGTATAAGATGTTGGAAAATATACATTCCAGTCAAAAGTTTGGACATAGCTACTCATTAAAGGGTTTTCTTTATTTTAACTATTTTCTGCAATAATAGTGAATACATCAGAACTACGAAAAAACACATATGGAATCATGTAGCAATCAAAAAAGTGTAAAACAAATCAACATAAATTTTACATTTGAGATTCTTCAAAGTAGCCACCCTTTGCCTTGATGACAGCTTTGCACACTCTTGGATTCTCTCAACCAGCTTCATGTTGTAGTCACCTGGAATGCATTTCAATTAACAGTTGTGCCTTGTTAAAAGTTAATTTGTGGAATTTCTTTCCTTCTTAATGGATTTGAGAGAAATCAGTTGTGTTGTGACAAGGTAGGGGTGATATACAGAAGATAGCCCTATTTAATACAAGACCAAGTCTATATTATGTGTCATGACATTGGCCTCTTTGGGTATAGCAAGCCCCATCCCCCTCTCCCTGCCTCCCCCTTTGCCACCTTCAACTAGGTTGCTGTGGTCAGAGGTTGTAAATTGCTGAGAAGACCATGCCACATGGCCACACAGTATAGAGAGAGTAGATTTTCATGGAGAACAAAGGGGTACGAACACATTTCGTGTTCCGGAGAAAGTATAAAAGATTGGTGAAGAATCCAGCTACGAACTGTTCTGTTTGTCACAACTTGGGGAAGCTCATGGGAGATGGTGTGGCCACATTACCATAACGCTGTTTATATAATAGCCCCAGATATGAGGTTTACATCTAATTGTTGTATAAGATGAATGAGTGAGTATGATACTGTTTACACAATTTTACAATGTGATTTTGGACTGTTTAAAACATCTTGAAGCTAGGGGGCACTATTTTTATGTTTGGAAAAATAACGTTCCCAAAGTAAACTGCCTATTTCTCAGGACCAATTGCTAGCATATGCATATAATTGTTAAACTGTTAAAATATTGTCTGTGGGTATAACAGAACTGATATTGCAGGCAAAACCCTGAGGAAAATCCAATCAGGAAGTGCCTCTTATTTTGAAACCCTTCTGTTCCTACGCATGTCTACCCTCCATTTAAAGGGATACCAACCAGATTCCTTTTTCTGTGGCTTCCCTAAGGAGTCAACAGTCTTTAGACATAGTTTCAGGCTTTTCTTTTGAAAAATGAGCGTGAAGGATCACATTGCGTAAGTGGAGAGGTGGGCGCTCTCAGAGTGAGTTTGTGTGTAATTGAGTATTGTTCCTCCCGCCGCCATTGTTCCTCCCGCTGTTATGGAAAAAGCTACACACTCGGTTGATATATTATCGAATATATATTTTTAAAACGACCTGAAGATTGATTCTAAAAAACATTTGACATGTTTCTGTGGACATTATAGATATTATTTGGAATATACGTCTGCGTTGTGGTGACTGCTCTTTCCTGTGGATTTCTGAACATAACGGGACAAACAAACGTCGGTATTTTGGGTATAAAAATTATCTTTATGGAACAAAAGGAACATTTGCTGTGTAACTGGGAGTCTCGTCAGTGAAAACATCCGAAGATCAAAGGTAAACGGTTAATTTGATTGCTTTTCTGATTTGTGACCAAGCTTCCTGATGCTAAGTGTACATAATGCTATGCTAGGCTATCGATAAACTTACACAAATGCTTGGATTGCTTTCGCTGTAAAAGCAGAATTTCAAAATCTGAGACGACAGGTGGATTAACAAAAGGCTAAGCTGTGTTTTGCAATATTGCACTTGTGATTTCATGAACATGAAGTATTATTATTTGACTGTTGCGCTATGCTATTCAGCAGTTGCTGACACAAATGATCCCACTACAGGGATGGGTAGCGTCAAGAAGTTAATGAAGGAAAACTCAAAAAGGGAATTGGATTTGAACTAAATCAGAGGACCGCCCCTGAGCCCAGTTAGGGTCAGACATCCTGGGACAGCCCTTTTCTGCCATTCCGAAAGAAGAAAAAAACACTCGGGTTTTCGATCAGCAGACCGAGTTTACCTCAATTACGAGATGGCTAAAGGTTGCAGACCATGTTTTTCTCCATTAGGAAGACAAAGGTTGTAGACCATTGCTGAATCTTTTAACCATACCACGTGGTGAAACTCTTAGACTATTGATACCGACAGAATAAGAACAAGTCTTTGATATGAATTACTAGTCTGCAGCTAGGAATTCGGTATCATAGAACGCGAAGAACGACAACCGCCGAAACATCCATTCTATAACGAGACAAATTAATGTCACTCTGAACTATCCACTATAACCACGACAGAGAGAGAGAGGGAGAGAGATGGACAATTCTACAAAAAAAATGAACTTTTCACCAGCGATCAAGACGACACACTGAGCGTAAATATATATATTGATTGCAATTGTTCCCGAATGAGTGAGCGTTCATGTGCAAAGGATTAGCATTTCAATTGTTATAATTATCACTTGTAGTGACTTCTTAGTCGACCCCCACTTCCCCTTTTGTCTAACAAGCCGCCATGCTGGTTTAGCCTACTAGGGCACATTCTCATTTCATGTAACCACATTTACCTTGTTTGTTTGTTTATGCATTTCTGTGAATGACTTAGTTAGTAATAAATAAATAATTTAAGACAATTGATGTATGGATGACTCATAGTGAAGACTGGGTCCTTGGAGATAACCAACTATTTACGACATTTGGAATGAGACTAACGTGAGGTAAAGTAAATAATTCATTAATTCGAAGACTAATTGATCAGATAAAATATCTGAAAAGTAATTTTAGGAAATGATAACTTTGTAATCTGAATATTTTTCCTTGGTGCCCCGACTTCCTAGTAATTACGGTTACATGATTAATCAGTCTAATCACGTAATAACTAATTACAGAGAATCTTTGATAAAAACTATCAGTCTTCAGTTAATGATAGTAAAGACACGACATATGGTTAAGAACAGCTCAAGTAAGCAAAGGGAAACGGCAGTCCATCATTACTTTAAGACATGAAGGTCAGTCAATACGGAACATTTTTGTCATGAATCCCGCTTCCTGAGTCTGTGTTTGCCTGTGTTTCTGTCCTGGAGTGTGTTTCCGGTGTCCTGGAACGCACCCTGTCTGGTTGCCGGGCGAATTAGCTTGTTGGGAGATCGATGTTCAACCGCACCTGTATCCCATCAGTAATCTGCACACCTGTCCTGATCATCACCTCTCCCCTTCAAAAGCTCTGACCTGACATCCATTCCCTGCCGGATCGTTAGCCATGAACAGTATGTTGTGCCATAGTATCAGCCTCAAGTTGGATAGAATTTGTTTTGTTGTTTTTTACGTATTGCTTGCCTTAAACTTACCTCCGTTTGTTCTGTCTTCAGTTACTCACCCGGATCATTTACCCCATTCCCGCCTGGTCGTCGGAGGATTCCGCTACCCCATTGGATCCACCTATTTACTCCCATCAACTCACCACCGCTGCCCGCTTCGCCACCTGGATATATCTACCCATTCACATTCACTTGTAAATAAATACTCACCTTCTTCCTACTCTCCTTGTCCTGGTCTGCTTCTGGGTTCGATTTTGAAAGAACGTGACAGAACGATCCGGCCAAGGATGAACCCAGCGGACCTGGACTCCGTTTGCCATGCCATTACCCAGCAGGGGAAGACATTGGGACAACACAAGACGGCGCTACAGGAGATAGCGGGTTTAATCCAGAATTTATCTGCTAGCTTGACACAAATCCAGGATCAGCTCAGTTTGCCGGCGATTCATTCACCACCTGTTTCACCCATCTCACCTGCCGTGTCTGGTGCGGTTTCCTTCCGTGAACCCAAGGTACCGACGCCTGATAAATATGAAGGGGATTTGGGAAGATGCCGTTCTTTTCTTATGCAGTGTGGGTTTGTGGTTGATCTGCAGCCCCATTCTTACGCCACTGACAAGGCTAGGATAGCCTTTGTTATTGAACTGCTGCGTGGAAGAGCTCTGGAATGGGCTTCAGCCGTTTGGGAACGACAGGAGACCTGCATGGCTTCATACCAGGAGTTCACGGGAGAGATGAGAAAGCTTTTTGACCATCCAGTCCGAGGTAAGGACACAGCTAAACGTTTGTTCACTCTTCGCCAAGGAGCTCGCAGTGTGGCAGACTTCATGATCGAGTTCAGGACATTGTCTGTGGAGAGTGGTAGGAATGAGGAGTCACTACAAGCGGCTTTTTACCAGGGGTTGTCGGAGCAACTCAAGGACGAGCTGATATCCTATCCAGAGCCTAGTGATCTAGACAGCTTGGTCACCTTAGCTATTCGGGTAGATAATAGAGTCCGAGAGATAAGGAGGGAGAAGCAGTGGGGTCCATCTAATCAATCTGAGACTCGGTTACCATTCGGGTCAGGAAGTGGACCAGAACGGGTTGATCATTTTCCTTCACACGGGATTAGTGGAGGAGTCCTGCCGCCAGATCCTGAACCTATGCAAGTGGGGCGGCACGGGTTAACTAAGGACGAGCGCCAACGTAGACGTGAGACCAACAGCTGCCTCTACTGTGGTAGCTCGGGACATTACATCTCCGTTTGTCCTCAGCGCCCGTTAAACTGCTTGGCTCGTTAAGTTTGGGAGGTTTGTTAGCGAGCCAGTTTCAACCTCTCAAGAGCCCTGTCAGACCTTGTTTTCCTGCTACCCTCATAAATAAGAATCTGAGTTTAGCGATTAACGCTTTCATCGATTCAGGTGCCGATGACAGCTTCATTGATGCCGACTTAGTGGAACAGTTGGGGCTTTCCAAGGATCAATTACCGGAAGCCATTGAAGCAACCACTCTGAACGGCAGTATTCTGGCACGGATCACTATGAGGACTGAACCGGTTAAGATGTTGTTGTCGGGGAATCATTCAGAGGTTATTTCTTTTTTCATTTTGCCTTCCCCCCATGTTCCTCTGGTTCTTGGATACCCCTGGCTAAGAGAACACAATCCTTCGTTCGATTGGGTGACTGGTAAGGTAACTAGTTGGAGCATTGAGTGCCATGCTAACTGCCTCAGGACTGCCTGTTCTCATGCTGTCCCCAGTCGGGTCAGTGAGTCTGCTCCTCCTGATTTGTCCCTGGTTCCTGAAACATATCACGAGTTGGGTGAGGTGTTCAGTAAGCAGAAAGCTCAGTCACTTCCTCCCCACCGACCTTATGATTGTACAATTAAGCTGTTCCCTGGAGCTGCTTTTCCCAAGGGACGGTTATACAGTATTTCTCGACCTGAGCGGGAAGCCCTGGAGACCTACATAAAGGAGTCTCTTGCTGCAGGTCTCATTCGTCCCTCGTCATCACCCCTGGGAGCCGGATTTTTTTTTGTGAGTAAGAAGGATGGCTCTCTTCGACCGTGTATTGATTATTGGGGGTTGAATGATATTACGGTCAAGAACAAGTACCCCTTGCTCTTGATGAGCTCCGCGTTCTATTCTTTACAGGGTGCTACTGTGTTTACGAAGCTTGATCTACGCAATGCGTATCATCTGGTTCGGATCAAAGAGGGGGACGAGTGGTTGACTGGATTCAACACACCTATGGGACATTTCGAGTACCAGGTGATGCCGTTTGGACTTTCCAACGCTCCAGCAGTGTTCCAAAGTTTGGTGAATGACGTGCTGAGGGATATGATCGGTCTGTTTGTGTTCGTTTACCTGGATGACATCCTGATTTTCTCCAAGGAGCTTTCCAGCCACATCCAGCATGTTAAGCAGGTCCTGCAGCGGTTATTGGAGAACCGTCTGTTTGTGAAGGCAGAGAAGTGTGATTTTCACGCCCACACTACATCCTTCCTCGGGTACATCATCTCCAGGAGTGAGATCAAGATGGACGAAGAGAAGGTTCGGGCGGTTTGGGATTGGGCCCGGCCCGGTACGAGATTAATCCCAGATTCCTGGGATTTGCGAACTTCTATCGGAGGTTTATCCGTGATTACAGCCGGGTGGCCGCCCCTTTAACTGCTCTGACGTCTTGCACCAGAATTTTCTGTTGGACTCCGGAGGCAGACCGAGCATTTCTGAACTTGAAGAGCCGATTCACCAACGCGTCGATTCTCTCTCAACCTGACACTTCCCGTCAGTTTGTTGTTGAAGTGGACGCGTCTGATGTGGGGGTGGGCGCCATCTTGTCCCAGCGTAGCTCCACTGATGGTAAACTCCATCCCAGCGCCTTCTACTCTTGTCGTCTTTCACCAGCTGAGAGAAACTACGATGTGGGTAACCGGGAGCTTCTCGCTGTGAAGCTTGCCTTGGAGGAGTGGCGTCACTGGTTGGAGGGAGCGGAGCAAGTGTTTGTGGTCTGGACTGACCACAAGAATCTGGCTTACGTGCAATCGGCTAAACGTCTCAACTCCTGTCAGGCCAGGTGGGCTTTGTTTTTTGGACGCTTCAATTTTTCCCTGACGTTCCGACCTGGGTCGAAGAACGGCAAAGCGGACGCCTTGTCCCGGATGTTCTCCAAGACGGATGAGAGTGGGGCCAAGACTGAGACGATTCTTCCCCAGAACCTTGTCGTGGGAGCCGTTACATGGAGGATTGAGGAGGATGTGATGGCGGCCCTTCGGACGCAGCACGGCCCCGGTAACGGTCCACCCGGTGGGTTGTTCGTGCCTGAGTCGGTCCGTTCTGCTGTTCTTCAGTGGTCCCACGCCAGCAAGATAGCTTGTCACCCTGGCGTTGCTCGGACTATGGCGCTACTGCGCAGACGATTTTGGTGGCTGTCATGGGAGAAGATACCCGGAGGTTTGTTGCCGCATGTCCTGTTTGTGCTCAGAACAAAAGTACCAATCGGCCCAGCTCTGGGCTTCTTCAACCCCCTACCTATTCCTCGGCGACCTTGGTCGCATCTGGCCCTGGATTTTGTCACGGGATTGCCCCCTTCTGTTGGGAACACGGTCATTCTGACCATTGTGGACAGATTCAGCAAGTTTGCTCATTTTGTCCCTCTCTCCAAGCTTCCATCTGCCACGGAGACGTCCGAGATCCTGGTTAGGGAGGTTTTCAGGGTTGTTTCTGACCGTGGTCCTCAGTTTACCTCTGCTGTCTGGACATCCTTCTGTTTGGCCATTGGAGCTACAGTCAGTCTCACTTCTGGATTTCACCAACAATCTAATGGTCAGGCGGAGAGAGCCAACCAGAAGATGGAGTCCACGCTGCGTTGTCTTGTCTCCTCTGATCCCACCTCTTGGTCATCTCAATTACCCTGGGTCGAGTATGCCCATAATACCCTTCCTTCATCTGCCACTGGGATGTCCCCCTTCCAATGCCTGTACGGATACCAACCTCCCTTGTTTCCTTCTCAGGAGAGGGATCTTTCGTTTCCTTCTGTCCAGGCCCACATTCGTCATTGCCACCGGACCTGGCATCGGGCCAGGAAGGTCCTCCTTAGAGTTTCTGACCGGTATCAGATCCAGGCGAATCGTCGCCGTATTCCTGCTCCCGCTTATATCATCGGAGATAAGGTTTGGTTGGCTACACGGGATCTTCCTCTACGGACTGAGTCGAGGAAACTGTCACCAAAGTTCATTGGTCCGTTTGTGGTGGAGAGAATCATTAACCCTGTTGTGGTCCGACTCAAATTGCCCGCAACGCTTCGAGTACACCCCACCTTTCATGTCTCCTGCCTCAAGCCGGTTCTCCTCAGTCCTCTGTTGCCCCCTCCTACTCGTCCTCCTCCTCCTCGGATGATCGGAGGTGGTCCTGCCTACACGGTGCGCCGCATAATGGATTCCAGACGGCGAGGTCGAGGTTTCCAATATCTCGTGGATTGGGAAGGATATGGTCCAGAGGAGAGGAGTTGGATTCCTCTGCGTCAGATCCTTGATGACGACCTGCTTCGTGACTTCTATCGCCTCCACCCTGGAGCTCCAGGTAGTCCGCCCGGTGGCGTTCGTCGGATGGGGGGTACTGTCACGAATCCCGCTTCCTGAGTCTGTGTTTGCCTGTGTTTCTGTCCTGGAGTGTGTTTCCGGTGTCCTGGAACGCACCCTGTCTGGATGCCGGGCGAATTAGCTTGTTGGGAGATCGATGTTCAACCGCACCTGTATCCCATCAGTAATCTGCACACCTGTCCTGATCATCACCTCTCCCCTTCAAAAGCTCTGACCTGACATCCATTCCCTGCCGGATCGTTAGCCATTAACAGTATGTTGTGCCACCTATTTACTCCGATCAACTCACCACCGCTGCCCGCTATGCCACCTGGATATATCTACCCATTCACATTCACTTGTATATAAATACTCACCTTCTTCCTACTCTCCTTGTCCTGGTCTGCTTCTGGGTTCGATTTTGAAAGAACGTGACAATTTTAAGAACTCTCAACGTTTCTCCAAATGCAGTCGCAAAAACCATCAAGCGCTATGATGAAACTGGCACTCATGAGGACCGCCACAGGAAAGGTAGATCCAGAGTTACCTCTGCTACAGAAGATTAGTTCATTAGAGTTACCAGCCTCAAAAATTACAGCCCAAATAAATGCTTCACAGACCTCAAGTATCAGACACATCTCAACATTAACTGTTCAGAGAAGTGTGGGAATCAGGCCTTCATGGTCAAATTGCTGCAAGGAAACCACTACTAAAGGAAACCAATAAGAAGAAGATACTTGCTTGGGCCAGGAAACACGAGCGATGGACATTAGATGTGGAAATCTGTCCTTTGGTCTGATGAGTCCATATTTGAGATTTTCTTTTCCAACCGCCGTGTCTTTGTGAGACGCAGAGTAGGTGAACGGATGATCTCCACATGTGTGGTTCCCACCGTGAAGCACGGATGAGGAGGTGTGATGGTGTGGGGGTGCTTTTCTGGTGATAATGTCTGATTTATTTAGAATTAAAGGCACAATTAACCAGGATGGCTACCACAGCATTCTTCAGCGATACGCCATCCCATCTGGTTTGCGCTTAGTGGGACTATAATTTGTTTTTCAACAGGATAATGACCCAGCACACCTCCAGGCTGTGTATGGGTTATTTGTACAAAAGGAGAGTGATGGAGTGCTGCATCAGATGACTAGGCCTCCACAATCACCTGACCTCAACCCAATTGAGATGGTTTGGGATGAGTTGGAACACAGAGTGAAGGAAAAGCAGCCAACAAGTGCCCAGCATATGTGGAAAAGCATTCCAGGTGAAGCTATTTGAGGGAATGCCAAGAGTGTGCAAAGATGTCATCAAGGCAAAGGGTGGCTACTTTGAAAAATCAAAAATGTAAAATATATTTTGATTTCTTTAACTCGTTTTTGGATACTATATGATTACGTATGTGCTATTTTATAGTTCGATGTCTTCACTACAATGTAGAAAATAGTAAAAAATAAAGAAAAACCCTTTAATGAATAGGTGTGTCCAAACGTTTGACTGGTACTATATGTGACACCATAAGAAAGGGGCATTTTCTAGGAGAGCTAAATATTGACTGGTTGTCATCAAGCTGCCCACTCAAAAAGAAGCTCAAGCTGTAAACAGTGCCTGCAATCTGTTTCAAGTCAACAGTCAACCTACCAGTGTATTTACAATCAGAACAGAAACAAAATCATCCACGTGTATGGATCGCATATTTAATAATGTTGCAGAAGTCTTCTCTAAAGCAGTCTCCATACCCATCGGATGCCGTGAGAATAATATAATAGTCATATCGAGAAAAAACTAAGTTCCAAATATTGGACCTAAAATTGTGCATAAACGATCATACAAGAGGTTTTTCAATGATTCCTACTTCAAATATGTGAAAAATATTTGTTTCTCTGATGTGTGTATTGAGGAACATCCGGACACTGCACTTGAACCATTTATGAAACTTCTTCTTCTGGTTACTGATAAACATGCACCCATCAAGAAATTGACTGTTAGAGCTGCCAAATCCCCATGGATAGATGATGAATTGAAAAACTTTATGGTTGAGAGGGATGAGGCAAAGGGAATAGTAAATAAGTCTGACAACATAGCAGACTGGCAAACAGAGTAAATTGAGAAATCACGTAACTAAACTCAACAAAAAGAAGAAGAAACTACACTCTGGAACAAAGATAAATTACATAAAAGAATATTAGTAAAAAGCTCTGGAGTATTTTAAATGGAATTCTAGGCATGTAAGCAAACTCTGCACCATCTTTCATTGAGGCAGATGGCTAGTGCATAACAAAATCCTTTGCTATTGCCAACCACTTTAATAACTTTTTTGTTGACAAGATTAGCAAATGTAGGTATGACATGCAAACCACACATGCTGAGCCTTCATTGTAATGAATACTCAGGGAGAAAAAGGTGTGGATTCACACACAGGGCGCGGCAGATGTTTATTACACCATCGCAGAAGGCAGGAATTGTGGTCACAGGCAGGCAAAGGACAAACACAGGTAGGCAGTTGTTATGGATTTTATGAATAATGACTGAACAATGTATTCATTTAACTAGGACTATAACTAATTGAATTCTACCCTGTTTTTATTATATCTGATTAATAATGTTAGTTCATAAGAAAGAGGTTATGTAGCATGGACAAGGTGTAATTGGAAATGATAACCATTGTGGAAGAAGGAATGTATGTGTGTGCCTCAAGTAAGCAAAGAGAATCCTTAACCTATGTTTGAACCGACCCGGCTATAACTCTGTGGACATAAAATAAGACAGCGAGAGCCCCTCCGGGTTTTCCGTATCTGGGGGGGGACTGGAACTGTTAGCTAAGTGGTAATAAACTGTGGTTAGACTTCAGGAGATAATCCAGATATAGTGTGTAATGTATGTGCGTTAGTGGGTTGGAATGGACTTTTGAAGCTGCTTTGTCCTTGTCGGAGAGAAGGAGGGGCATTTAAGACGCTATGACGAAATGTGATGTATATAAACCAATGTACATGGTATTATGACCAGAGCTCTCGGGAATAAACGCTATTAATTTATTTTCAGACTGATCTTTGTCTATTTTATGAAACGAACAAAGTGGTATGCTTTGTTATAATTTAATTGGTTAATGAACATATAGGAATTGTTCAAATCCTTTAACAACAGTCAAAAACAAACAATACCTCACAACCATACAGTAAGAACTGAACTAAATAGGGAGCTGAAGAGACCAGGTTAGAAACAAACAAAGGTGAAATCAATGAACAAAAATAAAAGGCAGGGCTATGTTCCAGAACACAAAGAAACAGGGCTACGTTCAAGAACACACAAAAAAGAACACAAGGTTGACTAAGAAAAGAAAAGCAAAACCTTACATTCATATGCATGAATAATGGAACAAATAATGAAAGACAAGTACTGTAGTTTTGAGTTCCACAAATTGGATGTGGAAGAGGTGATTTTTATTTTTAAATTAGGCCAACCACCTGGTACCGACAACCTGGATGGTAAATTGCAGAGGTTGGTAGCGGAATACATTGTGACTCCTGTTTGCCAAATCTTCAATTTAAGCCTAGAAAACGATGTGCGCCCTCAGACATGGAGGGAGGCAAAGGTCATTCTGCTACCCAAGAAGAGCAGAGCAACCTTTACTGGTTCAAAATGCCGATCAATCAGCCTGTTACAAGTGCTTAGCAAACTTTTGGAAAAAATGTTGCTTGATCAAATAAAAAGTTATTTTACAGAAAACAAATTAACAACAGACTTTCAGCATGCTTATAGAGAAGGACACACAACATGCTCACCACTGACACTAATTACTGATAATTGGATGAAAGAAATTGATGGTAAAAAGATTGTGAGGGCTGTTTTTTAAGACTTCAGTGCAGCTTTTGATGTAATTGATCATATCCTACTACTGACAATGTTTTGGTGTTATGGATTTGCATCCTCTGCCGTATTATGGATTGAGAGTTACCTATCTAATACAACACAGGGTTTTTCGTTAATGGAAGCCACTCTCATGCAAATTCAGTGTGGTGTACCACAGGGCAGCCAGCTAGGGCCGTTACTGTTTTCTGTTTTTACAAATGACCTTCCACTGACCTTAAATAAAGCCAGTGTGTCTATGTATGCTGATGACTCAACAGTATACACACTGGCTGCAACATTAAAATAAATAACTGAGTCACTTAACATAGAGCTCCAGACAGTTTTAGAATGGGTAACTAGCAATAGGCTGGTGCTAAATATCTCAGAACGAAAGGCATAATCTTTTCAGACAAATCACTCGCTCAAACCTAAACCTTATTTAGATGTAATGTTGAATAATGTGGCTACTGCGCAGGTTGAGGAGACTAAACTACTGGATGTAACCCTAGATAGCAAGCTTTCATGGTCAAAACATTTAGACTCAGTGGTTGCTAAAATGGTAAGAGGTCTGTACTGTAGATGATGGGCATTGCTCTGCCTTCTTGACATCTTAGTCGACCAGACAGGTCCTACAGGCTCTAGTTTTGTTACAAATGGACAACTGCCCAGCTGTGTGGTCATGTGTGGCAAAGAAGGACATATAGTTGAAGTAGGATGTTTACATACACTTAGGTTGGAGTCAAAACTCATTTTTCAACCACTCCACAAATTTCTTGTTAACAAACTATAGTTTTGGCAAGTAAGTTAGGACATCTACTTTGTGCATCAAACAGTGAAACCCAGGCTACCTAAGTATGATTCTCAATCAGAGACAACTAATGACACCTGCCTCTGATTGAGAACCATACTAGGCCGAAACATAGAAATCCCAAAATCATAGAAAAACAAACATAGACTGCCCACCCCAACTCACGCCCTGACCATACTAAATAATGACAAAACAACAGAAATAAAGGTCAGAACGTGACACCCAGGAAGAGTAGCTGATGCTTTTTTTAACCAAAAATACCAAAAGCCCAGTCCTACCTGCTGTCTGCAGTGTTTGGATGTATCGCGGTGGATATGTCTCTGTCAGATAAAGAAAGCTCTATTGACTTCTTTTTTAATCCATTGTTTCTTAAATATGCCACCTTGGATTGATAATTCTTAGTCTTTCAGAGCAAAACCTCTCAACGTTTCCAATCAAATAGGAGCACACACATTTACAAAGGATGGCTTTATTTTACTAGGGAGCGATTTGCACATTTAAGCTCAATTGTGAGATTATCTGTTTTCGCCCTCTGTTCCCATACGATGTGTACAGCTTTATTGTCACTCCACTCTCCTGTGCCTGCAGCTCTCTGAGGGTAAAAACCAGCTGTGGAATTAGAGCTCTGTGAATAAGGCCTGGTTCAGAATGGACAAAAGGGAAGGATTTTTTGTGAAAAGCAGAGAGAGTGGCAGATGGGCACCCAGTACATGGCACAGTATCAGTAATGCCTCGACTGGCACCTTCATCCATAAAGTATGTTTTCCTTTTTGGATGGAGAGAAAGGGGAGGGTTAGGGGAAGCTATGCAATCTGCTCTGACTTGGCCCCCTTTTACATCTGGCCCAGTCCCCTTCACTTCGGCAGCTTGGTTATTTACAGGGTCTAGGCCTGCCGGCTCCTTTAGGGCTCCCTGCTGCCCACGGTCCCACAGACAAATTAGTTGATCAGTGTGGTTGTAAGGCCTGGTTCAGATGCTTTCTTTATGACACCTAATTTACAATACAGGGGGTGGGGGTGGGGAAATAGGGCCATAAAATTATATGAGGCCGAAGACAGTCAGACGATGAGGTGGAGTATCTATCATTCAATTCTCCACCGTTGGTCCTTGACCATCTTTTGAGCAATCCCTAAAGAAGTCTTTGAAAGAGTTTACATCAAATTCCCTCAGCTAGACGGCCACTAGCTCCCCAACTGTCGGCATGTAGTATACTCAGCTTTCGAGGACAGACAGGCAGAGGAATTCATATTTCAAACTGACAACGCCTGGGGGTTTGATGGGGAACAGCCATGAACTCATAACAAAGACAGATGGATGACAATGCACCCAAGAGTTATTTTCAAAACTAGAAATTCTGTATCCCCAGAACCTGTTTAAAGAATTCCTTTGGTAGTGTAGTGAAGAAAATAGGTGGCAGGTAACATTAGAAAGGAGCAATAGCACATTTTGAGTGGATGTCTGTGTATCTGCCTCAGTGGTATCATGGAACACAAACTTTGTTTCACCTCTGTAAATCGATAATTAATTAAATGATTATGGCAAAATGGCACTGTCTATTACATTTTCCCATGTCTGATTGTGTATGTCAAGGAGTCTTGTGGCTTAGGGACAGAAGCTGTTCAGGAGCCTATTGGTGTCAGACTTGATGCACCGGTACCGCTTGCCGTGTGAAAGCAAAGAGAACAGTCTATGGTTTGGGTGGCTGGAGTCTTTAAAGATTTTCCGGGATATAGAGGTCCTAGATAGGAGGGAGCTCGTCCCCAGTGATGTACTGGGCTGTCTGCACCACCCTCTGTAGGTCAATGCGATTGAGGGTGTTGCTGTTGCCATACCAAGCAGTGATGCAGCCAGTCAAGATGCTCTCAATGGTGCTGCTGTAGAACTCTTTAAGGATTTGAGGGACAATGCCAAACCTGTTCAACCTCCTGAGGTGGATGAGGCGCTGTCGTGCCTTCTTCACGACTGTGTGCAGAGCCTGTGTAATATGATTACACTTTATTCCTATAATGTCCTATTGCTCGTTTGATGACTCTGTGGAGGACATAGTGGGACTTCTTGTACTTGTTCCTGTCCTCAGCCGTAGCTTCAGGGTTGTCTGTGATAGCCCTGTGTGTGGTAGCCCTGTCATTTAGCTTTGCTACAAGCTCAGTGTTAATCTAGGGCTTTTGACTGGGGAAGCAGCAAACCTTCACTGTGGGGACAACGACAACGATGCATTGCCTTACTAAGGATGGTGGTCAGCTCGTCGACGTTAACGGCGGAACATTTTCCAATCAGCACTAGCAAAGCAAATTAGAGCCTTGCTCAAGGGCAGATTGACAGATTTTTTACCTGGTAGGCTTGGCGATTCGAACTAACAACCTTTCGGTTCCTGGCCCAATGCTCTAACCGGTGTGTGTGTGTGTGTGTGTGTGTGTGTGTGTGTGTGTGTGCTAAAGCATTTAAAATGGTGAAGTCACCCTAGGTGGTGTTGGCAGCACTGATTGGAAACTCTGCCAATATTACCTCTCACTGGTTGCCCACAATAACCAAAGAGCTCTGTGAAACAACTTCAGAGGCTGTTGAAATAAATGGCATATAAAATATTTACACTTGAGAATCCACTGATGTAGTTCGACCCAGAGTGTGCCGATCTGCCTGCAAATCAACTGTTCACTTTATATCTTGCACTCCCCCTCTTGCATAACACAACTGGTCAGCCTAGATGTTACGTAAATGTTGTCATCAGGATATGGAAATGCAGTAGTCACGCTAATAATGGTAGTTATTTTGTATATTTTTTCCATCCAACGTCTTATTGTTATTTCCTGAATAGGTACATGTACTGCTTTGACAAAATACCCTTCCACCTTGAAAAGCTCTATTTCTTGCTAGATCTGCACATTTCCTGTGTTAAGCAAAGGGAAATGTTGCCTAGGTCTATTTTTGGGAGGGATGGTGGTTACGACATAATATCGGACTGGGAATTAATTCATAAGCAAGGAAATCCATTCATGAATTCTTCATGGGGATATTTTCCATCTGCATCCAGAGAATTTCACATGGATGCTGTAGAGGTGTTGGGATTGTCTCTTATATCGTAAATAGCACATTGTGTTGGGGACTGAGAACAGCTCTGTTCATTTAAGCCTATAACTGAAAAGCTGGCCCTCTTAGCAGAGCATAAAACAAGGAAAGAACAATTAAGAATTATCCCTGAGTATCTTTGTTGCTGATATGTTTTAGAAGAAGCAGACACAGGGGAATTAATGAAAGAAAACAAATTAAGGGAGTTTGTAGGAATATTTAAATACATTTGTCAACCTCTGTATCCACTATCTATTTGTAGTGTCCATTTAGTTGCAAAAATAGGGTATTCCGTTGGGATAACTGTATATAAGTCTGCAGCACTGGGAATTTGTCATCATCAACCCCTCCTCAATCTGAAGAACAAAAAAATGCAATTTTCCACCTGAGATATTTCACTCTCAGCAGATTGCCAAACATCCTAAATTGAATCTGTTATCTGAATACGTTTTCCTCTGGACATGAGATACTTGGTTTCAAGGGTGCCTTTCATTACTCAAATACTTCAGAATTTCATCTCCCAAGTGAGCCTTTTATTGTCATAAACCCAGTGGCTATGGTAGTATTGGCAATGCTATAATAGTAAAAGAGCAATGGAGAGGAAAAGTAATTATATGTTGAGCAGGTAGAAATGTGCTGTGAATGAAAATAACAGGAATATCTCACTGAAGTGCATTCCTCTGTGGTCTGTGCGCATGTGTATGTGTGTGCCTGTGTGTGTGTGTCTGTCTGTGTGTGTGTGTCTGTGTGTGTGTGTGTGTCTGTGTGTGTGTCTGTGTGTGTGTGTGTGTGTGTGTGTGTGTGTGTGTGTGTGTGTGTGTGTGTGTGTGTGTGTGTGTGTGTGTGTGTGTGTGTGTGTGTGTGTGTGTAAAGCATGATAAGGGTTCTTTGATGTATTCTGAGCCAGAGCAAAAGCTTAATTACATGACTCTGGGCTTATATTATGAGCCCCAGCATGTATTTTTCTTGTAGGCAGTACTGACATCATTTCAATAATAAAGCATCAGTGTAATATCAGGAACAGGGGACAGCAGCACATTAATGTATTCTCTGTGAGATTACCACTTTATATCCACACCCCAACCCCAGTTGGTGCTAAATATTCTCTCTTAAAAAACTCACTTTGGAGTTTGATATCTAAGCTTGTCAGACACACAAATTGATGTTTCCACCCCTTACTCCTAAAGCAGACAACCTACAGTATAGCAGTATGAGGACAGAACCAACCAAAAGGACATGGAAAACCATATGACTTTAAGCTGTCACAAAGTATAGATTTAGGCTAAATAAAAAAGGCCCCCTCTACTTCCTCATGACAATAGGTTGAGACTGAATGTACATTTACAGTATAGAGTACATGCCTACTGCACACACTGTCTTTGATCAGAAGGTCATGAATGTGCATAGAAATGTCTCCGTATGAACCTTATGTTGATCATCAGCAGAGCGCTCCCTGAACTCTCCTGTATGTCTGTCTGTGACTGTGATTAAAGGCTGGCTTCAATCCCCTGCCTGTCACTGATACAACATGCAATAATTAGGAAGACCAGATTGCTCTGATTCACCCTGGGGGCTGTAGAGTTGTTGTTGTTGTTGGGGGGGGGGGGGGGGGGGGGTTGTGTGTCCGCTAAACATAGTAATTTGTCACTCTTAGACGCTACTCTTCTATGCAGTGTAACTACAGGGCCAGACTGTGTCACGCAATCCTCTTCGCTTGTACGTTTCAATAGGGAAAATATATCAAAGGAATAATTATCATCCTCTTCTCATATTACAAATGGAACATGGAAATTATAAGTTGACATGAGTAAAGTTATCAGAGGAGAGCTTCAGAAGATGGGTAATTTGTGTTCTACATTCTTTAGACAATGAGCCACTTTCATTCATATGTTTGGTCACTGATGTAGTCAAGTTCATTCTCTGAAGGTTCAGCCCAGCCTCTAAGGTCAGCTCAACCAACACTAACACACTGTCACACAAGGTTGAAGGTGAACTTCACACTGCTGGTCATTGAATCCAAGGACATCCCTAATTCACCCACCACAGTGAAAATCCTTGCATACTGATGTAACATGTTGTGTTGAAGGACAACAGTGTGGATTACGAATCTTGATATGTCCATATAATACCTCTTAATGAATGACACTAATGCCTGGCTGACACATTACCATTGTGTCATCTGTCAACTGGCAGTGGGTGTCACGTTCTGACATTAGTCCTTTTGTCTTTTGTTTTAGTATGGTCAGGGCGTGAGTTGGGTGGGTTGTCTATGTTAGTTAGGCTCGCCAGTCTGTCCTGAGCTGCCAGAGCCGCCAGTCTGTCCTGAGCTGCCAGAGCCGCCCGTCTGTCCTGAGCTGCCAGAGCCGCCCGTCTGTCCTGAGCTGCCAGAGCCGCCAGTCTGTCAGGAGCTGCCAGAGCCGGCAGTCTGTCAGGAGCTGCCAGAGCCGTCAGTCAGCCAGGAGTTGCCAGAATCGCCCTTCACGCCGGTGCTGCCGGAATCTCCCGTTCGTCCGGTGCTGCCGGAATCTCTCGTTCATTCGGGACCCGTGGCTTGGGTCTCCAGTCCGAGGTCGGCGGCGAGGGGCGCCGCGTTAAAGAGGCCACGGAAGCGGTTAGAGAGGCAGAGAAGGACTATGGTGGGGTCCACGTTCCGCACCAGAGCCGCCACCGCGGACAGACACCCACCCAGACCCTCCCCTATAGGTTTAGGTGGGGGGGGGGGGGGATACTGTCACGTTCTGACCTTAGTTCCTTTGTTTTGTCTTTTGTTTTAGTATGGTCAGGGCGTGAGTTGGGTGGGTTGTCTATGTTAGTTTTTTTATGATTTTCTATTTCTGTGTTTGGCCTGGTATGGTTCTCAATCAGAGGCAGCTGTCAATCGTTGTCCCTGATTGAGAACCATATTTAGGTAGCCTGTTTTCGATTGTGTTTTGTGGGTGGTTATTTTCAGTCTTTGTGTGTCTACACCAGACAGAACTGTTCCGGTCGTTTCTTTGTTGTTTTGTTATTCAGTGTTCAGTTTACTTTATTAAAAAGATGAACACGTACCACGCGGCGCATTGGTCCTCACCTTATTCCACCGACGACGGCTGTTACAGTGGGGCTGCAGTCATATCATTAATAATGGATGGATGATTCTCATAAGTTTCTGTGAAATCAAGCTACTAGATATAAATCTGCTAGGTAATTACTTGTCAAAAGATAATGACAATAAATCATGGAAATATGAGGAGAATTTCAGTGGGGAAAAGAAATTCACTTTTTGAATTGTCATCTAAAACTTTAAAGGCAAAATGCATAATATTAGCTACTCTGGTTTGAATGTAATTATGCATTAAAGACATGATAGATGGTAATCTTCACCTCTCCTTGATTTCATTGACCTTCACCAGGGTCAGTTAACTTCATTATATTCTGTTTGGAGAAAGAAGAAAAACACCACCATTATACATCTCTCCATGTATTTCTCTTCAGATCAGTAGAGCATAAAGCCAGGGCAGAGACAACCCCTCACGTCCTAACAGGAATAGCCTGGCTATAATTGTAAGTCAGGTTGTGAGCCCATTTCTATTCGACAGTCATTCAGTCACAATAGGTTAGAACAAGTGAGAATATGCTCTCGGGCAAAGTCACAGCCAATAGCAAGTGCCAAGTGAAAGAGTCTTCATTATATGGAACAAGGTATCATTTATGGAGCCGGGCTACTCTGTTCAGGGGCAATCTGACAAACATATTGACTTTGACACCATTTGAGGCTGCAGATATTTCTGCACCTAGTTTCCATTATGCCCTAATATGATTTCAGAGGTACCTTGGCTCAGTAGAAAGATACCTTCATTTATGCACCTCATACCATTTTGGGTGTCAACATTACAATGAAGGTATTTCAGGTCTCAAAAGAAACAGAATTTAAATGTATAATACAACTACATCAATTGACTACAATATGGTATAATAAAATATTTGGATTTTCCGACCATAGGTATTTTTAAGAAGACGAGTCTTCGGGAAGAAGACGCTGGGAGACGAGAAGCAAGTAAAGGGAGTGAACATTTAATAAATAACTGACAAAAAGCAAACAAGGACAGTGTCGGAACAGAGGAAACATACCGATAATAATGATGACACAGGGAACAAACTGAGGAACAGACAGCTATAGAAGGGGCAATCAACAAAGTGAAGGAGTCCAAGTGCGTCCAATATTGCGCTGATGCACGTAATGATGGTGACAGGTATGTGTAATTATGGGAGCAGCCATGACATTACCCCCCCTAGGGCACCAACCAGCGTCCCACCTGGGCGAGCCTGACGGGCCGGCCCGAGACATGGGAGCCGGACGAACCGCCTGAGGCGTGGGAGCCTGACAACCCGGCTGAGGCGTCAAATCAAATCAAACTTTATTTGCCACATGCGCCAAATACAACAAGTGTAGACTTTACCGTGAAATGCTTACTTACAAGCCCTTAACCAACAGTGCAGTTCAAGAACAAGAAAAGATGTACCAAGTAGGCTAAAATAAAAATAAATAATAAAAAGTAACACAATAAGAATAACAATAATGAGGCTATATATAGGGGGCACCTGTACCGAGTCAGTGTGCAGGGGTACAGGCTAGTTGAGGTAATCTGTACATGTAGATGGGAGTAAAGTGACTATGCATGGGTAAAAAACAAACAGCGAGTAGCAGCAGTTTACAGGGGGGGGTGTCAATGTAAATTGTCCGGTGGCGATTTTTATGAATTGTTCAGCAGTCTAATGGCTTGGGGTAGAAGCTGTTGAGGAGCGTTTTGGTCCTAGACTTGGCGCTCTGGTACCACTTGCCATGCGGTAGCACAGAAAACAGCCTATACTGGAGTCTCTGACAATTTTATGGGCTTTCCCCTGACACCACCTATATTATAGGTCCTGATGGCAGGAAGCTTGGCCCCGGTGATGTACTGGGCCATTAGCATTGCCCTCTGTAGCACCTTACAGTCAAATGCTGAGCAGTTGCCATACCAGGCGGTGATGCAACCGGTGATGCAACCTCACTAGTTGGTATGCTCTCGATGGTGCAGCAGTAGAACCTTTTGTGAATCTGGGGGCCCATGCCAAATCTTTTTAGTCTCCTGAGGGGGAAAAGGTTTTGTTGTGCCTTCTTCACGACTGTCTTGGTATGTTTGGACCATGATAGTCCGTTGGTGACGTGGACACCAAGGAACTTGAAACTCTCAACCCGCTCCAGTACAGCCCCATCAATGTTAATGGGGGCCTGTTCAGCCCGCTTTTTCCTGTAGTCCACGATCAGCTCATTTGTCTTGCTCACATTGAGGGAGAGGTTGTTGTCCTGGCACCACACTGCCAGTTCTCTGACCTCCTCCCTATAGGCCGTCTCATAGTTGTCGGTGATCAGGTTGTGACGCTGTTGTGTCATCAGCAAACTTAATGACGGTGTTGGAGTCGTGTTTGGCCACACTGTCGTGGGTGAACAGGGAATACAGGAGGGGACTAAGTACACACCCTTGAGGGGCCCCAGTGTTAAGGATCAGCATGGCAGACGTGTTGTTGCTTATTCTTACCACCTGGGGGCGGCCCGTCAGGAAGTCCAGAATCCAGTTGCAGAGGGAGGTGTTTAGTCCCAGAGTTTTTAGCTTAGTGAAGAGCTTCGTGGGCACTATGGTGTTGAACACTGAGTTGTTGTCGGTGAACATTCTTGCATTCTCACAAATCTCAAGCCACTTTAATAATAAATAATTGAATGTAATAAATGTATCACGAGTCACTTTATACATAACAATGCCACTCTATATAATGTTTACATACCCTACATTACTCATCTCCTGTGAATATACTGTATTCTATACCATCTCCTGAGTCCAATATTGCGCTGATGCGCGTAATGATGGTGACAGGTGCGCATGATTATGGGCAGCCTGGCACACTTGAACGCCAGGGAGAGGGAGCGGGAGCGGGAGCAGGCGTGACAGGATTTTAGTGTGTTCAGCACAAGTAATGCGAGAGTATTGCAGATTACATTAGCATCCCTCTGTTATTCAATAGTTGGTCATGTATGGATATGTGGCATACAGACACAACTCTTTCCAACCACTACCTCATGCTCTTATGATTGGAATGTGCCATAGAGTACATTAATAATTCAATAACAGTAATGGTACTTCATAAGTACACAGAAATAGTTGCGCCGTGTCATTGACATTGCCTGAGGAGCTCACCATTTGTGACAGAGTTTGCTCAAGTTACAGTGAGAGGCCACACATAAACTACATGAATATGTAATAGATAAAAGCCAGTAGTGTTGTTCTCCCATGAGGAGTCATTACACATCTCTCACTCCAGTGCAGCCTCGTAGTTACATTCCAGACATCTTGTACATGGCTTTTCCATTTAGTCAATTAAAATACCCTCCCACCCTCATGGTCTAACGTGATGGATTCCGCAGTTGATAAGTAAGGTCTCAAATTCAGGCTGAATTTCCCTTTCTAATGTCTCCCTTTTCGCTCCCCTCATCTAATTTGTATTCAAGTTTAGAAAAATGGGCATAGTGGAAAGAAATCCATTAGATGCATGCCCATAGGCTGCTTTCAGGAGCTCCTAAACCTGTATTTCTTCCATCTGCACAAATGGTCCTGCTGCCTTTTGTGCAGCCGCCAGAGATGAGTGTGGAATATCTAAGACCACTGTCAAGGGGTGCTCAGCAATGCTCCAAAATGTCTGCCACATGTCCCTCTCAGACTATGGCCTGTTAAAGGTTGGCCATACCAAGTGTCATGTACAGTATGAGCTCAGGATGTTTGAAAAGGACTAGGATTTGAACCTCACTAGTTGGTAACAGCTATGCCATCAACTATACCCCTACTATTGTATAGTTGTGCTGGCTGTGCCACAGAACATTGGCTTTATGTAAAGACCTCCAACTGAAAGCTACAACACTCCATGGTTATGCCGATAATATCACATGGTTGGTTTTATTTCAATTGTAAATTAAAACATTTTCTGACACAGTAAACTTTTGTTGAACTTATAAAGTCAGGGACTATTTTAAGAGGAGGTAGTTTAGAGGAAAGGGAAAGTTATTATGCACAGTGATATTCAGGCTTCCAATAAAATAGCTTGTCACACAGAGGGAAAAGGTAATATGAAAAAATAGATATATTTTCTCATCTTCGGGTACAATCAGCGTATCTCTGTGGAGGAGCTGTATCTCCACTGTCGCCCCCCTGCTCAACAGAGGGGACCTTGGCGGGGAGCGGGAGTTGGTAGGGTGCTGGGAGCAGAGTCGAGGCAGTGATAGAGACATCCTGGGAGGGGAGCGAGATAGACACACTTCTACAGCAGGAATGAAACCCAAACCTCACACTGATGAGACGTCAGGAGAGGACTGTACACAATATCAGACACACATCAGATACAGACAGCAGGATGAAGGGAGGAATGCTACTCAGGAAAACAGAAAAGAGCTGCATCATAAAAGACATCACAAGGTTATGTTTTAAGCAAAACATTTTTGTATTTTTTTTAAAGGAGTATGGGAACTATTTGAAGATGAATACTTTCAGAGGTTTTTAACTGTATTCCTCCTAAAACTTTGCTGAAAGTTACTTTTTGTCAAGAGTGGCTCTATGTCTGCATGAATATGATTATCGCCAGTTATCACCCAAGTGTGAATAATTAATAAGGGTCATGTTGATATTGTGATTCAGATCCTTTTGTTTGAAAGCATTAAGTGCAAACTCATAATAACGACTCATAAACATATAAATTAACTCTATACAAGGGAGGTTAGAGAGATTATCTGAGATTAACACTGGGTAGTTTGAGGATTCTGCATCCTACAGCCTTTAATAAAGAGTCGTTGGGCTCACGCTGTGAAAATAATAGTGTTTTTTCCACAGGGCTGCCCAATCTAAATGCATGCTGTTAAACAATAGCCCTGCATGGGGGAGAACACACAGCAGGTCCTACTCAGGGCACTGAAAAGTCAAGTGAACCATTTATGTGCCTGCAGGATCCCTTGTCTGTAGATAAGTACACTTAGTACGGAGAAGTACACAAACACTTTCAAAGACAGGTGCTGGATTGAGGGGTTGGGTTCATCAATTACTATGTAGAGACATGTACTCTATTTTCTTTGTTTTCATATGGTTGTCAATGCTACTGCTTACTAGTTAAAAGAGATTGACATTGGTTTCAATGCATATTATTCACAATGGCAATGTGTCAAGACTTCCTATACAGTCCTGACATCAGCACAAACCCATCAACAACGACAAATATCACTGCAATATTAAAGAACGGGAAAGCTGCTTACAACCTTGATGCAGAACTATTCAAATGTATTCTATTCAAACCTAGACATGTAGCTGTAAATCGAACGCAGAAGGGTTCACTATCAAACTGCAACAACACGTGGAACATCACATTTTGGTTTACACCATTTTTTTAAATACATTTTTTAATAGGCAAGTCAGTTAAGAACAAATTCTTATTTTCAATGACGGCCTAAGAACAGTGGGGTATGTGCCTTTTTTTAGGGGCAGAACGACAGATTTTTACCTTGTCAGCTCAGGGACTCAATCTTGTAACCTTTTGGTTACTAGTCCAACGCTCTAACCACTAGGCTACCTGCTGCCTCACGGAACATCACACTTTGATCTATACCGAGAAGAAAACAATATACACGCCACGTTATCAACCATTGACCAGCAATAAACAAGCTGATTTCAGTAAAGGAAGGAGCTGAAAATACCAGGATTTTGCTCTTGGGGGCATTCTAACCAGTGTCAATGAGCACGACTGAGCATTGCAGCACATGGTAGTAAGTGGTAGCTCATCTGCCCGTATTGTAAACATCATTCAGTGGTTCAACAGCAATGTTATTTCACAACTAGACAAACTTTTATAGACAAGTACAGTATGTTAGTTCAGCGTATCTTTCTTTTTGTTTTCATTAAACTAGGCCATGCAGTTTAACAAGACAAAGCATGAGGAATAGAAAGCAGATGAAGAGCCGATGCCCTTGCCCGTTTCTCATACACCAACAGACATACCAACACATACTGAAGAGAAGAAAGAGACGTCAGTCCTATGGACAGAAAGTCGGGTTGGTTATCAACTGCAACAACAGCACAGGTCTGCAAATCATCAACATAGAAAGTAAGACCTAAGGAGTAAAATCTTGAGTCAATGTACAATTTCACCTAACTGTAAGTCGCTCTGGATAAGAGTGTCAGCTAAATTACTAAAATGTACATGTAAGGAAGTAAAAACTAGGACATCTAACCAGGGATAGCAAAACATTATGTAAGTATACCCTTCAAAACTAGTCACGGCTAGTTTAGGAATCAAGTCAAAAGGCAGTTGTACAAATATGAATGTGTATGTAAGTGCTCCTTGACAATACAAACAATTTCAGATTTGTTCTTGTGGGTAATTACTGTACAGTGCCTTGCGAAAGTATTCGGCCCTCTTGAACTTTGCGACCTTTTGCCACATTTCAGGCTTCAAACATAAAGATATAAAACTGTATTTTTTGTGAAGAATCAACAACAAGTGGGACACAATCATGAAGTGGAACGACATTTATTGGATATTTCAAACTTTTTTAACAAATCAAAAACGGAAAAATTGGGCGTGCAAAATTATTCAGCCCCTTTACTTTCAGTGCAGCAAACTCTCTCCAGAAGTTCAGTGAGGATCTCTGAATGATCCAATGTTGACCTAAATGACTAATGATGATAAATACAATCCACCTGTGTGTAATCAAGTCTCCGTATAAATACACCTGCACTGTGATAGTCTCAGAGGTCCGTTAAAAGCGCAGAGAGCATTATGAAGAACCAGGAACACACCAGGCAGGTCCGAGGAACACACCAGGCAGGGTTTCCAAAACTCTGTCCTGGGGCAGATTTGTTTTTGGGCTGGCTGTGACCATCAACAAGGGCTTTCTACAGAATAACAACATTATCGTAGATAGCTTCAAATCTAGACCATAATCAATATGCATGGATATGCATTGCCAAACAATGCTACTGCCACCTTCTGGTTTGGAGTATTTAAACAAGGCTGAGTGGCTGACGACTTGCATGGTCTATGCTATGTGAACACAAAAGAGATTGATTGCCGACTCCCTGTTCAGAGGCGCTAAATACTGTCGACAAGCAAATGTTTGACAAATCTACCGCCGTGTCTGAGCTTTAACCCTTACTGCTGTGTCTGCAGGCATTGCTGTGTTTGGGAATGACTGGAAGGTCATTAATCCAAGTCATTTATAAACGAGTGGCTAAATATACACAGTGCTTAATTACAGTTCTTAATAAAGAAGGTATCCCAGTTTTATAGGATGAGAGTAATTAGTCCTATACACCTTAGAGCTCATCTCACTGTTCATGGGTATATACAGTTGAAGGCGGAAGTTTGCATACACCTTAGCCAAATACAATTCCTGACATTTAATCCTAGTAAAATGTCCTTGTCTTCAGTCAGTTATGATCAACACTTTATTTTAAGAATGTGAAATGTCAGAATAGTAGTAGAGAGAATGATTTATTTAAGCTTTTATTTCTACACATTCAACGTGGTTCACAGGTTTACATACAATCAAATAAAATTTGGATGCATTGCCTTTAAATTGTTTAACTTGGGTCAAATGTTTTGGGTAGCCTTCCACAAGCTTCGCACCATAATTTGGGTGAATTTTGGCCCATGCCCCCTAACAGAACTGGTGTAAATGAGTCAGGTTTGTAGGCCTCCTTGCTCGCACACGCTTTTTCAGTTCTGCCCACACATTTTCCATAGGATGGAGGTCAGGGCTTTGTGATGGACACTACAATACAACTTTGTTGTCCTTAAGCCATTTTGACACAGATGTGGAAGTATGCTTGGGGTCACTGTCCATTTGCAAGACCCATTTGCGACCAAGCTTTAACTTCCTGACTGATGTCTTGAGATTTTGCTTCAATATATCCACAAAATTTTCCTACCTCATGATGCCATCTGTTATGTGAAGTGCCCCAGTGCCTTCTGCAGAAAAGCACCCCCACAACATGATGCTGCCACCCCCATTATTCACGGTTGGGATGGTGTTCATCGGCTTGCAAGCATCCCCCTTTTTCCTCCAAACATAATGATGGTCATTATGGCCAAACAGTTCTATTTTTGTTTCATCTGACCAGAGGACATTTCTCCAAAAAGTACAATCTTTGTCCCCATGTGCAGTTGCAAACCGTAGTCTGGCTTTTTTATGGCAGTTGCTTGCTGAGCGGCCTTTCAGGTTATGTCGATATAGGACACGTTTGACAGTGGATATAGATACTTTGTACCTGTTTCCTCCAGCATCTTCACAAAGTCATTTGCTGTTGTTCTGGGATTGATTTTCACTTTATGCATCAAAGTACGTTCATCTCTAGGACACAGCGTCTCCGTCCTGAGCGGTATGACGGCTGCGTGGTCCCATGATGTTCATACTTGCATACTATTGTTTGTACAGATGAACGTGGTACCTTCAGGTGTTTGGAAAGCTTCTAAAGCCATGACATCATTTTCTGTAATTTTCCAAGCTGTTTAAAGACACAGTCAACTTGGTGTATGTAAACATCTGTCCCACTGGAATTGTGATACAGTGAATTATAAGTCAAATAATCTGTCTGTAAACAAAGTAGATGTCCTAACCGACTTGCCAAAACTATAGTTTGTATACAAGAAATTTATGGAGTGGTTGGTAAACTAGCTTTAATGACTCCAACCTAAGTGTATGTAAACGTCCGACTCAACTGTAAATAACAGCCCTGCTGCCTCATGAAGGGTATCCTCTAAATTCCATATTTGTGCCCGAGGTGCCGAGATGCTCTTCATCAAGAAGGTGAATCTAAGCCTGACATTCATTCAGTTGATGTGTTTTATAACCGACACTTGAAACACAGGAGGTCAACAGATCAATAGACAGTTGTCTTAATATGGCTCTCAAGGTTCCTCTGAGGTGCTGGACAACCACATGTACATACTGGATAAACAATAGCTGCATTGGCGTGCTGAGCCAAGGTCAGTCTGATCTCTAAGACATAAATTACTACTCCTAATATTTGAAATGTCACAGAGGTAATAACAAATAATGACTCTATTTCTACCATTGGGAAAAGAGCTATTGATTTTTTTCATTTAGCAATGTCTGGAATTATGACCTTTGCATGCGATTTACAGGAGATTGATATGTCGCTGGAACTCTAGTAAAATGAAATTCTTTAATCTTTTGTGGTTAGTAGCAGTCAGTAGCAGTCAGTAACTGAACCTCCTGTGCTGTGAAACATCAAAACCAACCCAATCACTGTATCTGAAACTTCCCTTTCATTTCACATGTCTACTAAATGACTTTTCTATACCTCGTGATTCATTAGTTATTCAAATATGGACAAAATAAATGAATAAAAAATGACTGAAGAGGTCATACAGTTTAAGATCTACAGTACCCAAGGGTTCTCTGATTTCCATTTCAAAACCCAGCTCTTGGATTTAATTGATGTCATAATTTGCTCAAGTGAGCTAAAATTGAACTAGTGATCGTTTTAAGATCACTTGTATTGGTGTTAAAATGTTCCCTGTCTGGCTACATTTCCACTGGCACTATGGGCTCAGTAGAGAGATGTGTGAAACACATGCACTGAATCAAATCTTTATGCATAATACTGTATGTGACAGAGCACTAGCCAACCAGTAAAGAGGACAAAGAGGAAGCAGCTGTAGCAATGAATATGATGCATTGTCACCCTACAACAAGTTTGCAAGATCAAAGTATATAGAAGTAACTGCATGGCCATGTTAAACTACAGATGAACTGGTGAATAGGAGATTATGTTAATTTTCTGATATTTCATAATGGTCCTGTCAAATGTATATGTTTTTTCAACATTACTTTAAACATAAGATGACTCAAATGTTTTCTCCAGCACTCTCTAACCTGTGAACTATTTTACTCCAATGGAGAAAAGAGACATCAGAAGAACAAGTTTTTTGTTATCTTGAGCATACCTTTGAGATATAGTTTTAGTGGTTAACTGTGAATAACCATTGATTATAATAGCATTGCCTTAATAATCCTCAGGGCAAAAGTCTCCCATGCCTTGAGGCATCACCAAACCATTGTGAATTTACAGAGTTGAGGATAAAAGTAAAGAACATAAACTTTCCTTGAGTGAAGGAGAGTGGCAGAAGTACCAAGAGTTCGAGGTTTGGCCTTCTGAAACTGAGTGATTGAATTTCTTGGCAGGGGATTCATTAAAATTATAATTCTTATTTATGAAGCCCTTTAAAAAAACTGCTTCCTATTAATTTACTTTTTTCTCTCATTTTCTTTCTTTCTCCCTTTTCCTTTTTTTCTCACTTCCCAGTGAACTTGGCACACTAATAGGTTATGAATAATTCTGTTTCAGCTTAGACGGCAATTAGCCACAATGCCGGAGGCCATTCTTCTTCTCCTCCACCAGGGGAGATTTAACACCCAGCTGAGAGAGAGTTCCCACACTTTCCCCTGGCTATATCGTTCTTATATCTTGACCACCACCCCTTAATGATTAATGGGTTAACTTGGGTGAATCCTCTCCCATTGATAAAGCTCTGTTCGCTTAGGTCTGTGAAGAGTTCATCTGGTTTGGTATTTCTTGTATATTGTATGGTTTTATGTTACTATGGGAAAGTGAAGGTCAGCGGAGGAGCTCTGAGAACCAAAACTAGTCTTTGGGTACACCTGCAGCCCAATGTCAAGAGCCATTGGCAGGCAATACGGTGAGGGAACAAAATGAACAAATGGACTAATTATGTCCTTGTGTTTCTCTCTCTCATGTTTTTCCGAGAAATGTTACTGTTGGTAATTAGCGATAGGCTGTACATAGAAATCCTTGCTGCTGGACTTCAAACACCAGAGAGAAGTGAGCCAGCTGTCATTAGAGAAAGTTGCACCAACAATTACTACAAAGAGGGAGCGAGAGAAGCAGCTCCTCAGGTCACTGACAGAAACATGGGAACAAAGAAACAAGTAATTCTCCAAAATAGGGTAGGTTTGCAATTATACAGATCGAGACTGGTTCAAATCCCTATCAAGTAGTGGTCTCAGAGGCAGCATTAGATGTCATTAGAGAGGGGAACGGTTCAGTTTTATTTTTTAGTATTTTTATTGTTGTTGCTCCAGTCATGTTTGCCGTATGGAACTTGGGATTGAAGAAAGGAGAGTGAAATTGTGTTACAGCATGATATAGTACAATCTCCAAAAAACACTGCCTCTGTCTACTCTTGAATCTCTTAGACATTCCTCTAGCAGTCCCACTATCATCATGGCTGTCTCTTACCTTCACTCACAAGGAGTGCCAATGTAGATTACTTGTCATTTTTTTGCTGCTTTAAAGTATTTCCCCTTTACATTTATCTTATATAATGTGTTATTTCTTCCATTTCTAGCTATCTAAAGTCAATCCCGTTAGAAAGACAGCAGAACACCCAAGAGATAGAACTGATTAATGTTGCAGGATGTCAGAGTAGAGCAGAGCTAGCCATTTTTGCATATTCACAGTCACAGGCTGACTACAGAGTAAAAATGACTCACACATAACGGTGAGAAAGACGTTTCCTGATGCCAAGACCACCTTTTCTCTCGTCGCTCGGTCGTAGATGCCCACGTGGCATTCATACGGTCCATTGTCCGAGATCCGTACCTCCGGGAGCCTGCAGAGAAGAGGCAAACATTTGAATAAAAATGAAATACATAGACATTTTTTCATAATATATCATTTTCACAGGAAATAGTTTGGACATTTTCAATCCACTTGCAAATTGCATGACAATGTCCTTTATTGTGTTCCTGGTTTTCCTCCAAATGTCCCTATTGAATGATGTTGAAAGGAGGTGAACAGCAGGTATACTCAGAACACTCAATTTGTTTGAATTCAGGAATAAATAATTTTACCAAAACCTCATTCTTTTTCAGGAGTTAAGCCTCCATGTTTGTGTGGAGAAATAAATGAAACCAAACAATTATTCAGCCAGCCAGCAGATGTGATACGACCATTTCTGAAAGGTCTGGAAGCTCAATCTGTATTCTGTGCCCAACTAATGTGTCAACAGCAATAATCAAAGTGAGACATTACCAGTAGCATTAAGGCCCTGTGATTCATTACCACAAAACGGGAACAATTGTCCTTCCTGCCCGGCGGTTTCAGGTGGAGACCTCTGTTGGAACAACGGCAGGGCACCCAGAGCGCTGGAACTCGAATGAGTTCAGCAGTGCTGAGTGTGTGTGTGTAGTGTGGAGGGTAAGAGGTGATCATTCTGTTGGTGAACAGTCAACCCTGTGTGGGGCAATCATGCACCCTTCACACCCCCAGCCCATATAGAGAACATGTCCACAGTCACTTTGAAGAGTCCCCATTGGGTCACGGCTGCAGATGCTGACTGATAGAACCTCAGAACCGCAAGAAACCAATTAAACCTACATTAACATTGTATTTTATTAAGTGTTTGCTAGATTAAGATTTTACTATTTGATAATTACAGTTGACAGTATATGATTGGTGTACAATTCAGTCTATGGTTGCAAGAAACCAATTAAACCTACTACTACTACATGACAGGGCTGTGTAAATGCTGCCTTCAACAAAGGCCTCCAGCTTTAAACAACTACACCAAGATGATAGTCACGTGATGATTGACTGACAGTAGGCTGATTTGTATTGAGTGGACTCCGCTGTGCATCTCATAAACATTGCTCTGATTTAGCCAAACATTTTTTTTCATCATGTCAGATCACATGCTATGAATCTTGATCAAATATGCATTGTACTGGAATTATTTTCACAAATGAATAATAACAAAGATGACCACAAAAAAAAAAAAAACGTTTCCTTTAGGAGTAGTATGCAATTTCACCCCACTAATTCTAGTTTTGAGGGCACTTTGTCAAACTGTGATTATTATGTTGTGATGAGCCCTGGCACCGGTGATACCTATGCTGGCATTACCCTCGCATCCCTCTCAATAAATTTGGCTCCACGAGCTGTGCCCACCAACTGCCAAGTGACTCCAGTCCAGCACATCTCTTCTCTTTGTCTCTCTCTCTATCTTGCTCTCTCTTGCTCTCTTTCTCTTGCTTTCTTTCTCTTGCTCTCTCTCTCTTGCCCTCTCTCTAACTCTCTCTCTCTCTCTCTCTCTCTTGTGCTCTCTGTCTTTGACTTTCTCTCGCTCTCTCTTGCTCTCTCAATTCAATTTCAGTTCAAGGGGCTTTATTGGCATGGGAAACATACAGTGCCTTCGGAAAGTATTCAGACCCTTCGACTTTTTCCACATTTTGTTATTTTGTAAAATTGATCAATTACGTTTTTTTCCCTCAGCAATCTACACACAATCCCCCCATAATGAAAGAGTGAAAACAGGTTGTTTGAAATGTTTACAAATTTATAAAATGAAAAAATGGCAGAAACACCTTATTTACATTACAGTATTCAGACCCTTTGCTACGAGACTCGAAGTTGAACTCAGTTGCATCCTGTCTCCAATGATTATCCTGGAGACGTTTCTACAACTTGGTTGGAGTACACCTGTGGTAAATTCAATTGACTGGACATGATGTGGAAAGGCAAACACCTGTCCGTATAAGGTTCCACAGTTGACAGTGCATGTCAGAGCAAAAACCAAGCCATGAAGTTGTCCGTAGAGCTCCGAGATAGGATTGTGTCGAGGCACTGATCCGAGGAAGGTACGAAAAAATGTCTGTTGCATTGAAGGTTCCCAAGAACATGATTGGCCTCCATCATTCTTAAATGGAAGAAGTTTGGAACCACCAAGACTCTTCCAAGAGCTGGCTGCCCGGCCAAACTGAGCAATAGGGGAGAAGGGCCTTGGTCAGGGAGGTGACCAAGAAACCGATGGTCACCTAGAGATGGTCACCTAGGTCACAGAGATCTAGAGTTCCTCTGGGAGATGGGAGAAACTTCCAGAAATACAACCATCTCTGCAGCACTCCACCAATCAGGCCGTTATGGTAGAGTGGCCAGATCGAAGCCACTCTTCAGTAAAAGGCACATGACAGCCTGCTTGGAGTTTGCCAAAAGGGAGCTAAAAACTCCCAGAACATGAGAAACAAGATGATTTGTTCCGATGAAACCAAGATCATGTCTGGAGGAAACCAGGTAGCAACCCTAAGGTGAAGCATGGTGGTGGCAGCATCATGCTGTGCAGATGTTTTTTAGCAGCAGGGACTAAGAGACTAGTCAGGAACGAGGGAAAGATGAACGGAGCAAAGTACAGAGATATCCTTGATGAAAACCTGCTCCAGAGTGCTCAGGACCTCAGACTGGGGTGAAGGTTCACCTTCCAACATGTATAATGAAATAACTGCAACTCTGAAAGTATACATTCTATTTATCAAGTTTACATCTAAGTGTTGTATAAAAAATATGATTCATTATGAGAGCACTTTTGTGAAGGTAGAAATGTGATTTTATTCTTCAAAACTTTTGCTCAGTCAATAACCATGCCCAAGTGAGCACGGACATTGTGTTGGCGTAATGGAACACCCCCTTTTTACACGAGGATAAAAGCCTTGGTAACAAAATTTACATTAGACCAAGCAGACGGACGGTGTAAGCCGGACGTTACAAATGGCTGAAACTACCAGACCAGAAAGCATGGAGTGGTGGCTACACTTTGAAATGGTTAGAATCTCGCAACATGTGAGACATGTGAGACACGCAACATGTGAGAATAAGATAAAAACTAGACCAGAACATTTGACAGTCTGCAGCTGTGCATGTAAAGAGACCTAGAACTTACACTAAAGTCACGAGGTTGGAAGCAAGAAACCTCATCTCAGACTATCACTGATGCATCTGAAGTATCTGTCAAACAAACACTTCACTATCAAAGAAGCTCAACAACTAAGAAGGACATTGTGACCTCTGGTGGACAACCAGAGTCTTACATTGAGCCACTCCCCAGAGAAGGATCGATTGGTTTCAACAGAGAGACGACAAAGAAAGACATCTACACGTAAATATATACATCACATTTCTTATCCAAATGAACTGTGGTTCATGTGCAAAGTATTACTATGCCTTTGAGCTTAGGGTCCAAATGTATCCAAGTGTTGTCTCTCTTTGTCTCTTCCTCTCTGTACCCCCCTCTCCATGCGTGTAACAAGCCGTCATATCTTGTCAGTCCACTAGGGACTTTTATCTCATGTAAGTGTGTATGTGTGTTCTGTGTTATTATTTAGTTAGTTTTGTATTTATATTTGTATTTATTATGGATCCCCATACGTTGCTGCCAAGGCAGCAACTACTCTTCCCGGGGTCTGCAAAATTAAGGCAGTTATTTAATTTTAAAAACATCACAATGCATTCATTACATAATTCACAACACACTAAGTGTGTGCCCTCAGGCCCATACTCCACTACCACATATCTACAACCCAAAATCCATGTATACGTGTGTGTGTATTTTACCTGCTTTTTAAATCTGATTATACTGCTTGCATCAGTTACCTGATGTGGAATAGAGTTCCATGTAGTTATGGCTCTATGTAGTACTGTGCGCCTCCCATAGTTTGTTCTGGACTTGTTCTGGACAAGACTGGCATGTCTTGTGGGGTATGCAAGGGTGTCTGATCTGTGTGCTTGTATTTTAAACAGACAGCTTGGTACCTTCAGCTTGTCAACGCCTCTTACAAAAACAAGTAATGTGGAAGTCAATCTCTCTTCCACTTAGAGCCATGAGTGATTGACATGCATGTCAATAACGTTAGCTCTCTGTGTACTTTTAAGGGCCAGCCGTGCTGCCCTGTTCTGAGCCAACTGCAATATTCCCAAGTCCCTCTTTGTGGCACCTGACCACACGACTGAACAGTAGTCCAGGTGCGACAAAACCAGGGCCTGTAGCACCTGCCTTGTAGTTAATGTTGTTAAGAAGGTAGAGCAGTGCTTTATTATGGACAGACTTCTCCCCATTTTAGCTACTTTTGTATCAATATGTTTTGACCATGACAGTTTACAATCCAGGGTTACTACAAGTAGTTAAGTCACCTCAACTTGCTCAATTTCCACATTATTCATTACAAGATGTAGTTGAGATTTTGGGTTTCGTGAATGATTTGTTCCAAATACAATGCTTTTAGTTTTGGGAATATTTAGGACTAAGTAATTCCTTGCTACTATTCCAAAACTAACTGCAGCTCTTTGTTAAGTGTTGCAGTCATTGCAGTCGCTGTGGTAGCTGACCTGTATAGTGTTGAGTCATCTGCATACATAGGCACACTGGCCTTACTCAAAGCCAGTGGCATGTTGTTAGTAATGATTGAAACAAATCAAGGGACCTAAACAACTACCCTGGGGAATTCCTGCTTCGACATTGATTATGTTTGAGAGGCTTCCATTAAAGAACACCCTCTGTGTTCTGTTAGACAAGTAACTCTTTATCCACAATATAGAGAGGGGTGTAAAGCCATAACACACACATTTTCCAGCAGCAGACTATGCTCGATAATGTCAAAAGCTGCACTGAAGTCTAACAAGACAGCCCCCACAATCATTTTATCATCAATTTCTCTCAGCCAATCATCAGTCATTTGTGTAAGTGCTGTGCTTGTTCAGTGTCCTTCTCTATATGCATGATGAAAGTCTGTGGTCAATTTGTTTACAGTGAAATAGCACTGTACAATGGGGCAAAACATGATTTAGTCAGCCACCAATTGTGCCAATTCTCCCACTTAAAAAGATGAGAGAGGCCTGTAATCTTCTTCATAGGTACACTTCAACTATGACAGACAAAATTAGAAACAAAATCCAGAAAATCACATTGTAGGATTTTTAATGAATTTATTTGCATATTATGGTGGAAAATAAGTATTTGGTCACCTACAAACAAGCAAGATGTCTGGCTCTCACAGACCTGTAACTTCTTCTTTAAGAGGCTCCTCTGTCCTCCACTCGTTACCTGTATTAATGGCACCTGTTTGAACTTGTTATCAGTATAAAAGACACCTGTCCACAACCTCAAACAGTCACACTCCAAACTCCACTATGGCCAAGACCAAAGAGCTGTCAAAGGACACCAGAAAGAAAATTGTAGACCTGCACCAGGCTGGGAAGACTGAATCTGCAACAGGTTAGCAGCTTGGTTTGAAGAAATCAACTGTGGGAGCAATTATTAGGAAATGGAAGACATACAAGACCACTGATAATCTTCCTCGATCTGGGGCTCCACGCAAGATCTCACCCTGTGGGGTCAAAATTATCACAAGAACGGTGAGCAAAAATCCCAGGACCACACGGGGGGACCTAGTGAATGACCTGCAGAGAGCTGGGACCAAAGTAACAAGGCCTACCATCAGTAACACACTACGCCGCCAGGGACTTAAATCCTGCAGTGCCAGACGTGTCCCCCTGCTTAAGCCAGTACATGTCC
Organism: Oncorhynchus kisutch; assembly: GCF_002021735.2. NCBI lineage: Eukaryota > Metazoa > Chordata > Actinopteri > Salmoniformes > Salmonidae > Oncorhynchus > Oncorhynchus kisutch. The sequence goes on from NC_034178.2 coordinate 41,455,497, forward strand.
AGGCCCTTCTGAAGTTTGCTAGAGAGCATTTGGATGATCCAGAAGAAGATTGGGAGAATGTAATTTGGTCAGATGAAACCAAAATATAACTTTTTGGTAAAAACTCAACTCGTCGTGTTTGGAGGACAAAGAATGCTGAGTTGCATCCAAAGAACACCATACCTACTGTGAACCATGGGGGTGGAAACGTCATGCTTTGGTGCTGTTTTTCTGCAAAGGGACCAGGACGACTGATCCGTGTAAAGGAAAGAATGAATGGGGCCATGTATCGTGAGATTTTGAGTGAAAACATCCTTCCATCAGCAAGGGCATTGCAGATGAAACGTGGCTGGGTCTTTCAGCATGACAATGATCCCAAACCCACCGCCCGGGCAACGAAGGAGTGGCTTTGTAAGAAGCATATCAAGGTCCTGGAGTGGCCTAGCCAGTCTCCAGATCTCAACCCCATAGAAAATCTTTGGAGGGAGTTGAAAGTCTGTGTTGCCCAGCAACAGCCCCAAAACATCACTGCTCTAGAGGAGATCTGCATGGAGGAATGGGCCAAAATACCAGCAACAGTGTGTGAAAACCTCGTGAAGACTTACAGAAAACGTTTGACCTCTGTCATTGCCAACAAAGGGTATACAGTGGGGCAAAAAAATATTTAGTCAGCCACCAATTGTGCAAGTTCTCCCACTTAAAAAGATGAGAGAGGCCTGTAATTTTCATCACAGGTACACTTCAATTATGACAGACAAAATCATTATTTGTAGGATTTTTTATGAATTTATTTGCAAATTATGGTTGAAAACAAGTATTTGGTCAATAACAAAAGTTAATCTCAATACTTTGTTATATACCCTTTGTTGGCAATGACAGAGGTCAATTTTTTTTTCTAACTACAGTTTTCATAGTTAGGTTAACATATAAGGAAAAACTCCAGGCCCCAGATGGTAAAAATTGCCCCACCGCCCTGTGACCTATGGTGGCAACAGTCTGCTTGCAGTTGTCAGTTATCATCAGGTATGTGGATGATCAGGGCTTTATTCAGGAACGTTTCTTGGGCCACTTTCATGTGTCAAGTGAGCGAGATGCGCAGTCTGTGTTTGACTTACGAATGTTGAGATGTCTAAGTTTAAGTTCATAGAGAAACTCGTTGTACAAACCTACGATGGCGCAGCTGTAATGGAATGTATCTGCTATTTACAGTGAGCACCATAATTCATTGGACAGTGACCATTGTTTTGTTATTTTGGTTCTGTACTCTAGCACTATGAGTTTGAAAGGATACAATGACAATGAGGGTGAAGTGCAGACTGTCAGCTTTAATTTGAGGGTATTTTGATAGATACCGGATAAACCGTTTAGAAATTATAGAAGCTTTTGTCACCCATCCTCCTTAAGTCACCAGCCTTCACGGGTGTAGTGTCAGCGTTTTTTGCTGGCATGTCATCCCTATGTTTGTTTATCTTGTCAATGAAAAAGTAATTAAATTAGTTGCCAATATCAGTGGGTTTTGTGATAAATGAGCCATCTGATTCAATGAATCAGGAGCTAATGGAGCTAATTTTGCTTTTTTCCCCTAAATGTAATTTAAGGTGCTCCAAAGCTTTTACTATCATTCTTTATCTTTCTTTCATAGTATAGTTGATTTGTATTTCTATTTAGCTTAGTCACATGATTTCTTAAATTCAAGTATGTTTGCCAATCAGCTGTGCTGCCAAACTTATTTGCCATACCTTTTGCCTCATCCCTCTCAACCATGCAATTTTTCAATTCCTCATCAACCCAAGGGGATTTAACAGTTTTTAGTAATTTTCTTAATGGGTGTGCGTTTATTAGTCTAGAGGCGAAAGAAACACACACCTATTTCGGTGAGGTGCTGGCTAGCGGAGTGGAACACTTAAAAAATAAAGGAGAGCCGCACACTCAGCCGCTCAGATGCAAAAAGATTTATGTCCAACAGACAAGCTGTCTTTATCAGGGTATAATGACAAACACTGCGGAATGACTCTACGTTTTATTGGCATCGAACATGTCACCCTGTCTTTTGACACCATATAAATGAGTCATCCCGCAGTGTTGTCATTATACCCTGATGAAGGCCGCTTATCTGTCGAAACGTTGGACATAAATGTTTTTGCATCTGAGCTCCTAGAGTGTGCAGCTCTCCTTTATTTTTTATGTGTGCTTATTAGTAACTGGAATAAGCAATTTCATACATGTGTAAAGTGCAGCATCTGGTTACTACTCATTACACACCAGAGACCAGCGAATATTCTTTACGTCATCAACACATGAATCACTACAAAACATATTGTATGATCTCTTGAACACTATATTAGGCTCAGCCTTTGGAACTTTGGATTTCCTAGATATGGCTATTATATTGTGATCACTACATCCTATGGATTTGGATACTGCTTTAAAGCAATTTTTTGCAGCATTAGTAAGGAAGTGATCAATACATATTGATGAATTCATTCTTGTGCTGTTTGTAAATACCCTGGTAGGTAGCAGGCACTGGTTACAGTTTGAAGTTTTTTCTTTCATGGGCAGGTTGATGAGAGCCAATCAATATTTAAATCACCCAGAAAATACTTCTCCGTTGATATATCGTACATTATCAAGCATTTCACACATGTTATCCAGATACTGTTAGCACTTGGTGGCCTACAGCTGCTTCCCACCAGAATGGGCTTTGGGTGAGGCAGATGAACCTGTAGCTATACTACTTCAACAGTATTTAGCATGAGATATTCTCAAAGCTTTACAGGAATGTGCTTATTTATATGGACCGCAACACCGCCCCCGCTGGCATTTCTGTCTTTTCTGTAAGTGAAATAACAATGTATTGCTACCACTGTATCATCAAAGGTATTATCTAAGTGAGTTTCAGAGATAGTCATAATATGAGTTACATGCAAGTTATTGACTTCATGGACCTTGTTTCTCAGGCTGCATATGTTAATATGGGCTATTTTAGGCACTCTTCTGGGTTGTTTGCTTGTTTTTAAATGCTTTACTGGGAAGCTTATCAGAAGTAGACTTGATGGTGCAGGGTGAGCTGCACAAAGGGGTCATCCTACTAGGGCACACTGCTTCAGTGCTAACAGTGTAATAACTCTGGTTCATAGGCTCATGATTACTGCATCCAACAGCTGTAGGATTAACAAATGTATCAAGCGTAATTAGGGTGACATAAATTAAGTTACTTACGTTGTGTTTACCAACACCCCTGGGATAATGTACATTTAATGCAGCATTATGATGACTCATTGTCACAATGATAGTGATTAGCTGAGCTGGTCTTGGGTCATTGATAAGTCATTGTTTTAACGCAGCCTTGAAATGGGTGGACAGGAGTCCAGGAACCAAGATGATTTGGATGGACTCCATCATGGATGTCATTCCTGTTGAGTATCTTCTGTTTCCAGAAGGTGTCAAAGTTATCTATAAAAGTGACTGTGGAGAGCCGACACGGCGGTGACACTTCCACTAGAGCGGCGTCTGGCTACTGGGGTGAAAGAAAAACTAGGCGGGTGTGGATTCCCCAGTAGTTTTTGTAGGTTTGCTACTTGCTTACTAAGAGTAGCCACTTCACCCATGTAGTACTCCTCAAGCAAGCAGTTGCTACATTGAAAGTCAGCGCGGTCCACATTGTCCAGGGAAACAAAACAAAGTAAACACAGCTCCTGCAGCGCTTGAAACGTTCAATAGCGACCTACATTTGAGACCGCTGAGTCAGCTAGGCTAGCTGGGCTTCTGTTTCTCACCCCTCTCCGGAATCTGGAGGGATCCCGAGAAAGACAGCAGCGCTCACAGCAACTAAGCCCAACAGAACCACAGAATCCCAAATAAAATAAATGTATATAAAAAAAACTATCAGCTTTACAAAAACTATAAACCGAGGTCTCTCGTTCAGCTTTCAGCATTCAGCAGTGTTGTAAATGATTGAATCAATTTGTGTATTACTGAATATTCAGAAAGGCTGGGATTCTTGCGGATCCCAGGATTATGCAACGTTCAGAATGAGACTGATATGAGGTAATGATTAATGTGACTGTTATCAATATATGATTTAAATATATATCTTTGAGTTAATTAGGGAGATGGTAACTGGTTAAACAATTTCTTCTCTGGTGCCCCAAATTCCTAATGAGTTAATTGTTACATGATTAATTTAATCGAGAAACAATTAAACATAGTTACTTGATTCGATAAATAACAGTCATCACATTCATGATAGTCACGTCAACACAGTTGTCATGGCGTTGGCCTGTGGGTAAGGTTTATGACCCCCCATAAATATCTTTCTCCCTTCCCTCTCTCTTGACTCTACAGAGGGACTCTTGAATAGCCTTTGTTAAACATAGAGAGTCTGGGAACATCAAACAAGTGGAGGGAAAGGAACTATTTTGGTAATAGAACCAGTTGAAAATCTGCGTTGGTACTTAATGAATATGATGTCAGTTCGGTTTTCATCTGAGACATTATGACTGATGACAGGGCGACCTAAACTGTATCTGGGAAAGTCTACACATTATAGTTATCAGATTCACATGGAATTGTTGTGCAATTCAAATGTTTAAATATAAAATTATTTGTGAAAAGATTAAGTGTAATTTCAGCTTCCAAATGAGAGATTTGGGTTTTCATAAGGTTAGGGCTCTGCTCAATCAGTGCCACGCCCCTGTGAAGAGACATGGGTTATAAACTATGAAACACACCCTTATCTCCCTCCACTATATAAGCCATTGACGAAAATGTAACCTCCTGTTCCGGGTACATTAGGATAACGATCCAATGTCAGAAGGATTCAGATAATAACTACAGAACGAACCCAACCTCAGCGTGAGCTTTGGTTGAGAATGGTATGAACTTGGAACTCTTATTCGCTACAGAAGTGATACCTCCTAGCCGTTGAGTTAGCAACGGCCACTGTAAACGTGGGCTAGGAAAGGACGGATAGAGTATCCAGTGTAACAAACAACGACGACACCACAACGTTTCCCGTTCCCCACCAGAGACACTCTTCAAAGGACAAAGGACTCTACCACCAACCTATTGAGGCGCAGCTCCAAAAAATGTATAATTTAACCCAATTTTGTATTGCTGATTCAACTTGTGAAGATAACCAAGAATTTACAACTTTCAGATGAGACTGATTAATATTGACTGCTATTGATGTAAAATATTACTAGGTCTTTAAGAGTTTATTCGGAAGATAACAGCTCTATAAATATTATATTGTGGTGCCCCAACTTTATAGTTAATTACATTTACATGATTAGCTCAATCAGGTAATATTGATTACAGAGAAAGGATTTTATAGAATAGCATGTCATATCACTTAATCCGGCATAGCCAAAGACACGACACAGTGTTGTAATGATGTGCAAATCGTTAAAGTAATAAAGGCAAATAAATCAAAAATAAATACAGGTTGTATTTACCAATGGTGTTTGTTCTTCACTGGTTGCCCTTTTCTTGTGGCAACAGGTCACACATCTTTTTGCTGTGATTGCACACTGTTATTTCACCCAATAGATATGGGAGTTAATAATAATTGGATTTGTTTTTTAATTCTTTAATTCTAAGTCTTTGTGGGTCAGTCTTACAACAAAATGGCACAGACAAATAGGGCTGCTACTAGCTCTTAGGAAACTTTGCAGTATTTTGTTTTTTTAATGTTATTTCTTACATTATTAGACCAGAAATGTTTTGCTGTTATTACATACATCCAGGAAGAACTTTTGGATATCAGAGCGGTGGTAAGTTATCAGCATTACCAGCATTATGACCAGGAATACGACTTTCCCAAATCAGTTCCTTTGTTCATACCCCCCCCCAGGGCAATTGAACTGATTCCTGAGGCTGACCAAAAACATTCCGGCGGAGGAGAGGTACTCGGAGTGGACTTCTAGTCCGACTCAGGAGGTGCGCACACCACCCACCGCTTCTGAGTATATTACTCGCTAATGTTTAGTGTCTGGATAATAAAGTTGACGAGCTCAGGACGAGTATTTCCTTCCAGAGAGACATCAGGGATTTTAACATACTCTGTTTCACTGAAACAAGGCTCTCTCGGGATATACTGTCTGAGTATGTACAGCCCGCTTTGAGGATGACACAGTGGCACCGACGCGGCCCAAGGACTGTGGTTTCTTCTTCTCCGTTGGCAACTTGAGTAAGACATTTAAACTTGTTAACCTTTGCAAGGCTGCCGGGCCCAGACGACATCCCTAGCTGTGTCTTCAGAGCATGCACAGACCAGCTGTCTGGAGTGTTTATGGACCTATTCAATATCCCCCTATCCCAGTCTGCTGTCCCCACATGCTTCAATATGTCCACCATTGTTCCTGTACCCAAGAAAGCAAAGGTAACTGAGATAAATGACTACCACTGAGAAGCAGGTATGGGGAGTCAACATTTGAATGAGGAACAGACTGGTAAAAGGACAGGAACAGTGTCAGCACACGAGTATACAAAGACAATGAACATTAATGCAGAAGCAGGGAACCAGACAGTTTTGGGGAAGGTAATGACAGAGATGATTGAGTCCAGGTGAGTCCAAGAATTGCTGATGCTCTTGACGGGGGGAAGGCAGGTGTGCATGATGCTGGGGAGCCTGGTGCCCTCGAGCACCAGGGGGAAGAGTGGGAGCAGGCGTGACACCACCCCCCTTTAGGGGCGCCACCCGGCGTACCACCTGGGCGAGCCTGACAGGCCGACCGAGGCAATGGGTGCTGGACAAGCCGGCTGGGTGTGAAACCCTGACGAAACGGCTGAGACGTACGAGCCTGACAATCCAGCTGGGGCATGAAGGCCTGTCGATCCCGCTGAGGCGTGGGAGCCCGATGATCCGCCGGAGGCTTGCAGCCTGAGGAGCCGGCCTGGCGTATAACCCTGACAATCTGGCTGAGGCCGGACGTGGGATGGGCACCTTTCCGAGCCCACCGGGTCAAGAAACCTCTCGAGCCAGCTAGGGCGTGACAGCCCGACGAGCTGGCTTAGACACCCCCGGTTCAATCAGTGTCAGGCCCCTGACCCGACGTCACCACCAACCGGAATGTCAGCACTCCCCGATGCTTCATTTGAAGAATTCTGTAAGGACCGACGCTGCAGATGAGAAGCAGGTACGGGGAATCAACATTTAATGAGGAACAGACAGGTAACAGGACAGGAACAGCATCAGCACATGGGTATACAAAGACATACAAACATTAATGCAGAAAGCAGGGAACAGAGCAGGGAACCAGACAGATATAGGGAAGGTCATGACAGAGATGAGTGAGTCCAGGCGAGTCCAATAATCGCTGATGCATGTGATGGGGGTAAGGCAGGTGTGCGTAATGATGATGGCAGGAGTGAGCATTGCTGGGGAGCCTGGCGCGAAGGAAAGAGTGAGAGCAGGCGTGACATATACCCACTTCAATTTGTTTACCGCCCCAATAGATCCACAGACGATGCAATTGCCATTGCACTGCACACTGCCCTCTCCCATCTGGACAAGAGGAATACCTATGTAAGAATGCTGTTCATTGACTATATCCCAGCATTCAACACCATAGTACCCTCAAAGCTCATCATTAAGCTCGAGGCCCTGGGTCTGAACCCCACCCTGTGCAACTGAGTCCTGAAGAGCCGCCCCCAGGTGGTGAAGGTAGGAAACAACACCTCCACTTTGCTGATCCTCAACACTGGGGCCCCACAAGGGTGTGTGCTTAGCCCCCTCCCTGTTCACCCATGACTGCATGGCCACGCACACCTCCAACTCAATCATCAAGTTTGCAGACGACACAACAGTGGTAATCCTGATTTCCAACAATGACGAGACAGCCTACAGGGAGAAGGTGAGGGCCCTGGGAGTGTGGTGCCAGGAAAATAACCTCTCAACCAACATCAACAAAACAAAGGAGCTGATTGTGGACTTCAGGAAACAGCAGAGGGAGCACCCCGCTATCCACATGTTTGTGTACATGGATTTTAATAATGTCGTATGTTTTTCTCCCAACACCACGTTCCACTAATTTGTATAGCAGACCCTCATGACAAATTGAGTCAAATGTTTTTGAAATCAACAAAGCACGAGAAGACTTTGCCTTTTGTTTTTGTTTGTTTGTTTGTCAATCAGGGTGTGCAGGGTGAATATGTTGTCAGTCGTACCGTAATTTGGTAAATACCCCATTTGACATTTGCTCAGTACATTGTTTTTAGTGTGCTGTTAATTCCAGTCACAACTTGCAGACTTGTTTACGTGTTGCTGTGCGTTTTGTTGCCAACCTTACTTTGCTACCTGACAACTTTACGGTTTTACTTTAATTACTGTTTATATTTTTAGTTTTTCCCTCACTCAACTTTTTTTTCATTCAACTTCTTCACTCCGGACGCTTTATCTGGACATGGTTCGTCAGGACCTCCAACAGCTAAGTAGTAACATTAACATGATGCCTTCTAATTGCAGTTGCTGGACTCATAATATACAGGAGAATGATCGCCTTGCGGCGAGGATAGCTGTGCTGCAAACCCAGCTTCAGACGCAATCGTTAAGCAAGGGTAATTTCAGTGTAGGAAAGGATGAAACAGCGTCTGTGCCACCAGTAAGTACAGATAGTAACGTTAGTATAAATCCCCTTGCACGGTCCCCACAGCCGGACAACCTTCTCATGGCTTCTGGAGGGAAATGCTGTAGGAATGCTCAACCGGTGTCGCTCATTCAGCCGACAGAAACTATCAACCGGTTTTCCCCATTAAGCAGCAAGTCGGAGTCAGAGGCCGAGCCTTCTCTTGTCTCTACTCCTCCCATTACGGGGTCTGAGACGGCGAAGCTTCCCACCATTAGCTCTGACAAATTGAAAACCCTAGTCATTGGCGACTCCATTACCCGCAGTATTAGACTTCAAACGAATCATCCAGCGATACACTGTTTACGGGGGGGCAGGGCTACCGATGTTAAGGCTAATCTGAAGATGGTGCTGGCTAAAGCTAAAACTGGTGAGTGTAGAGAGTATAGAGATATTGTTATCCACATCGGCACCAACGATGTTAGGATGAAACAGTCAGAGGTCACCAAGCTCAACATAGCTTCAGCGTGTAAATCAGCTAGAAAGATGTTGCGGCATCGAGTAATTGTCTCTGGCCCCCTCCCAGTTAGGGGGAGTGATGAGCTCTACAGCAGAGTCTCACAACTCAATCGCTGGTTGAAATCTGTTTTCTGCCCTTCCCAAAAGATAGAATTTGTAGATAATTGGCCCTCTTTCTGGGACTCACCCAAAAACAGGACCAAGCCTGACCTGCTGAGGAGTGACGGACTCCATCCTAGCTGGAGGGGGGCTCTCATCTTATCTACCAACATAGACAGGGCTCTAACTCCTCTAGCTCCACAATGAAATAGGGTGCAGGCCTGTTAGCCAGGGCTGTTAGCCAGCCTGCCAGCTTGCTGGAGCCTGCCACAAGCACAGTCAGTGTAGTCTGCTCATCTATGTTTGTGCCTCCACCTAGGTTGGGCAAAACTAAACATGGCGGTGTTCGCCTTAGCAATCTCACTAGGATAAAGACCTCCTCCATTCCTGCCATTATTGAAAGAGATCGTGATACCTCACATCTCAAAATAGGGCTACTTAATGTTAGATCCCTCACTTCAAAGGCAGTTATAGTCAATGAACTAATCACTGATCATAATCTTGATGTGATTGGCCTGAATGAAACATGGCTTTAAGCTTGATGAATTTACTGTGTTAAATGAGGCCTCACCTCCTGGTTACACTAGTGACCATATCCCCAGTGCATCCCGCAAAGGTGGAGGTGTGGCTAACATTTAAGATAGCAAATTTCTATTTACCAAAAAAATGACATTTTCGTCTTTTGAGCTTCTAGTCATGAAATCTATGCAGCGTACTCAATCACTTTTTATAGCTACTGTATACAGGCCTCCTGGGCCATAAACAGCGTTCCTCACTGAGTTCCCTGAATTCCTACCGGACCTTGTAGTCATAGCAGATAATATTCACATTTTTGGTGGTTTTAATATTCACAGGGAAAAATTCCACAGACCCACTCCAAAAGGCTTTCGGAGCCATCATCGACTCAGTGGGTTTTGTCCAACATGTCTCTGGACATACTCACTGTCACAGTCATACTCTGGAACTTTTTTTGTCCCATGGAATAAATATTGTGGATCTTAATGTTTTTCCTCATAATCCTGGACTACCGGACCACCATTTTATTACGTTTGCAATCGCAACAAATAATCTGCTCAGACCGAAACCAAGGAGCATCAAAAGTCGTGCAATTTTTTTTTAACCTTTATTTCACTAGGCAAGTCAGTTAAGAACAAATTCTTATTTTCAATGACAGCCTAGGAACAGTGGGTTAACTGCCTGTTCAGGGGCAGAATGACAGATTTGCACCTTGTCAGCTCGGGGATATGAACTTGCAACCTTTCGGTTACTAGTCCAATGCTCTAACCACGCCCTTCCAGACTCCCTCTGCCTACCCAAGGACATCAGAGGACAAAAATCAGTTAACCACCTAACTGAGGAACTCAATTTAACCTTGTACAATACCCTAGATGCAGTTGCACCCCTAAAAACTAAAAACATTTGTCATAAGAAACTAGCTCCTTGGTATACAGAAAATACCCGAGCTCTGAAGCAAGCTTCCAGAAAATTGGAACGGAAATGGCGCCACACCAAACTGGAAGTCTTCCGACTAGCTGGGAAAGACAGTACCATGCAGTATCGAAGAGCCCTCACTGCTGCTCGATCATCCTATTTTTCCAACTTAATTGAAATTATTTTTTGAAACTGTCGCAAAGCTAACTAAAAAGCAACATTCCCAAAGTGAGGATGGCTTTCACTTCAGCAGTAATACATTCAAGAACTTCTTTGAGGAAAAGATCATGATCATTAGAAAGCAAATTAAGGACTCCTCTTTAAGTCTACGTTTTCCTCCATAGCTCAGTTGTCCTGAGTCTGCACAACTCTGCCAGGACCTAGGATCAAGAGAGACACTCAAGTGTTTTAGTACTATATCTCTTGACACAATGATGAAAAAACATGGCCTCTAAACCTTCAAGCTGCATACTGGACCCTATTCCAACTAAACTACTGAAAGAGCTGCTTCCTGTGCTTGGCCCTCCTATGTTGAACATAATAAACGTCTCTCTATCCACCGGATGTGTACCAAACTCACTAAAAGTGGCAGTAATAAAGCCTCTCTTGAAAAAGACAAACCTTGACCCAGAAAATATAAAACACTATCGGCCTATATTGAATCTTCCATTCCTCTCAAAACGTTTTGAAAAGCTGTTGCGCAGCCTTCCTGAAGACAAACAATGTATACGAAATGCTTCAGTCTGGTTTTAGACCCCATCATAGCACTGAGACTGCACTTGTGAAGGTGGTAAATGACCTTTTAATGGCGTCAGACTGAGGCTCTGCATCTGTCCTTGTGCTCCTAGACGTTAGTGCTGCTTTTGATAACATCGATCACCACATTCTTTTGGAGAGATTGGAAACCCACATTTTCTACACGGAGAAGATCTGGCCTGGTTTAGATATTATCTGTCGGAAAGATATCAGTTTGTCTCTGTGAATGGTTTGTCCTGTAAATTCCGGTGTTCCTCAAGGTTCCGTTTTAGGACCACTATTGTTTTCACTATATATTTTTACCTCTTGGGGATGTCATTAGAAAACATCATGTTAACTTTCACTGCTATGCGGATGACACACAGCTGTACATTTCAATGAAACATGGTGAAGCCCCAAAATGGCCATCGCTAGAAGCCTGTGTTTCAGACATAAGTAAGTGGATGGCTGCAAACTTTCTACATTTAAACTCAGACAAAACAGAGATGCTTGTTCTAGGTCCCAAGAAACAAAGAGATCTTCTGTTGAATCTGACATTTAATCTTGATGGTTGTACAGTCGTCTCAAATAAAACTGTGAAGGACCTCGGCGTTACTCTGGACCCTGATCTCTCTTTTGACGAACATATCAAGACTGTTTCAAGGACAGCTTTTTTCCATCTACGTAACATTGCAAAAATCAGAAACTTTCTGCCCAAAAATGATGCAAAAAAATTTATCCATGCTTTTGTTACTTTTAGGTTAGACTACTGCAATGCTCTACTTTCCGGCTACCCAGAAAAAGCACTTAAATAAACTTAGAGTAGAGTTCCACATCTCTATTTAACGTGAAACTTCTGCTGCCTCTAATTGGGAACCATACAAAACACCAACATAGAAATATAAACTAGAACACTCCCTCGTCACGCCCTGACCTACTAAACCATAGAGAACCAAGGGCTCTCTATGGTCAGGATGTGACAGTACCCCCCCCCCCCCCCCAAAAGGTGCGGACTCTGGCTGCAAAACCCGAAACCAAATGGGGAGGGTGGGCTGTTCTGCTGGTCGCCAAATAAAGGTTAAAAAGGCAAGTCAGTTAAGAACAAATTCTTATTTACAATGATGGCCTACCCCGGCCAAACCCGGACGACACTGGGCCAATTGTGTGCTGCCCTATGGGACTCACAATCACGGGCGGATGTGATACAGCCTGGATATACCCAGCGTGTGACAGAGCTGCAGGAGTTGTGACCCATTTTGTTGGTTATGTTGTAGTAGTTGTGCCTAGGGGGGCATATGGGGGAGGGAATGCTGTCACCTCCAGATCAGTGTTTGTCCCCCTGTGTGCTGAGGGTGTCAGGTTCTTGTTCAGTTCTGGCATTTAGCTCGCCACAGACTATTACATGTCCCTGGGCCTGGAAATGATTGATTTCCCCCTCCAGGATGGAGAAGTTGTCTTCTTTAAAGTATGAGGATTATAGTGTGGGGATATAGGTAGCACACAGGAGGACATTGTTCTCAATTGAGATAATTTCCTTTTGAATTTCTAGCCAAATATTAAATGTTCTTGTTTTGATTAATTTAATAGAGTGAGTTAGGTCTGTTCTATATCAAAATAGCATACCCCCTGAGTCCCTTTCCTGTTTCACACCTGGTAGTTTGGTGGATGGGACTACCTGCTCTCTGTAACCTAGGGGACAACCAGTGGGTCCATCTCCTCTATACAATGTTTCTTGTAGGATGACAATGTCTGTATTTCAGATTTCTTTGATGAAATCCAGGTTCCTGCTCTTTAGGCCAAGATGACCTCAGGCCTTGGATATTCCAGGATGAGAAAGTGAAGGCTTTGTGTTCCAATGTGTCCAATGTTGTTAGTTGTGTGGTTTGGCCTCAGACCAGTAAGTGTAAGCAGAGCCTGCTGAGCATCTGGTACATGCCACTGGCTCGGCCTAATGTAAGAGTGGGGGTTGGGCCTGGTTGCCTGCTCACGGCTTTGGCATATGTGTAATATCATATCTTTCATTTTGAGGCCCTCTTTGCGGGCGTGGGGGGCATGGAATGGGCAGGTGCAGCAAATGTCTGACCTGAGGAGGCGTAAATGGGGTGTGGGCATGGTTGACATGAGGGGGGTGTTGATTGGTTGGGGTGGGGGTGTGGATGTGGCTGGGGGTGCTGTGGTCTGGATGTAGGGTCTTCTCGGCGTGAGTCCTCTATGTGTAGGTCCGAGGAGGGGGGTCCCGCAGGTCTGGGAGAGTGTCTTGCTGGTCTGAACGGGGTGTTTATTGATCTGTTGCTCCTGTGTGAGGTGTTGTGGTTGCGGTTGAGGGCGATGTCCTTTAGGGTCCGGGTGAAGGTGGGCACGGCTGTCTGTGCTTCTACACCTGCATTGCTTGCTGTTTGGGGTTTTAGGCCGGGTTTCTGTACAGCACTTTGTGACATCAGCTAATGTAAGAAGGGCTTAATAAATACATTTGATTGATACATTTTATAGATGGACCTGGTTGTAAATGCTGTTCAAGTCCAGGGTGGAGTGGAGGGCCAGGTAAACCTTTGGTTTTGAGGCACAGTCACGGGAAATACTTGCGTTTACCCGCTGTATGGTAGCAGGGTGGAAATATTTTTGTGGTAGCATGGTGAAGATAACCACTTGTGCATAATACACTTATTCAATCACTCCGTTGACTGCTGTGGCCACCCTTTCTTACTGTGCTCTCAGGTTGTTCGTGCCTTTGTGTATTCATATGTGGCTGGGTGACCCTAGTTGGTCCTCAGACAGAAGGTCAAGGGCGCGCTGAGTGTTTGGACACCAGAGTTTAGACACTGTGTTTAGGAAGAAGTTTATTTTCTTGTATATATTTCCATTTGAGTCCATAAGGAGTACAATCTGCGGCTTGTGTATGTCCTCAGTGGGTGTGGGGGGGTTGTCAGGAGGGCTATCAGAGTGGCTGACGGGGGGTGCTCAGAGGGGGTGGTATCGCCTGGGCTTGGAGTTCTTCATTTGTCTGACCTGCTGTGATGTTGAGGATATGGTCAGTGTCTGGGTGGACTGTTCTGCTGTGGTGTCAAGACTTTGGTACGGGGCTGAGTTGGGCTGTTCTGCTGGCTTCTATGCGGGGATGGCCAGCTCTCTGGGTTGTTCTCTGCCACACACCAGCCCCCTCACCCTCTCCTCCAGCACTCTGATCCTCTCCTCTAGCGCTCTGTTCTTCTCCTTCTCCTGTTCTTTCTCCTGTTGATGTTGTCTCACCACAGTCCAGAGTGCAGGTATGTCTCTATCCACTTCCAGCTCTCCAGGTCTGTTTGAGAGGGTGTTGTTGAGCTGGACTATTTTTTGTGCTGACTGGAGTGTATTCACCTGCTGTTCCAGCTCCACCGGTCTTACCAGCTGGGTGAGTAGTACTCTGTGCTGAAAGGTTGACTTTCTACTTGGGGTTGCTCATCTGTGGGGTTGTGTAATGAAGAGGTCTGGTCTGACACGCTCGGGGTGGGGGTATCTTTCTCAAGAGAGATCTTATCCTGCTGAGCTATCTCTTTGATAATGTGAAGGTCTAGCTGAAACTGTATGGGATTGCCCAATACAGATGTTCCAGATTTGTACACGTTTACATTGGCTGACTCAGAGTCCTCGTTGTCTAGTATCTTGAGTTTGCAACCATCGGTAACAGTTGCTTATGTTCCCATTTTTATAATAGCCAGCAAAAAGTATCTCTGGACTTTCCGTAAGGACCATATTTTTGTACTCTTTTCGTACCTTATCATTTTTTACATCCAGCGGGTACTGTATTGTAATTACCTCTGAACAGCAGGAGGGGGCTTCAAAGGCCTCTACATTTGGGTGGGTTAGGCTTTAAGACTCTCCTGCCATTGTTGGGCTCAAGGGCTTTGACACCTCTCACTTCAAACGTCAGTGCTAATTGAAGTTATATCTGTTCTGTCCTTGCAAGCTTGGTAGCCTTAACTTAGCATTCAGTCCCTATAAAGTAAAACATATAACTGTAATATATTTTTCTTCTTGGCTTTAAAATAGTTTCAGACTGAACGTCACTCACTCAGTTACAGGTTGGATGGTGTTTTCAGGTTTCTGTTGTTTGTTTTCCAGAGCATTTGCTGTGAAGCTTGGAAATAATTATTTTTGGTATTAGTTATCCTTCCAGGTGATTTTGTTCAAAATCAGGTTGTAGGTTTGGAGTTTAGATTTGGAGTGAAGGTTATGTTATGGAGGGTAGTATCCTTAATAAAATCCAAGTTTATCTGTCACACCCTGATCTGTTTCACATGTCCTTGTGATTGTCTGCACCCCCTCCAGGTGTCGCTTGTTTTCCCAGGTGTATTTATTCCTTCATTTCCTGTCTCTCTGTGCCAGTTGGTCTTGTATGTTTTCAAGTCAACCAGCATTTTTCTCGTTCTCCTGCTTTTTGCATTCTCCTTTTTCTAGTCCTCCTGGTTTTGATCCCTGCCTGTTTCTGGACTTTGTACCTGCCTGCCTGACCATTCTGCCTGCCTTGACCACGAGCCTGTCTGCCACTCTGTACCTCCTGGACTCTGATCTGGTTTTGATCTTTTTGCCACTACCATTCTTCTGCCTACCCCTTTGAATTAATAAACATTGTAAGACTCCAACCCTCTGCGTCCTGTGTCTGCATTTGGGTCTCGCCTTGTGCCTTGATATTTATCTATATTTTTGTAAAAACATGCAGAACAATGCAGGTGCTCATCTGCTCATGACCTCCCGATGATGCATTGTGAGTACAGTGTATTTTTAGAGCATTTAGCATTTCCAGAAGTTCTCTATACTGCCTTAAAACCCATGGCTCATTAATCAGCAACTGATACAATTTTGATGCCAAAATTGTGTCATTCCTCATTCATTGGCGTATAATTAATTGATTGAGCACAGTACAGGCGAAAAAACATACTATGTACTGTTTTATTCACACTTTAGAAACACAAACACACACACACACACACACACACACACACACACACACACACACACACACACACACACACACACACACATACACACACAAGGATAGGGTCGATGGCCTCTCAGAAGAGCAGCAAAAGCAAAAGAGAGGGAGTGGGAAAGAGAGGGAGAGATCAATCCTCCCTGGGGAGTAGCCTCTAACTTTAACTCTGTGTTTTCTTCTTGTGGCCCTCTCTGTGCTGTCCATGCCTGCCAGCTGTGCCGTGTTACAGGGACAGGGAGGGAGAGAGAGAGTCGTCCTGACAGAACACTGCACAGAGCAGGCCCTGTTAGCTCAGCCAGACAATCTCTTCAGCAAATCAGCTATCGTGGTGTCAGGAACTGGGCTTCTGCTTCACTGTGCTCTTCTTAGCCTTAAGTGCAGGCACCCTGTATCCCTGCATTAAGGCTGACTAGTGGGAGGATTGGCTGATTTAAGTATATGACAAACACAGACTGTTAGCCTAGAGGACAGAAATATGAAGAGAATAGAGAGGTGTGTAAGGTAGTAAGGCAGAGGCACACTGTGTCTTCTGGAGATAATCATGAAAGGGGAAAGTCCTATTATAAACACAATGCCATTGATGTGAACACTGAGTCTTTGTGCTGGGAGAGGGAGATGGCTTTGCAGGCTACTATGTGTAACATATATGCAGATCTGGCCCATGTCTGTGTTTATACTCAAAGCTGTATATTGTTGCTGTCCACAAGCCTGGATGCTAAATGGAGCCTAACTCACACAAGAACAGAGGAATATTCTGAAAAGACAGCTCTTAAACAAGATGGTGCAAGGCATGGAGAGATAGGTGAAACAGTGGCAAAGGGTCACAGAGAAACCTCACAACACAAAGTTATTGTCCTAAGTAAGAGCCTGTCTGTGAAGCCTCTTGAAGAATAACAGCGGGTCTTGCTCTTCAGATTTAGGAATGGGGAAAAAGGGAAAAGGATGTACAAAATGAGTATGATGCATAATATTGTAATTCCTATTAAATATTCAGACTGATGGATTTACATTTCAAACATCTTCAACTTATTTTTCCATGACAGTGTTACATAAACAGTCAAAGGCTGTGCACATGAAGAAACAATCTTTAAATTGGCATTTTGAATGTAGTTTATTTTTTATTTTTTTATTTTTACATATTAATTGTCATTCATCTTTTCCCACAAGGTTTTTATTTATTTATCAAAAAGCAGTCAACTCGTCCTTACCTTATGGTCTTTATCACTGCCATTTTGTTAAGCAGCTACAATAGCTGTCTAATTCTAAGCCCAGTGGCAGTTGATGACAATAGAAATAAACATAAAAAAATCCCTCCAGCTAGTACATTTGGTTCCCTGAACGTTGTGAGAATGTACATTTTTGGTGTCCCATTAGTTCTGGGAATGAAGCCATACGTTTCCTGACCGATAAAACTGAAGTTGTTTAAACGTTTTGAGAATGGAAGTGAACATTTAGTCTGTTCTGTCAATGTTCATTTTTAGGTTGCAGGGAGGTTCTGAAAACGTTTTACTATGGTTCCAAAAAGGTTTTCCTAGTGGTTTTATTAGTGTTCTGAGAACAGAAATGAAAGGGTTTGTAACGTTCGTCGTCCTCGTCTGAGGAGGAGTAGGAGAGATCGGACCAATATGCTGCTTGGTACGTGTCCATGTTAATTTATTCAACAGAACACTAAACAAAATAACAACGGAGAATGAAACGAAACAGTTCTGAAAGGTGACATACACTAAACAGAAAACATTCACCCACAAAACACAGGTGGGAAAAGGCTACCTAAATATGATTCTCAATCAGAGACAACGAACGACACCTGCCTTTGATTGAGAACCATACCAGGCCAAATAAATAAACACAACCTAGAAAAACAAACAGACTGCCCACCCCAACTCAGGCCCTGACCATACTAACACAAAGACAAAATAAAGGAACTAGTGTCAGAACGTGACAGGGTTATTAAGGTTGCTAAGACTTTTAATAACCCAAACTAAGAAAGAAGTGTTAACTGTTTTCAACTCCAAGCACAGATAGGACACATGGATATGAATTTGCTTAGGCATGAATTAGCTCTAACATGTATTTTTTATTCTGGCAAGGCGTCATATGATCTTCTGTTCTCTATTCATAGTTTAGTCTACTGCGCCACCAGAATGAACACAGCATAGCGTGTTTTTTTTTACCTATACAAAGCTGTGAATTCTAGTCTATTCAAACAGACCCCATTTCAAAGGAAATTAAGATAAAGATCAGTTTTGGCCAATTAGGGAGCACGGCCAACACACTTGAACACGCTTAACAAGATAAAGGATAGATGTGTTGGTTGTTTAGCAACAAAATCGATGCATGGAACTATGGGGCAAAACAGACGGAGTTGGCCTAGATTGTTGACTACATGTAAACTATATTCAGGCTCCAATGTTTATTGAGAACACAAAAACATTTGCACAATGACCATGGCCAGTCCTTGCTGTTCTGCCACCCTAGGAGAGACCAGAAAAGGTCTCCCCCGCAAAACTAGAATAGTCACAGTAAGCAAAATTACATTGAAAAGACATGTAAAATATATATTTTCCAGACGTTGAAGTTAGGTTACATTTCTGAATGAAAGATGAAAAGATGTATGTTCCATTGGTTTAAAATCCATATTTTCCCGGACTTTGAAAAGGCGTCTTTTCCGGATGTTGAAAAATACTTATTTTCCAGATGTTGAAATCAGGTTCATTTTCGGTTCTGAATGAAAGTTGAAAATACTGATTTTCCAGATGTTGAAATAGTTTTTTCAATGTTTTTGAAGATGTTGAAAATACTGATTTAAAGTAGAAAATAAGAATTTTATACATGTCTATGTTTGAGCCAAATCAAGGCTGATCCAGATCGGACAAAATCTGGACGTCTATGATTGATTCAGAATTTGTCCAGACTGGACCAAAAACCAATGTCTGTGTATGTGGAAACCAAGGCCGGTCTGGACTGCACCAAAGAAAAGACGTCCAAAAGACGCCTGCTCGTGTTTCTTGGCGTGTAGCCTACTATGGCGGCCACAATGGAATTTTATGAATACGTAAATGGTATGTCCACCATTTGTAAAACAGGCCATTTTATTGGCTTTATTAGTCCTTATTTCTGTGAATAATCAATTTGGCTGTTCATTCAGCTCTGAATATCAGCTACCCAACTTCACCACTGATAAATCCACCATAATTGAGAATTTCAATAAGCATTTTTCTACGGCTGGCCATGCTTTCCACCTGGCTACTCCTACCCCGGACAACAGCACTGCACCCCCAACAGCAACTCGCCCAAGCCTTCCCCATTTCTCCTTCTCCCAAATCCATTCAGCTGATGTTCTGAAAGAGCTGCAAAATCTGGACCCCTACAAATCAGCCGGGCTAGACAATCTGGACCCTTTCTTTCTAAAATTATCTGCCGAAATTGTTGCCACCCCTATTACTAGCCTGTTCAACCTCTCTTTCGTGTCGTCTGAGATTCCCAAAGATTGGAAAGCAGCTGCGGTCATCCCCCTCTTCAAAGGGGGGGACACTCTTGACCCAAACTGCTACAGACCTATATCTATCCTACCGTGCCTTTCTAAGGTCTTCGAAAGCCAAGTCAACAAACAGATTACCGACCATTTCGAATCTCACCATACCTTCTCTGCTATGCAATCTGGTTTCAGAGCTGGTCATGGGTGCACCTCAGCCACGCTCAAGGTCCTAAACGATATCTTAACCGCCATCGATAAGAAACATTACTGTGCAGCCGTATTCATTGATCTGGCCAAGGCTTTCGACTCTGTCAATCACCATATCCTCATCGGCAGACTCGACAGCCTTGGTTTCTCAAATGATTGCCTCGCCTGGTTCACCAACTACTTCTCTGATAGAGTTCAGTGTGTCAAGTCGGAGGGTCTGCTGTCCGGACCTCTGGCAGTCTCTATGGGGGTGCCACAGGGTTCAATTCTTGGACTGACTCTCTTCTCTGTATACATCAATGAGGTCGCTCTTGCTGCTGGTGAGTCCCTGATCCACCTCTACGCAGACGACACCATTCTGTATACTTCCGGCCCTTCTTTGGACACTGTGTTAACAACCCTCCAGGCAAGCTTCAATGCCATACAACTCTCCTTCCGTGGCCTCCAATTGCTCTTAAATACAAGTAAAACTAAATGCATGCTCTTCAACCGATCGCTACCTGCACCTACCCGCCTGTCCAACATCACTACTCTGGACGGCTCTGACTTAGAATACGTGGACAACTACAAATACTTAGGTGTCTGGTTAGACTGTAAACTCTCCTTCCAGACCCATATCAAACATCTCCAATCCAAAGTTAAATCTAGAATTGGCTTCCTATTTCGCAACAAAGCATCCTTCACTCATGCTGCCAAACATACCCTTGTAAAACTGACCATCCTACCAATCCTCGACTTTGGCGATGTCATTTACAAAATAGCCTCCAATACCCTACTCAACAAATTGGATGCAGTCTATCACAGTGCAATCCGTTTTATCACCAAAGCCCCATATACTACCCACCATTGCGACCTGTACGCTCTCGTTGGCTGGCCCTCGCTTCATACTCGTCGCCAAACCCACTGGCTCCATGTCATCTACAAGACCCTGCTAGGTAAAGTCCCCCCTTATCTCAGCTCGCTGGTCGCCATAGCATCTCCCACCTGTAGCACACGCTCCAGCAGGTATATCTCTCTAGTCACCCCCAAGACCAATTCTTTCTTTGGCCGCCTCTCCTTCCAGTTCTCTGCTGCCAATGACTGGAACGAACTACAAAAATCTCTGAAACTGGAAACACTTATCTCCCTCACTAGCTTTAAGCACCAACTGTCAGAGCAGCTCACAGATTACTGCACCTGTACATAGCCCACCTATAATTTAGCCCAAACAACTACCTCTTTCCCAACTGTATTTAATTTTTATTTATTTATTTATTTTGCTCCTTTGCACCCCATTATTTTTTTATTTCTACTTTGCACATTCTTCCATTGCAAAACTACCATTCCAGTATTTTACTTGCTATATTGTATTTACTTTGCCATCATGGCCTTTTTTTGCCTTTACCTCCCTTCTCACCTCATTTGCTCACATTGTATATAGACTTGTTTATACTGCATTATTGACTGTATGTTTGTTTTTACTCCATGTGTAACTCTGTGTCGTTTTATCTGTCGAACTGCTTTGCTTTATCTTGGCCAGGTCGCAATTGTAAATGAGAACTTGTTCTCAACTTGCCTACCTGGTTAAATAAAGGTAAAATAAATAAATAAAAATGAGTTGAGCCTGTTTGCAATGTGCTTACAGAGTGGGAAATGCAGAATAATTTTCTTTTTCGCTATGATCAGCTTGTCAGCTTGACAAACTTGAAACCACTGATTATGACAATGAGGTGAAACTCCTGGACAACAGTTGTGATTGTCCATTCCATATTGTCCATTTTACACTGACCTGTCCTGTTTTTAGGATATGTTGTTTGTTAACATGACAGCACATTTTTTATTTGACTGGAGAAACCTGCATGATGTAAAAAGTGTCTGTCTTATTACATAGTCATACATTTTTATCTCCAGCCTGTAGGCTACACAAAAAGCCACATACTTTCTACCATATCCTATATTTGCTACATGATTTATGTTAGATTCTTTTTTGGACGAAATGTTGGTGGAGCACCGCAGCGATGTGTTTCTCTAGCAGGACCCTGGAGAGGGGCACTAGTAATGGACAAGCAAAATATTTTGCTCCTCTACCATGCCTTTGACCAAGTGGGCACTGTTAATCACAGGGTGGGATCAGCGCGCACCTAAAATCCAATATGCCACTGGTTGAGAGAAATTGTCATTGCTTTTGGGCAGATTTATGTGAGGTATTATATGTTGTTGTTGGAGGTGCATCTTGGTCAGTTTAGCTCAGAAAATGCTGCCCTCTTCAATCTGACGCCATAACTGTAACGGTTTTCTAGGTGTGAAGGAGAGTCGGACCAAAATGCAGCGTGTAGATTGCGATCCATGTTTATTAAACTGAAGTAAGACGAATCTAAATACAAACACTATAAAACAATAAACGTAACGAAAACCGAAACAGCCTAATACTGGTGCACATACACACAGAACAAGGACATCAAAGGCACTAAGGACAATCACCCACGAAACACTCAAAGAATATGGCTGCCTAAATATGGTTCCCAATCAGAGACAACGATAAACACCTGCCTCTGATTGAGAACCACTTCAGACAGCCATAGACTTAACTAGAACACCCCACTAGCTACAATCCCAATACATACACAGCACATACACAAACCCATGCCACACCCTGGCCTGACCAAATAAATGAAGATAAACACAAAATACTTCGACCAGGGCGTGACAGAACCCCCCCCCCCTAAGGTGCGGACTCCCGAACGCACCTCAAAACAATAGGGAGGGTCCGGGTGGGCGTCTGTCCATGGTGGCGGCTCCGGCGCGGGACGTGGACCCCACTCAATCAATGTCTTAGTCCCCTCTCCTCGCGTCCTTGGATAGTCCACCCTCGCCGCCGACCATGGCCTAGTAGTCCTCACCCAGAACCCCACTGGACTGAGGAGCAGATCGGGACTGAGGGGCAGCTCGGGACTGAGGCAGCTCGGGACTGAGGGGAAGCTCGGGAGTGAGAGGAAGCTCGGGAGTGAGAGGAAGCTCGGGAGTGAGAGGAAGCTCAGGAGTGAGAGGAAGCTCAGGAGTGAGAGGAAGCTCAGGAGTGAGAGGAAGCTCAGGAGTGAGAGGAAGCTCAGGAGTGAGAGGAAGCTCAGGAGTGAGAGGAAGCTCAGGCAGGTTGATGGATCTACCAGATCCTGGCTGACTGGTAGATCCTGGCTGACTGGCTGACTGGCAGATCCTGGCTGACTGGCGGATCCTGGCTGACTGGCGGATCCTGGCTGACTGGCGGATCCTGGCTGACTGGCGGATCCTGGCCGACTGGCGGATCCTGGCCGACTGGCAGATCCTGGCCGACTGGCAGTTATGGCAGATCTCGGCTGACTGGCGGATCTGGAAGAGTCTGGTTGACTGGCGGATCTGGAAGAGTCTGGTTGACTGGCAGATCTGGAAGAGTCTGGTTGACTGGCAGATCTGGAAGAGTCTGGTTGACTAGCAGATCTGGAAGAGTCTGGTTGACTAGCAGATCTGGAAGAGTCTGGTTGACTAGCAGATCTGGAAGAGTCTGGTTGACTGGCAGATCTGGAAGAGTTTGGCTGACCGGCGAATCTGGAAGGGTCTGGCTGACTGGCAGATCTGGAAGAGTCTGGCTGACTGGCAGATCTGGAAGAGTCTGGTTGACTAGCAGATCTGGAAGCGTCTGGCTGACTGGCAGATCTGGAAGAGTCTGGCTGACTGGCAGATCTGGAAGAGTCTGGTTGATTAGCAGATCTGGAAGCGTCTGGCTGACTGGCAGATCTGGAAGAGTCTGGTTGACTGGTGGATCTGGAAGAGTCTGGTTGACTGGCAGATCTGGAAGAGTCTGGTTGACTGGCAGATCCTTGCAGACTGACAGCTCCTTGCAGACTGGCAGCTCTGGCTGCTCCATGCAGACTGACAGCTCTGGCTGCTTCATGCAGACTGACATATCTGGCTGCTCCATGCAGACTGACAGCTCTGGCTGCTCTATGCAGACTGGCAGCTCTGGCTGCTTCATGCAGACTGGCAGCTCTGGCTGCACTGAACAGGCAGGAGACTCCAGCAGCGCTGTAGAGGAGGAAGGCTCTAGCTGCGCTGAACAGGCGGGAGACTCCGGCTGCGCTGGAGATGAGGAAAGCTCTGACAGCGCTAGATAGGCGGGAGACTCCGGCAGCGCTGGAGAGGCGCACTGTAGGCCTGATGCGTGGTGCTGGCACTGGTGGTACTGGACCGAGGACACGCACAGGAAGCCTGGTGCGGGGAGCTGCTACCGGAGGGCTGGGGTGTGGAGGTGGTACTGGATAGACCGGACCGTGCAGGCGCACTGGAGCTCTTGAGCACTGAGCCTGCCCAACCTTACCTGGCTCGATGCCCACTCTAGCCCGGCCGATACGCGAAGCTGGAATATACCGCACCGGGCTATGCACCCTCACTGGGGACACCGTGCGCACCACTGCATAACACGGTGCTTGCCCGGTCTCTCTAGCCCCCCGGTAAGCACAGGGAGTTTGCGCAGGTCTCCTACCTGGCGTAGCCCTACTCCCTGTGAGCCCCCCCCCCCAATACATTTTTGGGGCTGACTCTCGGGCTTCCGTCCACGCCGCCGTGCTTGCCTCGCCAACTCCATTCTCCGATAACCTTCCGCGCACTGCTCCATCGAATCCCAGGCGGGCACCGGCACTCTCCCTGGGTCGACTGCCCACCTGTCTATCTCCTCCCAAGAAGTATAGTCCATAATGTACTCCTCTTTGGGCTGCTCCTGTTGCCTCTTCTCCTGCTGCACCTTGGTGCGGCTACACTCCCCTGGTTTAGCCCAGGGTCCTCTCCCGTCGAGGATTTCCTCCCATGTCCAGAAATCCTTATTACGTATCTCCTCTTTGGGCTGCTCCTGCCTGTTGACACGCTGCTTGGTCCTTTTGTGTTGGGTGATTCTGTAACGGTTTTCTAGGTGTGAAGGAGAGTCGGACCAAAATGCAGCGTGTAGATTGCGATCCATGTTTATTAAACTGAAGTAACACGAATCTAAATACAAACACTACAAAACAATAAACGTAACGAAAACCGAAACAGCCTAATACTGGTGCACATACACACAGAACAAGGACATCAAGACACTAAGGACAATCACTCACGAAACACTCAAAGAATATGGCTGCCTAAATATGGTTCCCAATCAGAGACAACGATAAACACCTGCCTCTGATTGAGAACCACTTCAGACAGCCATAGACTTAACTAGAACACCCCACTTGCTACAATCCCAATACATACACAGCACATACACAAACCCATGCCACACCCTGGCCTGACCAAATAAATGAAGATAAACACAAAATACTTCGACCAGGGCGTGACAATAACTGTTAATTTGCCGGCCTAATCATGCCTAATGAGCGGGCAATCCGTGACAATGAGCACTTGTTGTATCTCAAATACATTGTTAAA
Organism: Oncorhynchus kisutch; assembly: GCF_002021735.2. NCBI lineage: Eukaryota > Metazoa > Chordata > Actinopteri > Salmoniformes > Salmonidae > Oncorhynchus > Oncorhynchus kisutch. The sequence goes on from NC_034178.2 coordinate 41,480,896, forward strand.
GTTGTTGGTTACCTAGCTAGCAATTTTTTGCCATATTGGCAAAGCTGTAACATCAGTCAACCACTTCAAAACAAGACATTGTATCAATAACAAGATGTATTGAGCTGAAACGAGCCACCTACAATTCCTCACATGGTAGCTTCCTGTCATTGTTGCTAGCTATCTGGCCATCCAGAATCACAACAACACACAAACTTCTGCCCCATTGAAGTGCGTGCATTGTTTTTGTGATGTTGTCAGCTAACCAGAGAGAGTTTTGTCAACGCTGAGAATGGAATGCATATGTTTTTAAATAACATTCTTATTACGTTCTTTGAATGTTACTAATGTTTTCTTGTGGTCTTTATTGACATTTTTCATAATGTTCGGAGAACATGACTTTAAATTGAACCAAGAGGAAACCTGTAGGAAACATTATGCTGAAGTACTGGAATTCCCATAGAATGTTATTTTTAACATTCTTGGAACAGTTTGTGGAAGTTATCACGAGGAAAACTTTGGGAAGCGTTAGGCTGAAGTACTGAAATTCCCACAGAAATGTTTTGTTTCTTGACGTTCTCTGAACAATTTGATAACATTTCCAATGTCAAATCAGTCAAGTTCCTTAAAACCTGTTGCGACTCTAGGGGCAGTATTTTCATTTTTGGGAAAAAAACGTTCCTGTTTTAAACTGGATATTTTGTCAGGACAAGATGCTAGAATTTGCATATAATTGACAGCATTGGATAGAAAACACTAACGTTTCCAAAACTGTAAAGATATTGTCTGTGAGTATAACAGAACTGATGTTGCAGGCGAAAGCCTGAGAGAAATCCAATCCGGAAGTGCCCCATATTTTGAAAGCGCTGCGTTCCAATGAGTCCCTACTGATCTTTGAATGTGCTATCAACCAGCTTACGCTTTCTATGTATTCCCCAATGTGTCTACAGCATTGTGACGTAGTTTTACGCATTTATGTTGAAGAATAGCCGTAGGCGGCTACATTGCGTAAGTGGTCACCTGATGGCTCCCAGGGTGACTCTCGCGTAAAATACAGAGGTAGCCATTACTCCAATCGGTCCTACTGAAAACGAATTGTTCCGAGGGATATATTATCGAATAGATATTTGAAAAACACCTTGAGGATTGATTATAAACAACGTTTGCCATGTTTGTCGATATTATGGAGCTAATTTTGAATATTTTTTGCCGTTTTCGTTTTCTAGGGATATTTATGTCCGTTGCGTTATGCTAATTAGTGTCAGGCGATGATTACGCTCCCGCATGCGGGATGGGGAGTCAGTAGAAGTTTTAAGCAACAAAATGTAAATTCTGGGTCGATTTTTAACCCATTCAACTTCCTTACTTCTCTCCACTTTGTGAACTCAAATCCGAGGTTTACTCTGTCTTGGCCCAGGCTCTATCACTCCCCAAATGTATCTGTATCTTTGGCTTAGATGGAGGAGTATTTGCTGTTGGGTCGGGTATTTTCCCCCCATATCTGCCATGTCTGTAAGCTAGCTATCTTTGATAGCCATTAGCCAAGTGTTGGCTATGGGCTCAACTAGCAAGCTATCACACTGCCTCCTCACTCACAGAAAACACTTCACTCATTCTGCGCGCCACAAAATCTGGCGGGAAAATTTGACTCGACTGGGAAAATGAATACCAGCAAATACAGCAGTTCTCAAGCAGGCTAGGGGCACACTATTGTTATTGTTGCATTACATTGGATGACCACTAGTGATTTTGGAGCTTTTTAACATAAAAAATACAAAACTTTACATATTACAGGTTTAAATTGAAGAATATGGAGGTAACTTATCTTTGGTATATACATTTCTAACAACAAACCGAGATCAATGTATACCTGTTTATGATGCTATGATAAATTAAAATAAAACCTTTTCTTTTCAAACTTTTCTCTTCCAACATCAGTCAATTGCTACAACTCAATTATTTTTTATCAAGCGAGCAGATACACAGCAAATTGGCCAGTGTAACCTAGTTTATAATTTTCTGTGTAACATTTCTAGTGTTGATTACAGGAATTAAATGAACTTTGTAAGATAAAAGCATTTTCGGCAATTAAACGAAACAAAACATTATTTATAAAAAGCTATATATTAATGTTTTTTTAACACTGTAGTTTGTTTACAAGAATGATAGCTGGACTTTTAGTTTATGGTTGACACAGCTTGTTGGCCATTAGCCAATAGTGATTTTCAACGAGTTCAAAGCATGTGAATGCATCAAACTGGTATTTACGACTTCACAACTGGTAATTACTCATTTCCAACTTAGCTATGAACGAAGCATACAACATTCTCATCAAAACCACGCCCATAGTTATCATATTTCCCTGCATACTCTGCTGCAGATATATTTTTTAATGGTTGTTTTTAATACATGTGTTTTTGCATGTACTGGATATTGATTGATTAATCTTACAGTATTCTACTTAAAGTTAATTTACACATTTTTCAGTTTGTTAGATTTGTTGCATCAGTTACTGAAATGGTTGTTCCAGTTTAAATGGTTTAGGTAGTCTCCTTTTGTGGGTGAATAAAAAATTCCAACTGTTGGATATTCTAACTTTGGCTGAATTCAAATAGGAATTACACATCACTTGCAAGCCAGCATAATGTGCCTTGCAGGCCTGATGGGGCCTGTAAACCATTATTTTCAGGCCACAACCATTATTATTCCTTTAAAGTAAGCCTTTATGATATAAGTAATGTATTTGTAACAGCGTTCGTCTGTAGAAGGAGAAGCGGACCAAAATGCAGCGTGGTGGTTGTTCATTATCTTTAATGAAAAAATTAACTATACATGAAATAACTAAATATACAAAACAACAAACGGAACGTGAAAACCTATACAGCCTATCTCGTGACAACAAACACAGAGACAGGAACAATCACCCACAAACACCCAGTGAAACCCAGGCTAACTAAATATGGTTCCCAATCAGAGACAACGAGAATCACCTGACTCTGATTGAGAACCGCCTCAGGCAGCCATTGACTATGCTAGACAACCCTACTCAACCACAATCCCAATACCTACTAAAACCCCAATACAAAAACACACCACAAAATAAACCCATGTCACACCCTGTCCTGACCAAATAAATAAAGAAAACACAAAATACTAAGACCAAGGCGTGACAGTATTGTCATAAAGAGTTGAATTTTAATGATAACATTCACCTAGGACATGGGTGGTCAAATTACGGAAGGGGCGGTGCAAATAAAGATTTTGTTTGAATGATGTCTGTGAGTATAACAGAACTCATATGGCAGGCAAAAACCTGAGAGAAATCCAACCAGGAAGTGGGAAATCTGAGGTTTGTAGTTTTTCAACTCATCGTCTATCGAATATACAGTGTCTATCGGGTCATATTGCACTCACTAAGGCTTCCACTAGATGTCAACAGTCTTTAGAACATTGTTTGAGGATTCTACTGTGAAGTAGGAGCGAATGAGAGCTGATTCAACCAGAGGTCTGGCAGAGTGGCATGAGCTGATCACCTGCGTTCCATTGCATTTCTAAAGACAAAGGAATTCTCCTGCTGGAACATTATCGAAGATTTATGTTAAAAACATCCTAAAGATTGATTCTATACATCGTTTGACATGTTTATACGAACTGTAATATACGTTTTTTTACTTTTCCTCTGAACTTTCGCCATGACTTTCCCGCGCCTCGTGAGTTTGGATTTGTTTACTAAACACGCTAACAAAAGGAGGCATTTGGACATAAATGATGGACTTTATCGAACAAAACAAACATTTATTGTGGAACTGTGAATCCTGGGAGTGCATTCTGATGAAGATCATCAAAGTAAGTGAATATTTATAACGCTATTTCTGACTTTTACTGACTCCACAACATGGCGGGTATCTGCATTGCTTGTTTTTGTGTCTGTGCGCCGTACTCAGATTATTGCTTTTTCTGTAAAGCTTTTTTGAAATCTGACACAGCGGTTGCATTAAATGTGTTGAGAATGTTCCAAAGCTAAACAACTATCCTGAACTATTCCCATAAAGTTGTGGGAAGGTTGTATACAAAACACCATAGGAATAAAGGTTCAATAAAATAAAAAATAATTAATCGCGCTCTCACCCAGCTCTAAAAACAAATATGGTTTTCAGAACATGATATTCTAGCTGGGACCTCCCTTTCTGTTTATGAATCTACACCAGTAATATAGACACAACAAGCACAGCACATTCGTGATATTTAACACTGTATTCTGGAAAAGACAGACTTCTATGAGAATCTAGGGCTTTCTGTTAAATTTACAATGTTACAGCTTTCATTTGTGGTCATACGGTTGGATTTGTCAGAATGCCAGGGCTTTGAAGGGAAGACTTACCCCTCTCAGGTGGAAATGGGAGATTATGTTCCACATCCCTCTTTGCTGTTGAGCTCTGTGTTCTGCCATAGAGGAAGGCATGGGATACATAAGGGAGAGTTCAGATTCCTCCTGACTGGTCTTGTGTGACTGTTGCAGTAGCCTCTTTACCTCTCTGCTTGACGAACACTGGCTAAGCACAACGCCAAACAGACAGGTCAGAGCAGGTACCCGTCGAACTGTTTCTCATGCTGGGTCCGCTGATTCAAATCCTACTGAGTGCGTCAGTGTGTGTGTGTGTGTGTGTGTGCACAGTTGTGTCTGTATTCTTGTGTGAGTACATGTGTAAAATAGTTCATTCTGATGATGACTACTCCCCTGAAGGTACTGTGAGATTTTCTGAGCACATCGTACTCAGTCGGGAAATGCTCAGTAGCTCAGAAATAAAAGATACATTTGAGAGAGGACAGGAAAAGTGGGGGGGGGGGAGTGGAGGAAAGAGTAGTGATAGAGGGGAGAAAATCGATACAGTTACATATCGGGATATTATTTTTGACTACATACTGTATCGTTTTGACAATAATATTGCAATACTATTTTTGCACTTGTTGGCTGTACCTGCACAAAAACTCCAGTATTTTTCTTCATAGCTTGTTCTCCATCTTCTTTTTAAATATGGAGGCAATTTTGTTTTCGCACTTATATTTCCTATTCTGATCAAAACAATTGGTTATCATGAAATTGTGGAGAAAAGGGGGTAACAAGTAAATACAATGTTTTCATGTTTTCTCATGGCTCTCTCTTGTCCCTCTGCAGAAGACACATTTTGAGCAATATGTTTGGAACATCGAATCCCAATAAAATCACAGCATCGAATCGCAAAACATATCGTATTGGCACGTACGTACGTATCGCGAACGTGGTATCGTGTAGCCCTAAAAGACAGCGAAGGAAAAAAACATGAAAATAAGGAGTGATGAAAGTGTGGGAAGAAAGAGGAAAGGAATGATATGGGGAGCAAATAAAAGGCAGGGAAGGAGAGAGGTAGAAAGTTATTGGAATAATGCAAAAAAAAAGCATTATAATCAGCATGGGTCATACACACATTACAGAGAAATGGTAACAGACCGATGCTGTGTGTGGGCTTCTATTACTCCTTTATACAATGAATGAGTGCCAATATGAGAGAGGGATGGAGGGAAGGAACGCAAGTGGGGAGAAAGCAAGACAGGGAAGAGAGGGAGAGGGAGAAGGAGGGGAGCAGATGCCAGCCATATTGTTGAGACCTAAGGTATAGGAAGACAGTCCCCAGGACTCCTCAAACGTGTAATCTACCCAACAAGAGCCAGATGATTTCTAGCGCATCCCTCTCGTAAAACTTGCCCATGCATAAACAGCAGGGCTCTTTATTCTGGCATCGGCAGGACTGTATATGTACAGTATGTGTGTGAGGGTAAGGAAGTGTGATGCGCATGCAGCATAGGCCTCCATGCAGTAGTACTGCCCCAAGCTGTGCCAAAATTGAACCACACTACCTGGAAAATATGCAGCTCTGTGGTGGCAATAACGATTGGTCTGGCTAGCTGTTCAGTCAGAGTTCAACACTGAAATGTACATCCTGAGCAGCAGATTGGCTGAGTAGAGCCTCACCACTTCCTATCCCCTCCCTATTTCTGCCAAGATGAGGATGTGTTGACCCTCCATCGGGGTCATCACATCCAGGCCCAGTATCACCCGCAGCAGATGGTACAGTAGGAAGGAACTAGCAACGCTTCGCAGTAGTACCATAGCTAAATCTTGGGTAAGGCATACTGCATTTCTACACAATTTATAAACTATAAAATGTTATTTGGACAACAGCAAAAACAAACAAAAATGACTGCAGCCATTAATTATCACCGCAATATTCGGTTTAAAGGTCTATGGAATAGCGTGAGTAAAAGCATGTGGTTTTAAATATACTTAAGTATCAAGAGTAAACGTATTATATAAACGTAATATATACTTCATTATCAAAAGTAAAAGTATAAATAATTTCAAAATCCTTATATTAACCAAACGGCACAATCTTCATTTGTTTTACAGATATAGATAGCCAGGGGCACACCAGGGTGATCTCTTGGTAATTGCATGATTAGGACCATTTTAATATCCTGCTAATGTAACGAGTACTTTTGGGTATCAGGGAAAATGTATGAAGTAAAAAGTGCATTATCTTCTTCAGGAATGTAGTGAAGCAAAAATAAAATGTGTCAAAAATACCCCCCAAAACTACTTAAGTAGTGTTTTAAAAGCGCTTTTACTTACAACACTGCTGTTTTCTCAGTCATCTGTAATAATGATTAACAGACAGTGCTGATGTCATCTTGCATGGATTTACAGTTTGTTGTCATCTTGTTGCAAGTCTCTTTCAGGACCCCCACCTCTCCCTGGGAGAACTGCAAACGGTTCTTGTGGTCTTGGACATTTCTGGTCAGATCATCCATTATTTTGGTAGTTGAGTCCACCAGTATTTGGACAAAGCTCTTGAAGCTATTTTCCTGTTGCTGTAACAACTGCTTGTAGACATCTTTTTGTTTATTTAAAAGATCATGCACCTGTGATAGCGAAACACTGTCCTCTCCATTACTCCAACCTACTTTAACTTTCGGTTGCATGATGGTAGCAATGGCCGATGGAAACAGCAACAAACAGCAGGGATTTAATCAGCCACAAGCCCGGGACTATCCGCGGTCCCAGCCACAAAAGGGCTAACCGCGTTGCGGGCTGTGTTCAAACTGCCAAGGAAACCTGGCTAGCTTGATAGCTAGCAGCTAGGCTAGCTGCTTCACCTAGCAGCAGCTCTTCAGACTTAAGGGTTTGGCAGTATCCTGGGACAAGTAGAAGCGGACCCAGCAACTGAGGCTAACCGTGTCGCAAATTAAACAGGTAGGCTAGTAAACAAACATGTTTTCAAGGAAAAACTTTTTTTTAACATTAAAAACAACAAATTGTTCCGAGTTCAGCATGTACCCTCATGATAAACTGCAAGGGACAAACTAACAGTAATTGGTTGTGATGCTTACCGGACTGTAGATTGGTAGACAAGGTCTTCCCGTTTGCGGTAGTCCTCCATATGAGAGTAATTGGTATTAAACATAGCATCGTAGGTGAAGATTTTCTGCTTAATGGTGCCCCCGTCTGTGACCTGTCAAGTGAAAAGAGAAAGAATTAATCAAATAATATGGTCTATAATACATGGAACAGATATTTCTATACCCACAGACCTACCCTATGCATAAACCTGTGTTCTGCTCCAATTAAATATATTATAAAACTTTGCTCAGAGGCAAACTTAGTACCCTGGCCATCAATTATCTAATTTATCAATTTAATGCCATGTTAAGGTGTTTTTTCTATCTTAAAGGGGGAGTGAGGAAGAGCCTTTCAAGCTAATTCTGAAAATGGCCAACATATGAAATCAGTGTGACACTCACTTATATAGCTTTAGGTATGTGCCCATGTATACAGCCGAGTCTTAATAAAGAGTGATGCTCTGCAGCGTTCTGTAGGTGTCAAGGAGTCAGAGGTATTGGCTTGTGATGAGATATTGCGAAGGTGGGGATATATTCAAAACACCATAGTCTCATTTTGCATCCACTTTTTTTTTGTGTGCTGCAGAGTAAATGATGGAGCAATACTCTCCTTAAAAATATTCACAGGGGAGAGGAAGTCACTTAGCATTTGAATGACTGATTTCTCTACTCCTCAGCGCCACAGACAGACGTAAAGAAAAAGGGTGACAGGATTTTAATGGAGCCGCTAATGCCGCTTTGAAGGAGGAAATTGTTGGTGGGCTAGGGATCTTTCTTCCCTTCGCCACTGAAAATGCCATCGCCCGCTTCCTAATCCAATCCCCTCAGAGGTAAATAAGGCCTATGTGATTAGTTCCTGCATAATGTACACAACACCTCACGAGGGGACAGTACTGGGTAATTACTTTATTTGAGTGAATAATTCCCGGTGCCCCATAAATGTCTGTGGGACAACTCATCACCTCTCTGCCTCTAGGGAAGGGAGCTAAATACCTCAGGCTGTTGCTAAATGATGGGGTACACAGAGGTAGAAGAGCTGAGAGGTAAACGTGCTGGAACAACAAATACTGTGGGTGGGTTTTAGGGTATGCAGAACAGTTACACGCATGTAGGTGGCATTAGTGGATTACATTTACTTTTCTCTCCTGTAACAAATGTCCCACTAGGCACAGACGTCAGTTCAAGTTTTAATGTCACATGTACAAGCATAGTGAAATGGCTGTCTTGCTAGCAGCAGCGTATATGATGATTGTATCTGAGTAGGTGTGTTTAGACTCAGTATAAATGTATGTGCTTATTATGTGTGTGTGTAAGCAAACAATGGTGTGAGTGTTTGTGTGTTGGAGTATCAGTGTGTGTAGTGTGTAGGGCCCTGTGAGTGTGCATAGAGACAAAAACAATAAGAAAATACAAAGGCAACTGAAATAGTCCATGTAGCCATTCTGTTAGCTATTTAGTTAGCTATTTAGCAATCTTATGGCATGGTGATAGAATTTTTCAGGAGCCTGTTCAGAACCCTAACTCTAACCCTAATTCAACATCTATGCCACGTTGGTTCAACATAATTTCATTGAAATGACATGGAAACAATGTTTATTCGACCAGTGTGTGACCAGTGGGGTGGGTGACATCACATGTTCATTGCTATGGAAGATGAATTGCAGGGAGGTGTAATCAGTGAAATTCACCAGGACCCACTGGTAGGGCTAGGGACCATGACCCTCCACAGGTAAAAAGTGTTCACTTGGCTTGGCCACAAACAGAATTTCCTTCCTTTTCCTAATGAATGCTTTGGCACCACACTCAAGGCCCCATGATTATTATAGCCATCTGTTCCTCTTTTAAATGTCAATTCAGTGATGTAGAGGCACACCGGCAAAGTGGCATCATTCTGAGATTTACAGGGAGAGGCAACAGCAAAAGGTTTGCCGTTAAAAGCAGAGCCATGTTGGAAAATTGTGCTTTCTCACCAACCTGCTCTGTTCCTGGATTGTTTCTGTCTGACATCACTGTACAACAAAGCATGGAAAAAGTACAAGTGCTCTGTGCAACTGAACACAAATATATCCGTTCTGAGTGAGTGGACAGAAACATGACGATGGTAAGTTAAACTCAGGGAAATGTGATTAGTTTGAGATCTAAAAGTTAGCTATCATACAATAATATGACATTTAGCAGAGTTGTTGACAATTATTTAGCAAGTTCAATGACAAGTTCAGGTCAATGACAAATACAGCATTCATAACATAGAAGGGTGTATTGTACACACCTGAAACATTTGCATAAATGTGCTTAGTCAGAAAGTGCAAAATAAGCTTTATTCTACAGTATGTGCATCAACAACAAGTGCACAAGGCCAGGGCCAGTATGAAAGTATCATGGCAACATTACAACTCCCCTATAGGAACAGACTCACTGCACTCCCAGTACTACAGTAACACTGTCCCTGGTGCTGAGTCATATGAGGCTTCTTTCAAAAAGCCTAATGATAATGCTCTCTGGGCCCTGAAGTACTGTACAGAGGTGTGTAAAATTGACATTTTCAGCCCCTCTCTCTTTTCACAGTCCATCTAATCCAATAGACAAAACAACACCTGTCTCACAATGGACTCATCAGTGGACAGACCCCTGTTCCCAGAGAAGGGACAGCTTTATGGTGTGAGTGAGAGAGAGTGAGAGAAAGAGATATGGAGACAGACAAATGCTGTGCAAGAGTGAGGGGCGAAGGCGAGAGGTAGAGGAGCACTCTTTGATGGTAGAAAAACACTGTTGGAGGAAGCAAAGCTTTCCTTCAGCTGTTTTGCTGATTCCAGGCCGTGATTTACCGAGGCACGAACAAAGGCATCAAGGCCTACCCCAACACCTCTGCCATCTGGATTTATAAAAGACAGGCACGGGTGGGCACGCCACTTCTCTTCCTCCCTCTGTGACCAGGAATGACCAAGGGACCAAAAGGGGAGAGGGGAAAAGGTAGCTGACAGGGGTTGAGGTTTGGGCACACACAGTAGAGAGTGCTACAAAGGGTCCTACAGTGACCTAGAGATATGATAGTGCAGTGATCTCTCCAGATGGAGAGTGAACCATATCCTACCTGCTCTCTCTGCTGTGCTCCCTGTTGTTAGGATGCTGCTCCATTATTGAGGTCAGGCGAGGGAGGCCCAGGTCTCTGGGGTTAACCCCTTTTACTCAGCTCATCAGAGATGTGCTTATTTATAGGCCGCAGCTGAATCAGTCACAGGAGAGAATACAGCGAACTAGCTACAGTAACACTGCCGTCTAACTTGAGGAGTATAAACCAGAACACTTCAGGTCAATCTGGCATTCTTTCACATCACAACCATGACAAAGACTTTCATAACTAAACAAAGATAGACCACAGCCTGTCATTTCCAATGGGAACAAATTAGTCATAGTGGGCAGAAGAAGCAAGGAGGTGGGCAGAGCCAAGCGCGAGCTAGCAAAATCCTTTTTGTGCGTTCTAGCATACATCTGCATATTTCCGTTAGGAAACACCTCCTCTGTGAAGTGTGCGTGTGCAATGTGCGTGTGCAATGCAAACTTAATTCGCTTGTGCAATGCAATGTTTTAAAAGGGTAAAGTTTACAAAACTTAGTCCACTCTGTTCATAACAGATTATACTTTTGGGAACAGAAAACTGTATTGAGATCAAATGTTCCATCGATGAGAATATTTGCAGAATGTCGGACAAAATCCATCTCATTCCATCTTCTCCCACTGCCAGCCAGAGGGCTTCCTCTCACTACCATATTTGGTAGTGAGTGGAAACGCCAGGTGGATGCTTCACATTTAGACATCTGGTGAATAATCTGTCTCATTGTTCTATCTGTCCCATGCAGTCTCCTCTACTGCTGTTACTATAACTTAGGTGTGGGCTGAGAGGATAGATGGAAAGGATCACTTACTTTCTGGGAACATTTCACATGAAATTGTACTTTTACAAAAGTTCTCACTTGGTATTTTTAAATCTACAGGGAGGCGGAGCAATAGTAGCTTCTGGATCAATCGGCTGTTAGTTGTGAATAATGAATGGGGATAAGACACAGAGCAGTCAAAATAACTCTTGAGCTCCATTTAGCTGTTCAACTGAGGCCTCAAAGGAGGCCTAAATGGGAAGCTACACTAAACAAAGAAAACAACCAGTATAACAAGACATGCTATATTCTCTGAAATCATTTGTTAAGGGACAGCGATAACGATAAAACATTTCACTTATACAAAGCAGAAGACCTTCACCTTAATGGCAGTCAGTGGTGACAGCTGTCAACACAGAATGCTGCAGTGGGTTGTCCACTGATCCTGTTAAGATGGGGTGTGCTGCAATGCTTTACTCAGTACGTGTGGTGCTGGGTAATGAATCCTGTAAGTAAACATTGTGCAGCTGTACAGTCATCCAACCTAGTTAGTGCTCCACCCTGTTAACCTGTAGATGTACTGGACTGTCTGCTGCCTGTGGCCTCCTACTGGGCCCTGAGTGTCACACAACCTGTTTAAGGGGATTTCACGGACCAGATGGCACGCTCCGCTCCTACTTACCTCCTCTCCTCCCACCATCTATCGGTCTCTGCTCCCCGCAGGAAGGAAAATATGCTAATTAAACCATGTTTTTCATAGATGACGCACACATTCTTCCATTCACATAGATGTTGGTGACCCTACTCTATCATTCTGACAAAGATGGTCTGTGCTTTGACAGATAAAAAGGCTTTGGTGGTGCGGTAGTTCAGTCATGCCACACGTGAACTAAGAAAGGGGAGTTTTGCTTTTATGTCTGTACCAGAAAGCAACAGGGATTCTGATGCACATTGCGGTCCTTTATTCCATATAGAGCCAACTACTGCAACTGACTTTTTTCAATGCAATGTAAATAAACATGAGCGTGATTGCTTGGGATCCCTTAGTGTGAGCAAATACACCAGCCAGAGATGACTATCAGCGTGGTGGATATTTTCGCTCGCCTGTTATCTATGTCACATTCTCTCTGCATGCTATCACTCATTTTCATCCCAATTTAACAGAGTAGCACTGGCTTGCGATTGCCTAAGGCTTGGTTTGGCAGATTGGCATGCAGGGATTAAAGCTGTGGCTTCATAAATCTGTCACCAACAGGGAGGACCAAGCCTTGTTTGCAACCATGTGTGGGCGAGGCAGAGGTAGGTTGGGGGAAGCAGTGTGGAGGTCAACCAACCTATTTCAGGGAATGACATGCAGGTTGAAAAACAATGCACAAGGGCCTACTAAAAGTGCCCATCTACAGCCATTAGACAAGGCAATTGAGAAGTGGTTATTAATGTTGTCAGTGAGAGGGAGACAGCCTGACTGTGGCCAGATATTTAGCGTGCAATGAGATCAAAGCAAACCAGACCTGAAGGAGACTGCTGGTCTGGATCAGATATTATGCGTATACCATGACTCTCTACTTAACCCCCTGACAAAAAGAGAGTTGGACCAGAGCAAGAACAATATGAACCCTACCCCTCACTCTAGAAACAGCATTTTGTTTTCAAATGAAATCCGAGCCAAAGTTGGCAGCAACAGTGCTTTAGCTGTAGAACGGAAGGCACCTAACACAAAATGAGTTCCAAATAGCTTCCACACCTATCAAAAAGTTAACTCTGCCATCCCATGGATATCGTAAAGAGAGGGTTGAATAAATACAGTATACTGCTGCAAATACCGTGAGTAATATACGACTTGGTGCTACTTAGCGGACCGAAAATGTAGCCTTGGTGCATTACTAACATCACATTATTTTGAATTTCTGTCCTTGGGGAACCAAGTTAGACCAAGGATTTTTTACAAATGCCTCAGCAACTCTAATAAACATCACATATTAAGCAGCACCAGTAGGTCACAAATAATAACATTAAAGTGGAAAAACAAGAAAGCCTTACATAACTGCAGAAGTGAATGATATGTTGTGTAATACAGTGTTTCTATCTGAAAACAAAGTGGATGATCAAGGACAGGTGGATAATGAAATGCAGCTTCATGGCAAAGTGAAAACATCATTTTGTGCACTTGTCCTTAAAGTTGAACTAAGCAGAAATCGCTCCACCATTTCCTGGCTGCTAAAACTCTCCAAAAAAGTTACATATTACCAATTTAATCTGTTTAATCAATGAGCACTAATTAAGTGAACCCAGGACTAAACACATACACCTTCCTCTAATTTAGAATTAATCATCAGACATCCAGTGGACGTCTTCTCTCTCTCATCTCCACGTACAGCAGCAATGTCACCAGAGGACTAGACTTATGGAGTCAGCGCGTTCCACACTGGGCTTACATGAAGTCTGGATCCATTTAAGTTGAACTAAGTATCAAAGCAAGGCTTGCAAAGCTACCAGTAATTTACTAAAGTAACAGGTAATCTATGGCAGTCTATGGTAACTTTGGTAATTAATACTTTAATGATAAAAAAAAATATATATATTAATATTTGCGCAGTATATATTTTTTTGACACTATCTGTGTTCATGTTGTCCATATAGTAGATAAACCACATGGTTCAAAAGAAAATGGCCTGATAAATGAAAAAATGATCTAATTAACAATGGCATTCTTTTCTATTAACTCTGCAACTTGTCCAACTATTGCATTTTTTCACAACTACCACCAGTTTGCCCCCAAAACATTTACAACAAAGACATATTGACATAGTAACATAAATAAACATTTGTAAAATATATATATCTGAAATATACCAATGGTATTCACTAAAATGATGGTTTATATTTAGGATAATGTTTAACGGCTTTGTCATTCGGCTTTGTCATTGTTTTTTGAGAGTCACCTTATTAAATTTAAAAAATATATATTTTACATGTAAGAAGGCCACAGAGAGGGCCAGAGATATTAATAGACACCTGTGATGATCTGTAGTGCCCAAAAAGGACACTAGATGTAATCCAGTAAAATTCCACATATTCCTTGAAATTTCTGGTAGTTTACTGTTAGACTTAGAACTTTTCTAGTAATATACCCTTCTTTTCCAAGCCTAATCTCAGCAATGAGCTTTTATTCAGTTCTATATACAGTGGGGCAAAAAAGTATTTAGTCAGCCACCAATTGTGCAAGTTCTCCCACTTAAAAATATGAGAGAGGCCTGTAATTTTCATCATAGGTACACTTCAACTATGACAGACAAAATGAGGAAAGAAAATCCTGAAAATCACATTGTAGGATTTTTAATTTATTTATTTGCAAATTATGGTGGAAAATAAGTATTTGGTCACCTACAAACAAGCAAGATTTCTGGTTCTCACAGACCTGTAACTTCTTCTTTAAGAGGCTCCTCTGTCCACCACTCGTTACCTGTGTTAATGGCACCTGTTTGAACTTGTTATCAGTATAAAATACACCTGTCCACAACCTCAAACAGTCACACTCCAAACTCCACTATGGCCAAGACCAAAGAGCTGTAAAATCACACCAGAAACTAAATTGTAGACCTGCACCAGGCTGGGAAGACTCTGCAATAGGTAAGCAGCTTGGTTTGAAGAAATCAACTGTGGGAACAATTATTAGGAAATGGAAGACATACAAGACCACTGATAATCTCCCTCGATCTGGGGCTCCACGCAAGATCTCACCCCGTGGGGTCAAAATTATCACAAGCAAAAATCCCAGAACCACACGGGGGGACCTAGCGAATGACTTGCATAGAGCTGGGACCAAAGTAACAAAGCCTACCATCAGTAACACACTACGCCGCCAGGGACTCAAATCCTGCAGTGCCAGACGTGTCCCCCTGCTTAAGCCAGTACATGTCCAGGCCCGTCTGAAGTTTGCTAGAGAGCATTAAGATGATCCAGAACAAGATTGGGAGAATGTCATATGGTCAGAGGAAAACAAAATAGAAGTTTTTGGTAAACACTCACCTCGTCGTGTTTGGAGGACAAAGAATGCTGAGTTAAATCCAAAGAACACCATACCTACTGTGAAGCATGGGGGTGGAAACATCATGCTTTGGGGCTGTTTTTCTGCAAAAGGACCAGGACGACTGATCCGTGTAAAGGAAAGAATGAATGGGGCCATGTATCGTGAGATTTTGAGTGAAAACCTCCAATCAGCAAGGGCATTGAAGATGAAACGTGGCTGGGTCTTTCAGCATGACAATGATCCCAAACACACCGCCCGGGCAACGAAGGATTGGCTTCGTAAGAAGCATTTCAAGGTCCTGGAGTGGCCTAGCCAGTCTGCAGATCTCAACCTCATAGAAAATCTTTGGAGGGAGTTGAAAGTCTGTGTTGCCCAGCAACAGCCACAAAACATCACTGCTCTAGAAGAGATCTGCATGGAGGAATGGGCCAAAATACCAGCAACATTGTGAAAACCTTGTGAAGACTTACAGAAAACGTTTGACCTCTGTCATTGCCAACAAAGGGTATATAACAAAGTATTGAGATACACTTTTTATATATATATATATATATATATTTACCCCTTTTTCTCCCCAATTTCATGGTATCCAATTGTTTTAGTAGCTATTATCTTGTCTCATCGTTACAACTCCCATACGGGCTCGGGAGAGACGAAGGTTGAAAGTCATGCGTCCTCCGATACACAACCCAACCAAGCCACACTGCTTCTTAACACAGCGCGCATCCAACCCGGAAGCCAGCCGCACCAATGTGTCAGAGGAAACACCGTACACCTGGCAACCTTGGTTAGCACGCACAACCTTGGTTAGCGCGCACCTCCCTAACCCGGCGAACCCAGGGTCTCTGGTGGTGCAGCTGGCGCTGCAGTACAGCCACCCAGGAGGTGCAGTGAAAATAAGTATTGACCAAATACTTATTTTCCACCATAATTTGCAAATAAATTCATAAAAAATCCTACAATGTGATTTTCTGGATTTTTTTTTCTAATTTTGTCTGTCATAGCTGAAGTATACCTATGATGAAAATTACAGGCCTCTCTCATCTTTTTAAGTGGGAGAACTTGCACAAATGGTGGCTGACTAAATACTTTTTTGCCCCACTGTATACTATTTCTCCTATTTTCCTCCCACCACTGCAGATGGGTGCGGGCTCACAAAGGCGTGTGCAATGGAATACAGATGGTTTAAAAGACATCGGGGCACTGTGGACATGACAAGTCTGCATATATTTTGGAGCTATACAGTTCCTATCCACCCCCCTCTATGCCTTATACACTCTAGTAGGCTACATTTCCCATCTGCAACTGTTGGTAGCACAATATTAAGATGTTGTTATTCATTACATGGAAAAAGAGCAGGTTGGCTGAACAAAGGACTGAAACAGATTTGGTGTTTAAGTAATTGTGAAGGTTTGCTTAGTTTGCACAGTTCTATACTTCATTGTAATGCTTATGTATTTAACGTGTTTCAAGGTTTAATGTTTATTCGCCAAGTGCACAGGACACAACAGGTGTAAAACAGTCAAATGAAACTCTCACCTTGAGAGCTCTTTCCCAACAATACAGTGATAATAATAATAATATAGATACTTGTTGTGACTTTACTTCCAATAATCTGATGACTGTATTTATCTAATCAGCTATGTTTAATTGTTACCCGATTCAATTAATAACGTAACAATTAACTCATTAGGAATTTGGGGCACCAGAAGAGTGGTTGTTAAAGAGCTCCCATCTTACCTATCATATCCATAAAACAGTCAATGCATTAATCATAACCTCGTATCATATCATCATTCTGAACAGTTGTAACCTCCTGCATCTACAAACCCCCCAGCCTTACTTATGATTCAGTACTACACAAATTGGTTGAATTATTTATTTACTAACTAACTAAATGGTAACACAGGAGAAACATACACACTTAATACAAATAAACGGGTCCCTAGCGGACTGACAGAACATGGCAGCTTGTTACAAAGGAGATAGAGAGGGCGAGATGGAGAGGGCGAGAGGGAGGGTGAGAGAGAGGGCGAGAGAGAATACTTTGGTACATTTAGAAGCTACTCTCACAGTAATCATATACATTGCAAACAAACCGCCGCCCGATTGGAGTAAGAAATCATGAAGATGTTTACATGTAAAGGCCTTGGTTTGCCAGGTATCTCTGTCAGAACCAAGCCTTCTTAGAAAGGGACTTGGTTGGACCTTTCCACGGCTCGCTTGTAATGCTGTGATTCTCCAAAAGTTGTCCCGACCCATTTATTCTACTGTTGCTCTCCTCTTCTGTCGCCCGGCATCCGGCAACCCAACATGTAGTCCTGAAACAGATGTAGTCCTGAAACAGTCCTGAGCAGAACTACAGAGCTCACTCTGCTTCCATTCGCTATGGAAGATGATTCTTTGAAGATAGGCTAGCCAGATGTATTGATGGTTCTCAGTGGGGTGATGAGATTAGTAGAATATGATGGTTTGAAGAGTAGTAGAATGGTCCCGCATAAATTCTCTTTTCTAGATATTTTACTTAGTACAGCTACTCAGCCATACGAGTGATTGTCCGGGACGTGACATTATCGTCTCTCATGTTGAGATTGAGTTCGAACCACTTTCGACATGGGCTGCAGCTAAATGTCTCTTTGTTCATTCTTAATCAACCGTTTTATACAGTTAATTCAAAACATTCCGGTCATGGGTGGTGCAGACAGTGAAAACAACCAGACAGTGAAACAACCAGTCAGGCTCTCAACGGTGCAGCTGTAAAAGCAGCTGTAAAAGCAATTCCGCGATCGGAGGTCATCCAGTGACTATTGGTCAATAGAATGGAGGGAAGTAGTGGCTGGTTTCCCCTTCGCCTTAGTCTCAACAGGATGAAAAATCTCTTGCCTCTTTTTCGTCTACGTTTTCTCTTGGGTGCCCCGAAGATTGGATCGGAGGTACATAAAGAGCTCAGGGCAGATTAATCGAAGTGGAAGTCGAAATTGAGGTTAGTAAGTGCCGATATGATGTTCAAAAGTATTTTTTTCGGACCATAAGAAATGATAGCGAATACATTTTGTGCAAAAATAGTAAAGATAAATGCCAAAATAATTACAAAATGGAAAAGTTGGGTCGGAGCTCTCAAGACGCCAGCCATACAGTAGGGCACCATCTTGTACGCTCAAATAACACTTTGTTACTTTTTTACCAATGACTAAATAACAATTTCAGCTCTTCAATATTAATCTGCAGATGAAAAAACTAAATCCTGCCTATAATTCATTACTGCATGGTAAAAATATATATTTTTTATACAATTTCCAAATCAATGATGAATTTAATCTGTTGTAGCTATTTTAGGTTACACCTATTAAAAGGCAGCATTGCCTCCCCATATGGGAAGTTTATCAGTAATCCAGTGGATGAATTTTGCTTTTATTAAATTGTGATGAGGTGTCAAGCAGGTTACCGAGGGATTAACAAAAAATATTTGCACCAATCCTCCTTCACATTCCCAGTGCAACCACTGAATATGGATTCTTCCTGGGTTGGGGGAAATATTAATCAATGTGCAATGTGTTCAGCACAGGGGCTCATTTCATGCTTAAATACATCAACTTTCTAATCCCTAATGTGTCGTGGGCCCTTATTTCAAGTTTAATAAGACATTCTTGAGTTAAATTGAGGAAGCAGACAGTGGTACACATTATTTACTAGTAATGCACGTTTTCAGGGTGACTTTGCATCCCCATTGAACTGAGTGCAGTACTTAATTATGAAACAAAAATCGTCATTCAATATCAAATAGTTACATTTTTCTCATTTTCACCACACGTCTAATCTGATGTTCCACTGTTTATCTTTTTTTCTTGTGGTGTTGACTGAAGAGCTTTGGCGCTTTGGGGATATTCTCTGACAGCTAAGTGCACACCTAAGAGACTTGTGCTTTAAATTACATGTAATGCTGTGATCTAAATAGAGACCAACTTCCAGACAGTAGGCTACCTAGTGTTTCTTGCCATAATGCAGCACTGATGAGCGCTAAGGTCTCTGTGTTTTTCATCTGTAAACTGTTCCATTTACAGTGGGGAGAACAAGTATTTGAAACACTGCCAAGTTTGCAGGTTTTCCTACTTACAAAGCATGTAGAGGTCTGTAATTTTTATCGTAGGTACACTTCAACTGTGTGAGACGGAATCTAAAACAAAAATTCAGAAAATCACATTGTATGATTTTTAAGTAATTAATTTGCATTTTATTGCATGACATAAGTATTTGATCACCTACCAACCAGTAAGAATTCCGGCTCTCACAGACCTGTTAGTTTTTCTTTAAGAAGCCCTCCTGTTCTCCACTCATTACCTGTATTAACTGCACCTGTTTGAACTCGTTACCTGTATAAAAGACACCTGTCCACACACTCAATCAAACAGACTCCAAAGAAGAAGAAAGAAGAAGAAGGATGAGTACAACCCCAAGAACACCATTCCAACCGTGAAGCATGGAGGTGGAAACATCATTTTTTTGGGGATGCTTTTCTGCAAAGGGGACAGGACGAGTGCACCGTATTGAGGGGAGGATAGATGGGGCCATGTATCGCGAGATCTTGGCCAACAACCTCCTTCCCTGAGTAAGAGCACTGAAGATGGGTCATGGCTGGGTCTTCCAGCATGACAACGACCCGAAACACACAGCTAGAGCAACTAAGAAGCATCTCAAGGTCCTGGAGTGGCCTAGCCAGTCTCCGGACCTGAACCCAATAGAACGTCTTTGGAGGGAGCTGAAAGTCCGTATTGCCCAGCAACAGCCCCGAAACCTGAAGGATCTGGAGAAGGTCTGTATGGAGGAGTGGGCGAAAATCCCTGCTGCAGTGTGTGTAAACCTGGCAACATATGATCTCTGTAATTGCAAACAAAGCTTTCTGTACCAAATATTAAGTTCTGCTTTTCTGATGTATCAAATATTTGTCATGCAATAAAATGCAAATTAATTACTTCAAAATCATACAATGTGATTTTCTGGATTTTTGACCTCTACATGCTTTGTAAGTAGGAAAACTGCAAAATCGGCAGTGTATCAAATACTTGTTCTCCCCACTGTTTATAATTCCTCCAGTACAGTACATGATGCAAGTTGAGTTATCACATATCAAGAGAGTTCATTAACAACAACATTGACAATTCCCTGAGAACCTTCCCTTAATGCAATCAACAACTTTAATCATCCTGGTTTATACCTGCTCTAGCAGAGAGAAAAATATGCCAAATGTTTTTTGGTGTGTTGCTTTGAAACAATCACATTGCACTTCACCAAATAGCTCAGCTTTCCATCCCACATTAAATCCAGGACAGCTAACCGGCATTTCTTAATTAAAAGGATGGCTCTCAAATAACAAGATGCTAATTAACAACGTTGGCACTGAGTAGCCAGAGTAGCCATTTGGAGCACACAAACCTGACAGCTACAAAAATATGTTAATTGCCTATGACATGACAAGTAAACCAAATCAAGGGGTAAATTCTTATTAGCAGGAGAAACCTGTTTATAATGACCTATAAAACAGTAACATAATAGCCTTGTTTTCTTGTCACAGGGAGATTTTTCAAGGCCTTCAAAGCTTCTTAACAGTAAGTAAAATGTGTCATTAACACTGCATTCAGTACATGGCAAACACAATGGTTGTCTTCAACCATCTGATTTTGTCCCCTATGTGGAATAAATGTCACAGGGAGATGGAGGATGGAGGAAGATAAAGAATTATTCAATTTGACTGCAAAGTGATTGAACATATTGCAGGATGGTATGTGATTTGAAGTGAAGGATTTTCAGAAGGCCAGCTTGGTATGAGGAGTAAGGCATCATACAATCACAGTGTGAGTTACTGAGGTACAGTTGGACAAACAATTGATTCCCATTCAAAATCCTATTTTCCCTAAATCCTAAACCTATCCTTAACCCCTAACCGTAAGCCTAAAAATAGCCTTTTTCCTTGTGGGGACCGGCGAATATTCCTTATTTCTTATGTGGCACAAAGATAGTAAACCTCCATAAACACACATACACGCATGCAAAGCTACTCCATAAATTAAGCACCCCCAGGCCACTAGAAGAAGATATTGCTTGTATCTAAATAAATAAATATTCCCCCAGGGTTATGAGGCCTCCAGCTGTGTTGACATTAAAGGGCTTCTGAAGCAGCAGCCATGCTTTTGCTGAGGCAACACATTTTATACAGCCCTGGTATGGTAGTCCAAAATAGTTCCGATCCAGGGCTCTGGGTGGAGGGATAACAGCATCAAAACTGTGCCCCTGGGCACCAGATCTGTCTGTCCTTGCATCATCCAGTCTGCTGTGATGGACAGGGACTCCGGTCCCCTCTGTGACCCACTGTGAGAGGAGTCTGGACAGGACAGGACGGCTAATCCGACAGGACTGGGAAGAAGACTGGGCAGCCATTTGATCTCTGCCCTCTCCCTGCAGGGAACATTCTCACTGCAAAGAGCCATCAGCTGGTCTAATGATGAGCAGCAGGCAGTAACCTCTCCACTGATCACAATTCACACTTTATAAGTCGGGGCATCCAACACGTGTGATCTGTTGACCCCTAACTACACCAGTAGCCACGTCACTACCCCTCCCCCCTCCTCCAGTCTATGGAGACTCATTCAAAAAGGATCTTTAAAAGGGACTGGTGTTACTATCCACTGTAAAGACGTAGTAATGGCTCCCAATGTGAGAGAAGAAGCAGAGAGAAAACGATGAGCGTGTCCATGGCGGAAATGTTTACTTGTGGCAATGAGAACATTAAACATGGCCTTGATTCAGATGAGTGTCACAGCTAAGGGGAGATGGGGTGGAGCAAAATCGTGCGGTGGACAACTTGTTACTGTCTCGGGACCAGAGAAATATGAACCGTGTTTGAGAGGCATTTTGGTCGTCTGGCGAGGGCTGGGGGGATTTCAAAGCCCTGTGATCAAGCGGCACTGGCTAATGAAGCGAGAGACACATCACATGGCAGAGAGGGTGTAAGGTGTAAATGGGATGGAGGAAAAGTCTCTCTCTATCTATCTCATTCTTTCTTTCTTTCCTCTCTCTACTTAACAAATCTCCTCTCATTAGTCTGTTTCCTAGTGTTGTGCACAACATATCAAGTCTGCTGCAAGCAAGAGCTGTCAAATGAAAGTGTTAAAGAAAACTATTGATTCCTTAGAGGGAGGTCTTGGGAAAAGATTCCAGAGCACAGTCAAATCACACACTGCAACTGTAAAACTCACATGAGGTAGCAGGCGAAAAACAGTGTCTGTCTTCTGAAGAAAACCATTACATGAGGTTAGCTGTCCTCAAGGTAGAGCCCACACTTGGTGCAGTGATTTTTGTCTGTGAATAGATGTTTTCTTCTCCATACTGATCTTCAAAGCATAAAAGGTAGCTATAACAATGTTTCAGTGGGGTTGGGAAAGCCTGAAAGCTAAAAGCATCCAAACATTCCCCATGGGAGGTCTAACAGACTAAATATGGAACAAAACTGTCAGACTAGTCAAGATAATAAAATGTTACCATAAATAAAGCTCCACAAACATTAAAGTCATACCTACTACCTGGACACAGAGAAACATTATTAAACAGTGCATTCGGAAAGTATTCAGACCCCTTGATGTTTTCAACATGTTGTTAGGTTACAGGCTTCTAAATCTACACACAATACCCCATAATGACAAAGCAGAAACAGGTTTTTAGACATGTTTGCTAATTTATAAATAAATAAAACGGAAATATGACATTTACATAAGTATTCAGACCCTTTACTCAGTACTTTGTTGAAGCACCTTTAGTCTTCTTGGGTATGATGCTACAAGCTTGGCACACCTGTATTTGGGGAGTTTCTCCCATTCTACTCTGCAGATCCTCTCAAGCTCTGTCAGGTTGGATGGGGAGCAATGCTGCACAGTTATTTTCAGGTCTCTTCTGAGATTTTCGATCGGGTCAAGTCCGTGCTCTGGCTGGGCCACTCAAGGACATTCAGAGACTTGTCCCGAAGCCACTCCTGCATTGTCTTGGCTGTGTGCTTAGGGTCTTGTCCTGTTTGAAGGTTGAACCTTCGCCCCAGTCTGAGGTCCTGAGCGCTCTGGAGCAGATTTTCATTAAGGATCTCTCTGTACTTTGCTCTGTTCATCTTTGCCTCAATGCTGACTAGTCTCCCAGTCCCTGCTGCTGAAAAAACATGCCACCACCATGCTTCACCATAGGGATGGTGCCAGGTTTCCTCCAGACGTGACGCTCGGCATTCAGGCCAAAGAGTTCAATCTTGGTTTCATCAGACCAGATAATCGTGTTTTTTATGGTCTGAGAGTCTTTAGGTGCCTTTTGGCAAACTCCAAGCGGGCTGTCATGTGCCTTTTACTGAGGAGTGGCTTCCGTCTGGCCATTCTACCATAAGGCCCTGATTGGTGGAGAGCTGCAGAGATGTTTGTCCTTCTGGAAGCTTCTGGTTGGGCAACTCAAGGACATTCAGTCACTTGTCCCGAAGCCACTCCTGCTTTGTCTTGGCTTTGTGCTTAGGTTCGCTGTCTGTTAGAAGGTGAACCTTCGCCCCAGTCAGGTCCTGAGCACTCTGGACTAGGTTTTCATCAAGGATCTCTCTTGTGGCCATCGTACCTTGCGCTTTCATATTTCCCCTCAATCCTGACTAGTCTCCCAGTCCCTGCTGCTGAAAAACATCCCCACAGCATGATTCTGCCAACACCATGCTTCACCATAGGGATGGTGCCAGGTTTCCTCCAGATGTGACGTTTGGCATTCAGGCCAAAGAGTTCAATCTTGGTTTCATCAGACCAGAGAATATTGCCTCTTATGGTCTGAGAGTCTTTAGGCTGTCATCTTCCTTTTACTGAAGAGTGGTTTCCATCTGGCCACGCTACCATAAAGGCCTGATTGGTGGAGTGCTGCAGAGATGGTTGTCCTTCTGGAAGATTCTCCCATCTCCACAGAGGAACTCTAGAGCTCTGTCAGAGTGACCATCGGCTTCTTGGTCACCTCCCTGACCAAGACCCTTTTCCCCCGATTGCTCAGTTTGGCCGGGCGACCAGCTCTAGGAAGAGCCTTGGTAGTTCCAAACATCTTCCATTTGAGAATAATGGAGGCCACTGTGATCTTGGGGAGCTTCAATTCTGCAGGTACCCTTCCCCAGATCTGTGTCTCAACACAATCCTGTCTTAGAGCTCTACGGACAATTCCTTCAACCTCATGGCTTGGATTTTGCTCTGACATGGATGGTCAACTGTGGGACCTTATATAGACAGATGGGTGCCTTTCCAAATCATGTCCAATCACTTGAATTTACCACAGGTGGACTCCAATCAAGTTGTAGAAGCATCTCAAGGATGATCAATGGAAACAGGATGCACCGGAGCTCAATTTAGATTCTCATAGCAAAGGGTCTGAATACTTATGTAAATTAACAGGGTTTGCTCCGTCATTATGGGATATTGTGTGTAGATTGCCGAGGATTTTGCTGAGGATCCATTTTAGAATGAAACTACATTTTTTTTAAATCAAGAGTTCTTAATACTTATCGAAAGCCCTGTACTGTATAAATAACCTGATGAGAGATGTCCTTGACAACTTCTTTCTGCAGACATTGATGTGATTCTAAAGTCTTTGTCAAAATGGATGTTCTTGTAAGAGGTCTTGGGGTTTGTGTTTTTCTCCTCTTGTTGCAACTGGATTAGTGTTGGTCTAGCTCTGGTCAGGCTGAGGAAAAATGACCTGTTCATTCCAACAGTAAAATGTGATAAACAGCTTTGCCATGAACAGTAACCCTTCTCCTCTGAATTATACTATGTTTTTATGGTTGAGTAGGCAAGGAAATAATGTATTTTTTTTTAGACGGACCACAATGCTGAATGGTTCAAAGAGAGGCAGTGGGAAAAATGATGCTCAAACGGCATGACTGTTTCGCGCATCACAGATTCCTGACCTTTGTGAGCTAAAGGAGAAATGCTTTGTTTTGTTGGCGGGCAATTGAAGAGGTCTAATAAATCTGCCATGGCTAAAACCGTGTCGCGCCGTAACTGACTGGCTATCTGTCTTTTACAACCACATAAGTGATTAGGTTTGATGAGAAGATCTAAAACAAGGCTACAAATAGCCATGGGATATCTGTGTGAGTGTGTCACAAAGCCTGATGCTTATACAGTAACACTGAGCTGGAATGAGGAGGATCCATTAAAAGTACCTTAACCTTTTACTCGCCCCATACCTTTCCAGACATGCTTACATCAGTTAGTTGCATCACATTCAATAGACTGAGTCAAAACAGAATGAAATAAGAATAAGCTGCTTATCATGTCCTTGTCCTCATAGGAAATCCTTAGAAAAATATGAAAAGGTGAGAAGGAAAGACAAAACAAAGATGTGAAAGGTTTATAAATACTCCTGATGGTGCTGGCATCTTTTGTGAATATCAGACTCAGAAACACCTATATGGTAAAATGTTTCTAAGATTATATAAAAAAAAACACTATCTGAAAATAAACATTTGTATTAACCCAAAACAACATTTTTTTTTTCTCCCATATGCTCCCAAGGCTAAACAAGAGCTTTGTGTTTATAAAAAATTATCCAGCAGGATGTTGAGTGGTTTTTCAGATATTTTAGCATCTCCAAGGCCAAGGTTACAAGTGACATGATTTTACTGAAACATAAAAAAAGCTAAAATGCATGATAGATAATAAAAAAATTTATGATGGAACAAGCTTAAGCTCCATATTCTTCAGTTGTTGCTTCAATGTGGATTTTTTTACTATAATGGTGGAGCTTGTATGTAGAGATATCAATTCTAGTGCAACACCAGAATCTGCCGAGCAATAACCATGTTGCCAAGAGGCCCCAGGGGAGGGAGGCAGTGGTTAGACTACATACAGTACACAACCACATCCACATATCCAATCAAATGTCTTGTTTTATTCAAAAGCGGCCCACTGGAGATGTCAGCTAAGGACTAGGGATGTCAAAGCACTATCAATGCATCACAGCTGCTCTACATCTCAGTCTATCTTTCTGTCATTGTTCTCAACTCAATTCATCAGGGCTTTTACTCTGCAGCCATTCATTCACTCACTGAATTGTACTGATAGGAAGGAACATGGCTTGACTTAGAGATATCTTAACAACCTTTAATAGACGCATGAAGAAACCCAGTGACAGGTTTATCTGATGCTATGAATTTCAACTGATGTTTATGTATCTCTGCCTTTTATGAGACTGTAATTAATAGGGAACCAGTAAACAACAGGCCTTTTTAAATACTAACTGCACTCCTGAGGATGCTCTTCCTCCCTCATGGGAATCCCGACATGGGCAGGGCACTCTATATCAAAATAATATGTTCACTACAATTACAGGAGAAATAAAATCAAGCCAAATAAGGTTTACTCTGAATTTTTATTTTATTTTTTTATTTATTTTAGAGCATGGTATCCATTTTAATAGTAATTCACTTCCAAATGAGATCATATTCAGGGATAAACT
This sequence comes from Oncorhynchus kisutch, assembly GCF_002021735.2. Lineage (NCBI taxonomy): Eukaryota > Metazoa > Chordata > Actinopteri > Salmoniformes > Salmonidae > Oncorhynchus > Oncorhynchus kisutch. The sequence continues at coordinate 41,507,716 of NC_034178.2, forward strand.
TTTTTTTTTAATACTTTGAAAACATAATTGTCCCATAATTGTCAAACTTTTCAAATAGGCACTATCTGTTCTATCTGCATTACATAAGAGAGGTGAACATTTCAAATGAAATGATCAGAGTGAATAGATGAATAGACCGAATCTGTAAAGTTCACATCAGCTGTGGTTGCATGTTGTTCTTCATATCAATGCCACATAACATTAACAGTGGGATGTTGATGAAGTACTCTCTGGGCTGGAGGGGGATAAGTCGGAAGAGGGACCCATTAAATAATAGTAGCTATAAGTCCAAAATAATTCTTACAAGATTTAAAGTGGGACATTTGCTGTCGCAAGTCTCATGGAAAGAAAAGATACAAACGTTCTGCTCCTCTGCTCCCGACTGCATGTGCTGTCATATAAATAAAATGAATAGAACAGGCATCCCCCTTCAAGTCATTGACAGCATAATACCCATAGGAGCAAATCAGAAAGTAAAAGCAGGAAGTTATGCTGCAGAATGTTTTTTGGTACCCTTCCCCAGATCTGTGCCTCATCACAATCCTGTCTCGGAGCTCTACAGACAATTATTTTGACCTCATGGCTTTTCTTGCTCTGACATGCACTGTCAACTGTGGGACCTTTATATAGACTGCTGTGTGCCTTTCCAAATCATGTCCAATCAATTGAATTTACTACAGATGGACTCCAAGTTGTAGAAACATCTCTAGGATGATCTATGGAAACAGGATGCTCCTGAGCTCAGTTTCAAGTTTCATAGCAAAGGGTTTGAATATTTATGTAAATAAGTTATTTCTGTTTATTATTTTTAATATATTTGCAGACATTTCTAAAAACCTGTTTTCGGTTCATCATTATGGGGTATTGTGTGTAGATTGATGAGGACATTTTTTTATTTAATCAATTTTAGTATAAGGATGTAACGTAACAAAATGTTGAAAGAGGGAAGGGATCTGAATACTTTTGAATTCACTGTATGTTGTAAACTTTCTTTCATAGGCTAGGTTATCGAAACTTCATGATAGGTACAGGGAAAATTTGAGTATCATGTAGTAGCCTAAATCTATCGCTGTTACATTGAACTGGGTGAAAGGAGTATGAATGACAGTCATCCAATTTGCTGCAATAGAAATAATGCCATGCTCATAAAAAAATTATAATACTCCCTCATCTTAAACGGCAGCCACTGGATAGACTACTGTAACAGGCTGGCTGTTGGAGATAAATGAAAACAGTGGCCATGACTTGTGCTCATTTTTACTCCTCTTTATGCTTCCAGGATGCTTTAAGGATTCTACTTCAAAGGAATTGTTTGTATTTTTTTCTGTACTTTGATACTACATGCCTTAACTGTATTTGTCAAATGAGTATTCATAAAAAAAAGTAAAAGTATCAATTGAATTAGAAATATCAAGCGTTTCTGTAAATTACAACTGTCATACCCTGATCTGTTTCACCTGTTCTTGTGCTTGTCTCCACCCCCCTCCAGGTGTCGCCCATCTTCCCCATTACCCCTGTGTATTTATTATTGTGTTTTCTGTCTGTCTGTTGCAAATTTGTCTTGTTTGTAAAATCGTTTTGTCTCAGCTCCTGGTTTTCCCTAGTCTCTCTTTTCTCGTCCTCCTGGTTTTTGACCTTTGCCTGAGCTGAACCTTTACCCGCCGGCCTGACTACTGCCTGTCTCTGAACCCGAGCCTGCCTGCCGTCCTGTACCTTTGCTCCACCTCTGGATTACCGACCTCTGTCTGACCAGACCCTGAGCCTGCCTGCAGTTCGGTACCTTGGCCTCTGCTCTGGATTATCAACCCCTGCCTGCCTGGACCTGTCATTTGCCTGCCCCTGTGGTTACAATAAATATTGTTACTTCACACAGTCTGCACTTGGGTCTTACCTTGATTCCTGATAACAACATAATCCAGGTAGAATCAGGAATTCCCCAGGGCAGCTGTCTAGGTCTGTTACTTTTTTCAATCTTTACTAACAACCTGCCACTGGCTTTGAGTAAATGTATGTAGATGACTTAACACTATACACGTCAGCTACTACAGCGACTGAAATGACTGCAACACTTTACAAAGAGCTGCAGTTATTTTCGGAGTGGGTGGCAAGGAATAATTTAGTCCTAAATATTTCTAAAACTAAAAGCTTTGTATTTTGGACAAATCATTCATTAAACCCTAAACCTCAACTAAATTTTGTAATAAATAATGTGGAAATTGAGTAAATTGAGGTGCCAAAACTGCTTTGAGTAACCCTGGATTGTAAACTGCTATGGTCAAAACATATTGATACAACAGCAGTCTGTCCATAATAAAGTGCTGCTCTACGTTCTTAACGGCACTATCAACAAGGAAGGTCCTACAGGCCTTAGTTTTGTCGCACCTGGACTACTGTTTAGTCGTGTGGTCAGGTGCCACAAAAACAGACTTAGGAAAATTGCAATTGACTCAGAACAGGGCATTACAGCTGGCCCTTGGTTGTACACAGATAGGTAACATTAATAATATGCATGTCAATCTCTCCTGGCTCAAAGTGGAGGAGAGATTGACTTCATCACTACTTGAATTTATGAGAGGTATTGACATGTTGAATGCACCCAGCTGTTTGTTTGAAGTACTGGCGCACAGCTCGGACACCCATGCATATCCTACATGACATGCCACGAGATCTCTTCACAGTCCCCAAGTCCAGAACAGACTATGGGAGGCGCACAGTACTACATAGAGCTATGACTACATGGAACTCTATTCCACATCAAGTAACTGATGGAAGCAGTAAAATTTGATTTTAAAAACAGATAAAAATACCCCTTATGGAACAGTGGGGATTGTGAAGCAACACAAACATAGGCACAGACACATGCATAAACACACACGTACACATGGATTATGTATTGTAGATATGTGGTGGAGTTGGGGCCTGAGGGCACACCGTGTGTTGTGAAATCTGTGAATGTATTGTAATGTTTTTAAAATTGAATAACTGCCTTCATTTTGCTGGACCTCAGGAAGATTAGCTGCTGCCTTGGCAGCATCTAATGGGCATCCATAATAAATACAAATATAAACTCAATTCCGGGGCATGTTTGGACCTACAGTAAATCAAGGATACAACATACACACACCAATGTGAAACGTACTGTATCTTGGGCGGGCCACATGGTGATGAAACATTATACTGTACATCTGATGGGTTTGTTTTCATGAATTTAAATACATTGTCTCCTATTTTTAATCTACATGTACATATGTCCTGAAGCATGGCTAGACTGAATTACAATACTTTATGAGGCAATCATTTTGAAGCTATTTTTAGCAATCACAGAGTGGGTGGAATTGGATGATCAAGTCTACATTCAGGAGTATGAAAAAGCATGAAGATGCCATTAGAAAATATTAAAACATTACAGGCACTAGCACACACACTGTAGCTCAGGACAAATGCGGGATTTCAATCCTCTGAAAGTTCTACAGCTGTACCATTGAGAACAACTTGACTGGCTGCATCACTGCTTGGTACGGCAACTGCAAGGCACCCGACCGCAAGGCACCCGACCGCAAGGCACAGTGTAGTGTATACTACACAGTACATCACTGGGGCTGAGTTCCCTCCCATCCAGGACCTCTATACCAAGTGATGTCAGAGGAAGGCCCCCAAAAATGTCAAAGTCTCGAGCCAACCAAGCCATAGACTGCAAGCACCAAGTCTGGAGCCAACAGGACCCTGAACAGCTAAATATCTATTCAAATAGCTACCCGGACTACCTGCATTGACTTTTTTTTGCACTAACTCTCTTGCACTGACTCTATGCACACACACTGTGCTCTACCCACACACTCACACATACTTACACTGCCACCAGAACACACACACACACACACACACACACACACACACACACACACACACACACACACACACACACACACACACACATATATATATATATATATATATATATATATATGTGTATATATACACAAACACACACACACGCCCACACACACAAAACATCCGGACACATGCATACTGACGCCACACACACACACCCACAAACACACTCACCACATACACTGCCGCACCTACTCTCTTATCTACCTTGCCTAATCACTTATGTATAGTACATAGCTACCTTAATTATCTCGTACTCCTGCACATAAACTCAGTACTGGTACTACCTGGTACTACTACTAGCATGTTATTTTTACTTGTTATTGTTATTCATTTTTTTACTTTTTATTTATTCCTTGTGTGTGTCACTATTTAAATGTACATTTTTTTGTAATTATCTTTAACTCTGCATTGTTGGAAAATGACCCGGAATTAAGCTTTTCACTTTTAATCTACACCTGTTTTTTTACAAAGCATATGTCAAATAAAATTAGATTTGAATATGATTCCTACAAACAGCATAATGTACGTAACTCAGTAAGCTTTCTTGTTGACAAATTAAGGCTGTGTTGAAATACAAAAAAGGCTAATAATCTGAATACATTTGGCAGTGTATTTTTTCTTGAAAAAAAAGGAAGGATTAAAAAATGTTTGATGCCACTTGGCTCAGCATGTCTCAATCATTAGCTTCATAAGGAAAAGGGTTTAACTAGACCATAGATAATCCCGGCTGAGATACCGGTCCGCAAAGAAAGCCTGGAATCACAGTCTCGCTCCAAAATTATGACAAAGACCATGGATGAAAGAGAGCTTTCGGGTTTCTAGTAGATTCCAAAGGCTATACCATTGACATTTAAAGAGAAAGGAGAGATGAAAGCTGTGGGGTTTCTATCATTACATCTGGGTAGTAGTGGCAAAATGCCTTAAAGTAGATCATAAAGCATTTGCTTTGTGTTTGGAGTTTTGGAGTGTTTAAACCCACAATCAGGTTATAAAAGCACTCATGATAACAGCTTTTCTTATAGATCCTTATATGTTGTTTGACATTGAGCTCAGGTGCATCCTGCTTCCATTGATCATCCTTGAGATGCTTCTACAGCGTCCACCTGTGATAAATTCAATTGTATGGGCATGATTTGGAAAGGCACACACCTGTCTAAATAAGGTTCGACAGTTGGCAGTGGATGTCAGAGCAAGAATCAAGCCACGATGTCGAAGGAATTGTCCGTAGAGCTCCGAGACAGGATTGTGTTGAGGCACAGATCTATGGAAGGGTACCAAAAAATGCTGCAGCATTGAAGGTCCCCAAGAACACAGCGGCCTCCATCATTCTTCAATTGAAGAAGTTTGGAATCACCAAGACTCTTCCTACAGCTGGCCTCCCGGCCAAACTGAGCAAGGGCCTTGGTCAGGGGAGGTGAGCAAGAACCCAATGGTCACTTTGACAGAGCCCCAGAGATCCTCTGTGGAGATGTGAGAACGTTCCAGAAGGACAACCACCTCTGCAGCACTTGACCAATCAGGCCTTTATGGTAGAGTGGACAGACGGAAGCCACTTCTCAGTAAAAGGCACATGACAGCCCACTTGATGTTTACCAAAAGAAACCTAAAGAACTCTCAGAACATGAGAAACAAGATTCTCTGGTCTGAAATTGAATAAAATGAGGATAAACATACCAGAACGTTAAACATACCACTAAAAACACTCATTTGCAACTGTTGGACTAATGATTATACCCTAGATCAGCTAAATGCAGACAAGAGTGTGCAAGGTGGTATTGAATGTGTCACTGTCTGTCACCTTGATTACTCAAAATTGTCTCAATAAGAGTTTACAACATAGGCTATGTTGCAGCAACCTCATGAAGGGTACAGGGATAATTTTAGTATCATGGAGTAGCCTAAATCTATAGAATTTACATTGAGCTGGGTTAATGAAATATGAATCAGTCATCCAATATGCTGTAATAGAAATTAGGGTACGCTCATATTTTTTTTAGTTGGTGCTAAAAGCAAGCTTTCATCTTAACTAGGACACTTCTCTATTTCATAATTTTTTTCTGCAGAGGAGGTGCTTATTTATCTAAATAGTAGCAGCAGAAAACTTTGCCTTAATATATTACAATCTGTTAACACCTTTATCAACAAATCAATGTTCTCCTTTACTTATCGCATACATTAATATACTAACAGGAAAATCCACATTTGAGATAAGTGAAATTAAGTAAAACTACCCGCATCTCCCTATAGAATTGTGTATGTACATGCATATCAATTTGCATTGATATATTCTATTTGTGAAACAAGTGTTGTGATGTATGTTATGGCAATTTAGTCACCCCAGCTCCAATTTAGGTGATAGTATTTTCAGACATGCAAAGTCATTTTAATGAAAGAGTATTTGGTCACAATAATCCTTTTCGTGATTCTAACTTTACCTAAAAGGTTCATGATGGCCCTTGCACCAATCACCAATACCAGGGTGAGAAATATAGAGCGGGCGAGCAGCTTGTCAATACTTCAGTGCCGCAGTAATGGGAAAACTAACATAACACTTTGTCTCAGTGGATGATCGATCGTAAACGAGTCAACATAAGCTACATCAGCAGGGAAGAGAGGCCACGGAAGCCTAAATTACAGAGACATCTTTGTTTGGAAGTGGCTAATCTTCTGGATCACATCAGTCCCGGGGAATAACATCATTCTCACATACCAGGAAGTATTTGTATACCTAATCCAGGTTTTACTAAATGGATGCATGTTTCTACACAAAATAGTACTTGAATATAGAATATTGCTTCTTTATCATCACAATATTGAATCAGGGGTAGTCCAACAATGGATGAATTTGACCTTAGGAATATTACTTTGGTCTAGCTCATGGGGAGACTGAGATATCTATCTCTCTCCATTTGTCAGGCTGAAAGTTGCTGGAACAAAATAAACACAGGAAACAAATATGACGTTTTCAGGTAGCCCAGTCAAGGAGTTTTTATAATTGTCATGGCATTTGTCATCTTGTTTCCTTATTCCTTGAACTACATAAGGGGTCTGCCAGGCAAGCTATAATACAGACAATGATTCACCGCAACCAGTGAGAAACCATTTACACAACAGGACAGAGAATAGCCATCTGTATAAATAGTTGAAAGCTTGTCAAGATCAGTCCTAGTATGATAAAAACAATGGACAAATAGTCTATAGAAAAATATAATGATTCAAAATGCCTGAAGAATTATTCACATTACAGAGCACACACACACACTGCCCTACCTCATCCTTAATGGACATATCAGACTATAAAACCAGTGACACAATCTCAGAGAAAATCGTTATACTATAATAGTGTCCATTGATAATTAAAAAAAGAAGCTAAATACAACAATGCATCTCTGTCCATTTCACGCATGCTTTGGTGCTTAATGTGACTCATTTTCACTTATCATCCCTACTCATTGTAGATGATGCAATTCCTGTGTTAAACGGCTGTGGTTCTTGTGCATAGATTAGGGGGAATATGATTTTTGTTACAACACTAAGGTAACAGTGTAAAGCAAAATAATATGAAAAATATATTCCATAAGAAAATCTGCTGTTTCCAGCTACAATAGTCATTTACAACATTAACAATGTCTACACTGTATTTCTGATCAATTTGATGTTATTTTAATGGACAAAAGATGTGCTTTACTTTCAAAAACAAGGACATTTCTAAGTGACCTCAAACTTTTGAACGGTAGTGTTTATTTCGCTGAGTGACACTACACAGAGTCATTTTGCACTTTGGTTGGTTCTAAAAGTCACATGGTTGTAGTGCTGATAAGGGGGTATTAAAAAGTGAATCATGGAAACAGTTGAGGAAACTGTAAAGGTCGGATAAGGCAGCCACTGGATTATTTCAAAGAAAGGCCACAAGAGATGCATCCATTGGGGAAGGGCATGCTAAAGTTAGGGCCAGATTAAAAGAGAAATTAACAACCCCAGAGAGTGAAACTTATAAAGTCATACAGTAGATACAGTCAGTGCATGAGTGGTGCAGGGCAGAGGAGTAACTTCTGGAGTGACCAGAGGACTAACGAGGAGGAAATTATTGTTCACCTCACCAATTATAGGCTTGGACCTCAGCTGCAATGATCGATTCCAGTCAGTCACCAACACTTGACTTAACCACTCACTTGAGTTTCTATCAAAAGGAGTTTCAAACCAATCTCTTGCTGAAATACACACAACAAATCCCCAACAATGTTTTTTACTAAGGGTGGATTAAATGGTGGTAACAACCATTTAGTGTTGTTATTCTGTGCCTCTATAAAAGTTGGACAACGTCATACATCATGCCTTACAAAAATATGGGCTATTCACCATTCTCTTCCCTGCTGGCCCTTCTGAAAGCAGAGATGGAGGTCTCAGCATGATACCCATGTTAAACGGCCTTTAAAGACAACAAAGAGCCCAAACAACTGACACAGCTGACCTCCCTATCCCTCTAAAATGACAAAGTGCAAACGACTATGTCCAAAAGCCTCTGACGGCAAATTGCAGGATTTAAGCAGCGGCATCATGTCTCCCTCGGCCTCACCCAGATTAAGTGGTCCTCTGAAAGCTCCCTCTCCTAACTTAATATTTGTGGCTGATCTACTGTAAATAAGGGGAGCATTTGTGGACTCTTACTGATGCATACACACACAACACAAACAAACACACACACACACACTAAAGATAAGCTAATGCATTTATCCTGTTATCCTGTAAATTGTCTGGTATATTGTCTGGTTCAAATGCCTCTTCTCTCATTGCTGGAGGTTGCCATGACATCCTTGTGTTCAGTATTTCGCTCTTTTTATTTTGGTGTTTGGCATTCATTCCCGGAACCAGTCTCTCTTTCCAATGTCCCCAGAGGAACTCACTTAGTTGTATTTACAAACAGGCTACTGCTAAGACTCAAAAGCATGGAAATCTCTTCCCCCTCTAAGGCAAATGTCACAATCAGCCCCTGATCCACTCCTAATCGCTAAGTAATCACTTTCATGTTTGATCATTCTGTGATAGCAAAATGGATTTAGAAAATCTGCTGTGGTTTTACTTTGGAGATTGTCGATGTCCAAGCTTTCTAAAAGTTACCAGAGCTTTATGTTTCTGTGGAGAGGAGGAGTATGCCATGTTTTTCTTCAGCATCATTAGATAACACAAACCACTGAGGAACGGAATACAGAATTGGACCTGTCGTCTGCACCACTATAATCCATGAATATGGTTCATTGCATCATGGGAGGAATTATATAAATTGTAAGTATTGAGATGGAGAGTAGTGTAAGATTACACGGGAACTTCGGAAACAGTTAAAGTATGTTTCAATGAGTCATCCAATTAGGTTAATGCTCATAGAGGTATAACGTAATGAATTATATACAGTACTGTAAGTATACCTGTAAAATGGTGGTAGCACTAGATTATGTCAGAATCCTGGGCGATCTAAAGGAATTCAATATGAGGAGATGGTTCTTATTCACTGATAACAGTGCAACAATACCATGCTTTACCCTAATTACATTTGAAACATATAGATGTAATGCCTTCGGTCCCAGCATCATGAGTGAAAAATTACTTCTTGCAGTTTGTTGACACAGCAGAGTAATTATAATGTAATATAGGACAGGCGGCTTATTTGCCATGGTGACATCCTCAAAAGGGAAGGCTGTGGTGCAGTGATCTATATCACCTTATCTCCACTATCCCCTTGGGCCCAGATTCACCAGAGAGCAAGAGACTGATTGAGATGATGACAGAGGCTTTTGTTAGGAACAGGCTGTGGACTGTTATAAGTAAGTTAAGTAAGTTTTCTATTTTCATGTAAAGTATACATCGGAAAGGAACACACTGCAATAGTTATTTTTATTTAAATAAACATTGCCAAAGTCTCAGATCAAAAGCATGACTGGATGATTTTCACTGCAGAAATGTGATGACAAATGTATAACTACTTTGCAACACCCAGGGATAAAAATCAACAGCAAAGGAACTGATTAGAAATCAGTGCTGTTTCATATGTCCCATTATACCCTGTTTCTATTTAAATTGTACATGCTCATATAATTACCAGCCAGACCAGGAAAATCATTATAACAGACCGTAATAATAAAACTTCCAATGTATTTAGAAGATTTCCTTTTCTTTTGGAAACATAGATCATGCATATCGTTCCACCGCCTATCTAACTAGAACTAATTGCAATTTCCACAACATATTAATAAGGATAGTACTCATTAGTAAATAGTATTATGTTGGGGGGGTCATCTACATAGTGTGACCTTCAGTGGATGAAATTAGTGGTGACTGAGGACCCAAATATCTGAGTGGATCGGACACTAACTTTTCAATTTTCCGCCTAAAATGACTTACCCAAATCTAACGGCCTGTAGCTCAGACCCTGAAGCAAGGATATGCATAGTCTTGAAATTTGTGGAAATGTGAAATTAATGTTGGAGAATATAACACATTAGATCTGGTAAAAGATAATACAAACAAAAAACAAACAATAATAACATTCCATAATTTTTTGCATCTTTGAAATGCAAGAGAAAGACCAGACAGTGATGAAGGATTCTAGGTGTAATTTAGATGCTGTCCACAAGATGGCAGCAGCATGTCTGCAAAATGTCAGACTGATCCAGTGAAGAATTACATCACTAGACAATATTTTGTATCAAGTTTGCCAGGAGTTTACCCAAATGTGCCGAATTGGTCAATTTCTATATTTTCAAGTACATAACTATGGAGAACATACAAAAATGTTATGGTAATAAAAAATGTGAGGCTACACACTCCCAGGAATGTCATACATGATGGATCATTAGCTTCCTTACAGAAAATACACTAACCTTCACATATCATGATGGCTGTGCAGGGTGGGTGTGGAGCCAGAGATAGCAGTGGGGTCAAACTGCAGAACCCAGTTCCTACATTTGAACATACAACTTGATTTTATCAAACAAAACTACGCTACATTTTATCTCTGGGACCCTCAGGATGACAAATCAGAGCAAGATTACTGAATGTTTACCTTCAGAGGTGAATGTTTCAAACCAGTTTCTGTGATAAAAGTGTTTTGTTGTTGTGCACTATTCTCAAATAATAGCATGGTGTATTTTTTTTGCTGTAGTAGCTTCTTTAAACTGGACACGGCAGTTAGATTAACAATGATTAAAGTTTTCTGCCCATATAAGACATGTCTATGTCCTGGAAAGTTGGCTGTTGTTTACAATGTCATTCTAGTCACATTATTGCATATTGAGCAACAACTGTGCCGGTTTAAGGACACCGATCCCATAGAGGATAATAGGTCAACAATGCATCTCTGAAAGTTAAAGTCTATTAAACAAATGCTAAACTGTCTTTAAACATCTGAGCTTGTCAAACAACTACTTGGATCATTGATTGCAAGATTCATGATCAGGGCGCTGTATGCGACTCCACTGGGCCAGCTTCAAACATAAATGGATCAGTGAACAACCAAAAGAGTCAACATGGATTTCAGCCCCATGTTCAGAAGAACTTCCAACTGGAACAAATTGCATTGGTCTTTCTAAAATAGTACTCACTCATTTATGTGGAGAGTTATAGACAATATCCAAATAAATCACATTCACTGCCTGAATATGTCCTATTCTTGTTAATACAGCAATGTGTCTTTGCACCGTATGATCTACACTGAGTATACCCATTCTTGATACACACAGGAAATTGTTGAGTTTGAAAAAACCAAGCTTTGACAGAAAGAAGTACACCTGGCACCTACTGCCATTCCCCTCTTCAAAGGCATTTTTGTCACGACTTCACCCGAAGTCGTTGCCTCTCCTTGTTCGGGCGGTGCTCGGCGGTCGACGTCACCGGTCTTCTAGCCACCATTGATCCATTTTTCATTTTCCATTGGTTTTGTCTTGTCTTCCTACACACCTGGTTTCAATCCCATTCATTACTTGTTGTGTATTTAACCCTCTGTTTCCCCTCATGTCTTTGTCAGAGATTGTTTTATGTCAGTGTTGTTTATGTTTGTATAGGTGGTTGTATAGGTGGTTGTATAGGTGGTTGTATAGGTGGTTGTATAGGTGGTTGTATAGGTGGTTGTATAGGTGGTTGTATAGGTGGTTGTATAGGTGCGCAACGGGTCTTCGTACCCTTGTTTCTTATGTATGTACATTTAGTGTTTTGGAGCATGTTTAGTGGACATATATTAAAAGGACTCCATTACACTCGTTTTTACTCTCCTGCACCTGACTTCCCTGCCACCTATACACACGACTCTGACAATTTTAGTCTTTTGTCTTGCACATTCACCCTCTGAATGGCTCACATACACAATCAATGTCTCAATTGTCTCAAGGCTTAAAAATCATTTTTTAACCTGTCTCCTCCCCTCCATCTACACTGATTGAAGTGAATTTAACAGGTGACCACAATAAGGGATCATATCTTTCACTTGAAGTCACCTGGTCTGTCTATGTCATGTAGAAAGCAGGTGTTCTTAATGTTTGTATACTCAGTGTATACCTCAGTGTATATCAGTTGTTGGGTTAAGAATCCAGATATATTTTTAAGCTGCTACACATTATTCAGATTCACCCATCACTATATACAGTTGGAGTCGGAAGTTTACATACACCTTAGTCAAATACATTTAAACTCAGTTTTTCACAAATCCTTACATTTAATCCGAGAAAAAAGTCCCTGTTTTAAGTCAGTTAGGATCACCACTTAATTTTAAGAATGTGAAATGTCAGAATAATAGTAGAGAGAATTATTTATTTCAGGTTTTATTTATTTCATCACATTCCCAGTGGGTCAGAAGTTTACACACACTCAATTAGTATTTGGTAGCATTTCCTTTAAATTGTTTAACATGGGTCAAACGTTTCGGGTAGCCTTTCACAAGCTTTCCACAATAATTTGGGTGAATTTTGGCTCATTTCTCTGGTCAGTTGGTGTAACTGAGTCAGGTTTGTAGGTCTCCTCGCTCACACACGCTTTTTCAGTTCTGCCAACAAATTTCCTATTGGATTGACATCAGGGATATGTGATGGCTACTCCAATACATTGACTTTGTTGTCTTTCAGCCATTTTGCCACAACTTTGGAAGTATGCTTGGGGTCATTGTCTATTTGGATGACCCATTTGCGACCAAGCTTTAACTTCCTGACTGAAGGCTTGAGATGTTGCTTCAATATATGCACATAAGTTTCCTACCTCATGATGCCATCTATTTTGTGAAGTGCACCAGTCCCTCCTGCAGCAAAGCACCCCCACAACATGATGCTGTCACCCACTGCTTCACGGTTGGGATGGTGTTCTTCAGCTTGCAAGCTTCCCCCTTTTTTCCCCAAAACATAACGATGGTCATTATGGCCAAGCAGTTCTATTTTTGTTTCATCAGACAGGAGGACATTTCTCAAAAAAGAACAATCTTTGTCCCCATGTGCAGTTGCAAACCGTAGTCTGGCTTTTTTATTTGGGTTTTGGAGCAGTGGCTTCTTCCTTGCTGAGTGGCCTTTCAGGATCTGTCCATATAGGACTCGTTTTAATGTGGATATAGATACTTTTGTACCTGTTTCCTTCAGCATCTTCACAGGGTCCTTTGCTGTTGTTCTGGGATTGATTGCACTTTTTGCACCAAAGTACGTTCATCTCTAGGAGACAGAACACGTCTCCTTCCTGAGCGGTGTGATAGGTGCATGGTGTTTATACTTGCGTACTAATGTTTGTACAGATGAACATGGTACCTTCAGGCGTTTGGAATTTGCTCCCAAGGATGAACCAGACTTATGGAGGTCTGCAATTTTCTTTCTGAGGTCTTGGCTGTTTTCTTTTGATTTTCCCGTAATGCCAAGCGAAGAGGCACTGAGTTTGAAGGTAGGCCTTGAAATAAATCCACAGGTACACCTCCAATTGACTCAAATTATGTCTATTAGCCTATCAGAAGCTTCTAAAGCCATGACATCGTTTTCTGTTTAGCGGCACAGTCAACTTAGTGTATGACCCACTGGATTTGTGATACAATGAATTATAAGTGAAATAATTTGTCTGTAAACAATTGTTGGAAAAATTACAAGTCATGCACAAAGTAGATGTCCTAACCAACTTGCCAAAACTATAGTTTGTTATTAACAAGAAATGTGTGGATTGGTTGAAAAACTAGTTTTAATGACTCCAACCTAAGTGTATGTAAACCTCTGACTTCAAATGTATATATACAGTACAAGTCAAAAGTTTGCACACACCTACTCATTCAGTGGTTTTTCTTTATTTTTACTATTTTTTACATTGTAGAATAATAGTGAAGACATCAAAACTATGGCATAACACATATGGAATCATGTAATACCTAAGAAAGTGTTGAACAAATCAAAATATATTTTAGATTTTAGATTCTTCAAAGTAGCCACCCTTTGCCTTGATGACAGCTTTGCACACTCTTGGCATTCTCTCAACCCGCTTTATCTAGAATGCTTTTCCAACAGTCTTGAAGGAGTTCCCACATATGCTGAGCACTTGTTGGCTGCTTTACCTTCACTCCGCAGTCCAACTCATCCCAAACCATCTCAATTGGGTTGAGGTCGGGTGATTGTGGAGGACAGGTCATCTGCTGCAGCACTCCATCACTCTCCTTGGTCAAATAGCATTACACAGCCTGGAGGAGTGTTGGGTCATTGTACTGTTGAAAATCAATTGATAGTCCCACTAAGCGCAAACCAGATGTTAAGTGTGTCTTGAATTCTAAATAAATCACTGACGGTGTCACCAGCAAAGCACCCCCACACCATTACACCTCCTCATCCGTGCTTCACGGTGGGAACCACACATGTGGACATAATCCGTTCACCCACTCTGTGTCTCACGAAGACACAGTGGTTGGACCAAAAATCTCAAATTTGGACTCATCACCACCGGTTTAATGGCCATTGCTCGTGTTTCTTGGCCCAAGCAAGTCTCTTCTTTTTATTGGTGTTCTTTAGTAGTGGTTTCTTTGCAGCAATTTGACCATGAAGGCCTGATTCACGCAGTCTTCTCTGAACAGTTAATGTTGAGATGTGTCTGTTACTTGAACTCTGTGAAGCATTTATTTGGGCTGCAATTTCTGATGCTGGTAACTCTAATGAACTAATCCTCTGCAGCAGAAGTAACTATTCGTCTTCCTTTCCTGTGTTGGTCCTCATGAGAGCCAGTTTCATCATAGTGCTTGACATTTTCCAGATTGACTGACCTTCATGTCTTCAAGTAATGATGGACTGTCATTTCTCTTTGCTTATTTGAGCTTATTTGAGACTTTGTCTTTTAGCAAATAGGGCTATCTTCTGTATACCACCCCTACCTTGTCACAACACAACTGATTGGCTCAAACTCATTAAGAATGAAATAAATTCCACAAGTTAATTTTTAACAAGGCACACCTGTTAACTGAAATGTGTTCTAGGTGATTACCTTGTGAAGCTGTTTGAGAGAATGCCAAGAGTGTGCAAAGCTGTCATCAAGGCAAAGGGTGGAAGAATCTAAAATGTAAAATATTTAGATTTGTTGAACACTTTATATATATATATATATATATATATAGTTTTGGGTGAATCCGAATACAATCAAGATATTCCAACTAACTGAGCCATTTTTACAATGACACAATTACACTTGGGGGTTTAAAGCAGCAGGAAGTTGGGCACACAAAAAAACCCACAGGAGTGTGCTGTGTGTACACAGTCAGAGAACTCTTTACTGTGCTCGCAGATTCCTGTTGCCTGGGCAACCCAGTCTCTGAGTTTTTCCAACTCGGATTTGGAATGTGACGCCTCCCTCCGTCTCTCCGCAGTCAGGAAACAGGATTACCGGAGAGAGAAACACACCACTTCTGCGTCAAGTATCAAATAAGCCATCCTCTCCCTGTTCAAATGTACATGTATCTGTACAGAACCACTTAACTCTGGACTGAATAGTCCAGCCAGCTATAGATTTTGCCCTTAGGCAATGCACTTGGTGTTGTATTACTGCCAAGTGAAAAGTAATTTGCATACCCATGATCTTGTGCATTTTCAGTGTCAATATCTTTAATGGGATTTGTACAGAAATGTGGGCCACAAGTTAAATCTGATGCACAAACAAAGACAGTGTAAACGTAAGAGATATTAGAATAGGATGAGGTGCAGGGGGAGTCTGTGTGGGCAGCAGCAGCAACTCTCTCAGTCTCATCATCATGCCACGATTGCTTTTATGTTCCAGCTTAGACTGCAGGAATCAGGTCACAGTGTGTTAGGAAACACTTATTTTTTGTATTAATTCTCTAAGGAAACCAAACAGAAGGACTGAAACAATGTATTTTAATAATATATATTTCCAGGAAACTTCCATGTTTCCATATTTGAAAGATTTGTAAGCAGTTAGCTAACATTTACCAACAAAAGGTTGGATAGTCATCAGGGGGACGGTTATTGAGGGGGAGGTACAGTATTGATCAGTATATCACATTTGAATATAAGTTCTCAGAGAATGACGGCTTTGCGTTCCTTTGTTTACTCCTTGGGTAGTTATAGGTTCATTGTTCATGCTCATAGCACTGTATTTAGCAGAGATAAATATTATTCAATGTTCTTCTCATATATCCTAATAATTTATGCTACCTCTCTCAAATAACTGGTTTCTCATTGTCTAATAGTCCCAAGTGAAGCACTCGTGGGAGACTGTAATCTATTACACAGAAGAAAAGCAAAATCAGTGAAAAAGAAAATGGATTCCACACCAAATAAGTGCTACTCCTATTGCAGCGCACTGAACTAGTGACAGCAAACATCAAAGTCCTTTCAGTAAGGAAATTCTGAGAAAGGCTTACTTTCAATACAGCCTACCTCTATTTACAAGAGCAGCACTTACTGTACATCTCTCCTTGTCTGTCTTTAAATCGCCTCTCTCTCCTTGTCTGTCTTTAAATCGCCTCTTTCTCCTTGTCTGTCTTTAAATCGCCTCTCTCTCCTTGTCTGTCTTTAAATCGCCTCTCTCTCCTTGTCTGTCTTTATATCGCCTCTCTCTCCTTGTCTGTCTTTAAATCGCCTCTCTCTCCTTGTCTGTCTTTAAATCGCCTCTCTCTCCTTGTCTGTCTTTAAATCGCCTCTCTCTCCTTGTCTGTCTTTAAATCGCCTCTCTCTCCTTGTCTGTCTTTAAATCGCCTCTCTCTCCTTGTCTGTCTTTAAATCGCCTCTCTCTCCTTGTCTGTCTTTAAATCGCCTCTCTCTCCTTGTCTGTCTTTAAATCGCCTCTCTCTCCTTGTCTGTCTTTAAATCGCCTCTCTCTCCTTGTCTGTCTTTAAATCGCCTCTCTCTCCTTGCAATCTCTACTTGTCAATCAACAGTAATTTCTGCATGAGAGTCCATGTGATCTATTCAAGTGGAACAATAGCAAGTGTCTAACCAAATGCACACGGCAATACTCTAGAATTGAACTTAATCAAGACAAGGCTCATATGAAAATTATTTTCATATAATTTACTTGAACTTAAACATCACAGATTGCTTGCCATGTCTATAATCACACTGTTGAAAGCAAAACAGTATCTTAACAGCATCTTCTCTCTCTCCCCTGTAAGCATTACTATTATTAACTATGAGGGTAAGAATAGAGCTCAAATTAACAAAGAGCATGTTGAAGACCTGACCTGAGTCATTATAATGGAACAGGCTGAGGTTAAAATGCCTGAACCATGTGGACCATATGAGTGAGATAGCATTCATTCACACGCATGAGCCTATCAGATAGGTCAGTGGTAAAAGGCCCACGTTTAGAGCACTAGGCTATGCTGGCTATGCTGGCCAGAGAGATGATCCCATAAGAGTGCTGTCAGAGTGGGTGGAGAGATGTGGTAATGAGACAGGGGACTAGGGAGAGGGGGATGAGGGATATAGAGAGAGAGGTTAACTTAGGGAAGATTAAGCGTAATGCAGAATGACACTCAACAGGCATCCAAGCGGAAACCCTGCACCGTCACCGCCAGCACTACTGAGGTCCCCATAGGGAGAGGGTCATGGGTATCTCTTCATTAGAGTGACATAATCAGAACAAGCACAGCATTAGGTGAGCTGCCATGAGTCTCAGTGAGGAGAAGTCTCCACAGGCCTTCCCAGCCAGCATCTTATCCCTCCATGTCCCTACTGCACATGTTCAGAATGGTTTCAGAGCTGATATAGATTCTCTCCTCCACTCTATCTGTAGCCCCATCAGGATGAAATGCTATTACAATGTTGAGGACAGCTTGATGGTATTACATATCCACAGTGCCTAATCCATGGCCTGACAGAACCCACTGCACAATACATGAATGTGGCTCTCAGTGGAATATAACATGCACTCAAGATGCTTTTATGTGTTTGCTTCAGGAGCATTAGTGCTTCGGTCTGACTAATACATTTAAACATCCAATAGATGGGAAAACACTCATTGTTGAGTGAGCCCTCTCATGTATGATAGCCCACCTGTTTTTTCCATACTTTTTTGCTCTTCACTAGAGCTACCGCACCAAGACCACTAGAAATATTTAATTGAAGATTCTTCCGATTCTACTTTTGGATAAAAATGGTATAAATTGCCTTTTTGCATTATTGGTATTGTTGAAACAAAAATCTTGGATGTTGGAGTAATCATCCATTTTCCAATATTTACCCCAAAATTACTTTTAGCCCCAAATGGGGTTTCTTCCAAGTGAGCTGAGCTTTGTGTGATTCAGGGGCTTTATATATCCTCTCACAGAGAAAACCCTAACATAAACATTGTGTTGACATACAGTATGATGCAAATCTGCTCTACCTTCCTGGGAGATATCTGGCATTGTGCTGATCTGAATAGCTTCTTTATAAGGTGCAAATAAACAATATTACATTCCCAAACTATAAAAAGAGGCACGCAGAAAACGATACAAAAAAAAGAAGCACATTGAACTTCCATCAGTATATGCAGTTTGTCTGACTATGTGATGTTCACAAATATCTTTATCAGGTGTGTGCCAAATGTCAAATGCCACACATGAATTGTTGAAAAAAATCTAATGAACAAGTTTTGAATAGTAGTAAAAGCTTTTAACAATGTAATTAAGAAGAGATTACTATTGTATATCTTTCTACGTACCAAAATACTGCGCAGTAGTACTCTATTAGGCCAGCCTGAAAGCTTCTCAATAGCAATCTTGATTATCTTGAGTGGCTACACTAGGTCTTAGCAATGCTAAGGATGTGCATGGTTTCAAGAAGCAGGCTGCCACTGGTGTGCATTACAGAATCCTCAAACAGAATCTGTTAAGATAACGGCACCCTGGTAATGAATGAGGCTAGCTGAGGTATTTAATTCATTCAGCTTCTGTCTCGTTGGCCACACTTTGATTAGATATGATGATTCCCAAGGTGGGTGTCAACCCCAGTTACATTTGAAAGTGGGGTGGAAATTAGAAGTCGACAGTTTAGCCAAATAAAAGACTGAGATTAAAGAAACTTTGGCAGCCGAGTGTGGATCATTTATATATAATGTATTAGCTGTTGCATTGAGTAGTGGGCACATGAGACATGAGGCTGGTTTCTCTTTACAACCTCTGCATTTTCCTCACTAACCAATAGTTGATGTGGACAGCCTAACTCTCAGTGAGTGGAGTTTGTTTTACACTACAGCTGTAAATCCCAAGACAGTCTGGTTCCTGCCTGGCAAAAACGATAGTGAGGACTCCATTAAAAATGATCTATTATTGAGTAAATGTGCATTCTATTAACTTTCCTCTTCCAAACCCATTTCCCCAAAGAGAAGACAGTTTCACTGTGTAAAAAGCATTGCATTGATCAAGAGAAACTAAATTACTTAAAATACTCTGCATTCATATCTGCACCAAATGTAAACATTGTAGAATAACACTTGAGAGCAAGAAACTTAAAAGCCAGACAAAGGTAAGGACTCCATATAAACTTAACTAAACCCTCAAAATCCTTCCTGATTCAATGACATTTTCAAAGCGCAAAACATTATGTATTATACTGAGGTTGATATGTAAAGTGTCTTTTTGTGTCCTGTCTTGAAATGTCAGCATTTGTAAAGATGAATCTAGAGAAAAGGTTTTCTTCCAAGAAAAGGCTATATAAAAGAAACAATCTCACAGTAAATCTCATAATAGAAGTGTCACTGCCTCAGCCATATACAGTGCATTCGGGAAGTATTCAGACCTCTTGACTTCATTGTGTTACAGCCTTATTCTAAAAAAATCCCCTTATCAATCTACACACAAGAAGAGCCCATAATGACAAAGCAAAAACAAGTGTTCAGACATTTTTGCAACCAAAAAATTACAAATACTTATATATATAATTTACATAAGTATTCAGACCCTTTACTCAGTACTTTCTTGAAGCCCCTTTGGCAGCAATTACAGCCAAGCTACAAGCTTGGAATACCTGTATTTGGGGAGTTTCCCCATTTTTCTCTGCAGATCATCTCAAGCTCTGTCAGGTTGGATGGGGAGTGTCGATGCACAGCTATTTTCAGGTCTCTCCAGAGATGTTTGAACGGGTTCTAGTCCAGCTCAAAGACATGACTTAAGGCCCTTCAGAGACTTGTCCCGAAACAACTTTCCCTCGATCCTGACTAGTCTCCCAGTCCCTGCCGCTGAAAAACATCTCCACAGCATGATGCTGCAGCCATCATGCTTCACCGGTCCTTCTCCCACGATTGCTCAGCTTGGCCGGGCAGCCAGCTCTAGGGAGGGTCTTGGTGGTTCCAAACATCTTAAATTTAAGAATGATGGAGGCCACTGTGGTCTTGGGGACCTTCAATGCTGCAGACATTTTTTGGTACCCTTCTCCAGAGCTGTAGCTCGATACAACCCTGTCTCGCAGCTCTATGGACAATTCCTTCGACCTGATGGCTTGGTTTTTGCTCTGACATGCACTGTCAACTGTGAGACCTTATATGGACACGTGTGTGCCTTTCCAAATCATGTTCAATCAATTGAATACAATCAAGATGTAGAAACATCTCAAGGATGATCAATGGAAAAATGAATATATCAATGGAAAGCTAAATTTGGAGTCTCATAGCAAAGGGTCTGAATACTTAAGGTATTTTGGTATTTTATTGTTAATATATTTGCAGCAGTTTTCGCATTATGATTATTGGGTATTTTGTGTAGATTGATTATATATTTTTTTAAATTGTCACACCCTGACCATAGTTTGCTTTGTATGTTTCTATGTTTTGGTTGGTCAGGGTGTGAGCTGAGTGGGCATTCTATGTCTAGTTTGTCTATTTCTATGTCTGGCCTGATATGGTTCTCAATCAGAGGCAGGTGTTAGTCATTGTCTCTGATTGGGAACCATATTTAGGTAGCCTGGGTTTCACTTTGTGTTTGTGGGTGATTGTTCCTGTCTTTGTGTTTGCACCAGATAGGACTGTTTTAGGTTTTCTCACGTTTGTTGTTTTTGTTAGTTATCTCATGTGTAGTGTCTTTATAAATTAAAGAACATGAATAACCACCACGCTGCATTTTGGTCCGCCTCTACTTCACCTAAACAAAACCGTTACAAAAATTAATTTTAGGATAATGTTGTAACGTAACAAAATGTGGAAAAAGTCAAGGGGTCTGAATACTTTCCGAATGCACTGTAGGTTGACTCAATAATCAGCAATGTTGAGGCAGTGCAGTTAAGTGAACAAAGGTGAATGGGAATAGCATCAAGTCTATTTATCGTAGACATTTTATTTAAACTTGGTCATTGATGCACTTCTATTTAAACAGATTTACATTTAGAATAATGACCCGTCTTTCAAAATGTAGGATGTTCATATTGGAAAATTATGGGCAATTAAATGGGCAATCTGCAGTAGATACATCCGTTTTTGGACTTATAAATGAATGATATGTACCCATTGATTGCAAAATATGCTAAATATTATCTTGTTTTAGCTAAATGTAGCAAACATTGTATAGCCTCAAAACATGGTTAAAACAATTTTTTAATATAATGGACGGTCAGTCCTTGCATCCAGATCTATGTCTATGAACTTGAGAGTGGTTACATTTATCAATCACTATCCCTGTGCTTTTTAGCGAAACAGCGGTGTGTCCACAACATTTCCCCCAGGATTTAGACTTGTTTAGGTTGTTTTTTAAGAAGTTCAATAAGGTTTTCTTGTGTCTCGTTCAGCAGTGGGGTCTTCTTATGTTTACCAGTGACCAAATGGACGAACACCCTCCCAACAATCTAACATGGGGGAGGTTCGATACTGCTGTGGGGTTGCTTTGCTGCCTCTTGTACTGGTGGCCTTGAATGTGTGCAAAACATCATGAAATCATCAGATTATCAAGATTTTTGGGGAGTGGAATGTTTAACCCAGTGTCCAAAAACTGGGTCTCTGTTGAAGGTGGTGGATATTCCAGCAAGACAATGTCCCCAAACACACATCAAAGCAACAAAAAATGGTTCAAGAAAAAATGCTGGTATGTTCTGGAGTGGCCAGCAAAGAGTCCAGAGATCTGAATTACATTCATATCCTATAGCGAAAGCTGAAATCAGCAGTTTGCTTTTGTTGGGATTTATCTTGGCTGTGCAACCAATCACTAGCTACAGGGTGCCAATAATTTTGTCCGTTTGATTCTTATTTAAAAAAAAAAAATTGTAAGCTAAAGTTTACAAAAATAAATGTGGTTTTGCAATGTTGAAAATCCAATAAAATGAATTTTTAGTTCAACTTGTTTTACAAGAAATAGGGAATTATTTACTGCAATGCTCTACTTTCCGGCTACCCAGATAAAGCACGAAATAAACTTCAGTTAGTGCTAAATAAGGCTGCTAGAATCCTGACTAGAACCAAAAAATTTGATCATATTACTCCAGTGCTAGCCTCCCTACATTGGCTTCCTGTCAAGGCAAGGGCTGATTTCAAGGTTTTACTGCTAACCTACAAAGCCTTACATGGGCTTGCTCCTACCTATCTCTCTGATTGGTCCTGCCGTACATACCGTTTCATACCGTCCCTAGGAGGGGTGCGTCACTTGAGTGGGTTGAGTCACTGATGTGATCTTCCTGTCTGGGTTGGCGCCCCCCCCCTTGGGTTGTGCCGTGGCGGAGATCTTTGTGGGCTATACTCGGCCTTGTCTCAGGATGGTAGGTTGGTGGTTGAAGCTATCCCTCTAGTGGTGTGGGGGCTGTGCTTTGGCAAAGTGGGTGGGGTTATATCCTTCCTTTTTGGCCCTGTCCGGGGGTGTCATCGGATGGGGCCACAGTATCTCCTGACCCCTCCTGTCTCAGCCGCCAGTATTTATGCTGCAGTAGTTTATGTGTCGGGGGGCTAGGGTCAGTTTGTTATATCTGGAGTACTTCTCCTGTCCTCTCCGGTGTCCTGTGTGAATTTAAGTATGCTCTTTCTAATTCTCTCTTTCTCTCTCTCGGAGGACCTGAGCCCTAGGACCATGCCTCAGGACTACCTGACATGATGACTCCTTGCTGTCCCCAGTCCACCTGGCCGTGCTGCTGCTCCAGTTTCAACTGTTCTGCCTGTGATTATTATTATTTGACCATGCTGGTCATTTATGAACATTTGAACATCTTGGCCATGTTCTGTTATAATCTCCACCCGGCACAGCCAGAAGAGGACTGGCCACCCCACATAGCCTGGTTCCTCTCTAGGTTTCTTCCTAGGTTTTGGCCTTTCTAGGGAGTTTTTCCCAGCCACCGTGCCTCTACACCTGCATTGCTTGCTGTTTGGGTTTTAGGCTGGGTTTCTGTAGAGCACTTTGAGATATCAGCTGATGTATGAAGGGCTATATAAATACATTTGATTTGATTTGATTTAAGAAAAGTGCAAAGCTGCAAATATATTTGTCTAAACTGTATCAGCCAGGGTACAGTCTATGACTGCAGAATTACACAGAATAAATATAGCATATTTCATACTGCGTACTTGTATAATTCTAACCGGCGCATAATTGGGGAGTTCTGGGTAAATGAAATAATCAGGCCGTGAGCTAACAGCTGTTGCTGCATTGACATCCATCCAAGTGCTTCGGTGTGACCTCTTTGGAACACCATTGTTTCAGTAGATAAAACCTCTGAACTGTAATCATCTGCTATTAATGTCACATTAGCTTCTATTTTATGCAAAATATCCGGGCATAACTGAGAGTAAAATCATATTCCTAACCAAAAGCCAGAGTGACACCCTTCACACCTGGCATGAATTACCTGGCCCTTATTAATTCTTAAAATTGGAATTTGTCACACTATACCACTAGAGGAAGAGAGGCTAATTGGTATTTGGTCAAGAGTTAAATACCTACATCATATAAAATATATGAAATAAAAATAAAATGGATTAAGTAACACTGATTAGTATTGAAAGGCTGGTGTACATGGCATGCATATACAGTATAGTGTATGAGCTTGCAGCTTTACTCACCCTATACCACACGATCTCTCGAAGTCTTCCATCAGTCTTGAAGTTGCACTTCAGGGTGACAGTCTCTCCCACAACAACAGGAGGAAGGGGCTCAATGGTTACTGTCAAATATCCTATAGGGCAGAAGACAGAAATAATGAGCATGGTTTGTAACGTCACTTCATGACTATATACAGTGCCTTCAGAAAGTATTCACAACCCTTGACTTTTTACAGATTTTGTTGTGTTGGAGCCTGAATTGAAATGGCCTGCACACAATACCCCATAATGTCAAAGTGGAATGATGTTTTTCTTCATTTTTTACAAATTAATACAAAATGAAAAGCTGAAATGTCTTGAGTCAATAAGTATTCAACCCCTTTGTTATGGCAATCCTGAATAAGTTCAGGAGTAACAATGTGCTCTATAAGTCACATAAGTTGCATGGATTGTTTAATATGATTTTTTAATGACTACCCCATCTATGTACCCCACACATACAATTAGCTGTAAGGTCCCTCAGTTGAGCAATGAATTTCAAAAACAGATTCAACCACAAGGACCAGGGAGGTTTTCCAAAGTCTCGCAAATAATGGCACCTAGTGGTAGATGGGTAAACATTCAAAAAGGAGATATTGGATATCCCTTTGAGTATGGTGAAGTTATTAATTACACTTTGGATGGTGTATCAGTAGACCCAGTCACTGCAAAGATACCGGTGTCCTTCCTAACTCTGGTGTCAGAGAGGAAAGAAACTGCGCAGGGATTTCACAATTAGGTTGATGGTACCTTTAAAAGAGTTACAAACTGAGGATGGATCAACATCATTGTACTTACACCACAATACTATCCTACATTTTAGAGGGAAAAGAAGGAAGCTTATACAGAATAAAAAATATTCCAAAACATGCATCCTGTTTGCAACTAGGCACTGAAGTAATTCTGCAAAAAATGTGGGAAAGAAATTA
Source organism: Oncorhynchus kisutch (assembly GCF_002021735.2). NCBI lineage: Eukaryota > Metazoa > Chordata > Actinopteri > Salmoniformes > Salmonidae > Oncorhynchus > Oncorhynchus kisutch. The sequence goes on from NC_034178.2 coordinate 41,533,005, forward strand.
ACTGCATGTCCTGAATACAAAGTGTTACAGTATATTTTGCGAAAATCCAATACAACACATTACTGAGTACTACTCTCCATATTTTTAAGCATAGTGGTAGCTGTATCATGTTATGGGTATGCTTGTAATCGTTAAGGACTGGGGAGTTTTCAGGATAAAAAATAAATGGAATGGAGCTAAGCACAAGCATAATAATCCTAGAGGAAAACCTGGTTCAGTCTGCTTTCCACAAGACACTGGGAGATGAATTCAGTTATCAGCAGATCAATAACCTAAAGCACAAGGCCAAATCTACACTGGAGTTGCATACCAAGAAGACAGTGAACGTTCCTGAATGTCTGAGTTACAGTTTGACTTAAATACACTTGAAAATCTATAGCAAGACATGAAAATGGTTGTCTAGCAATGATAAAGCTCTTAGAGAGTTACCTAGAAAAATTCACAAGTTTAATCGCTGCCAAAGGTGCTTCTACAAAATATTGACTCAAGGGTGTGAATACTTATGTATATGAGATATTTCTGTATTTAAGTTTCTATAAATTAGTAACATTTTCTAAAAACACGTTTTCACTTTGTCATTAAGGGGTATTGTGCGTAGATGGGTGAGAAAAAAATACTTAATCCATTTTGAATTCAGGCTGTAATAACAAATGTGGAATAAGTCAAGGGGTAGGAATACCTTCTGAAGGCTCTGTAATAGGAAGCTTGGTATCAACAATTCAATGGTAGATCAAACTCTGATCCCTGTTAGTGGAACATCAGCACATGCATATTGATATGATTGTTTCAAACATGGAAATATGTCTAGTTTGACGAAATGTTGTATTATTATACTTATAGAGTCTATTTCAGTGGGACTTTCTAAATATTGACTTGATCTGAAACAGATTATATAATGTATTGACATGTTTTGTTTTTCATTACTACATGTATGGGGAATACATTTTCAGGGGATTGCACACTTCTCATTTAAATTAATTAGAAAAGGGACCAAAAGCAGTGTAAGGTACTGTATACACATGTATTATTCCTGTATTTTAAATAGATTTGGATTACACCACAGTAAACATCCAAAACCAATATCTCTTACTTCTGATTGAATGCCCAACATGATTTATTCAAAGTTTTCTCAAATGTTTGAGGTCCCAATAGATAAAAACAGTGACAAATACATGGATTCAAAACCAACCAAAACCAAACCAAAATAAAATTAGTCTGTGCAAAGCTCTGCATGTTTTGTATGTTGTTTCAGCGACTTTCGCTTATGTTATGATAACTAGAGAAGAAACAGCTGAAGTGAAACAAATGTTACTGAAACAACATAAACCTTGCTCAGCTATACTTTGAACATTCTTATATACAGTATAACAGCTTTGTCTGTGTAAAATTAGAAGAAAAAAACATATCAGGCTGTTTGACATTGGATTAACTTCCTCTCTCAAGCAGCACCAACTTGCACATACAGTGCCTTCAGAACGCATTCATACCCATTGACTTATTCCACATGTTTTGTTACAGCCAGAATAAGAAAATGTATTCAATATTTTTTTGTATCATCTATGTACACAATACCCAAAATTGACAAAGTAAAACATGTTTTAAATAAATATCAAATGTATGACTCAACTGTTGCTGCTCAAAGCCCAGCTAACTGGGCTGCCAGATTTTCTATCTTAACAGACTCACAGTGGGAAGGAGCTCTCTTCTTCCCTCCAGTCACTTACAGTAAGTCACACATTACTGTTCTGTTATAATCTCCACCACGCACAGCCAGAAGAGGACTGGCCACCTCTCAAAGCCGGGTTTCTCTCTAGGTTTCTTCCTAGGTTCCAGCCTTTCTAGGGAGTTTTTCCTAGCCACCGTGCTTCTACACCTCCAATTGCTTGCTGTTTGGGGGTTTAGGCTGGGTTTCTGTACAGCACTTTGAGACATCAGCTGATGTACGAAGGGCTTCATAAATACATGTGATTTGATTTGATGAGTGATGCCAATGCAATTGTGTAGAAAACCCTCATCTCAGTTTTCAAATGTCTCTAGCTGTATGTTTGCTATGGAAAGCCAACTGTTTAATGTATGTTAGAAGACTATTTAGAAGGATCCAAACTATGCAACTAAACATGTGGTAAGTCTGACATACTGTAATATAATTCTACACACATTAGTTGTGATAGTGTGTTGCTTGTCATAGTCAACAGGCCCTTAAAGTGACACCACAGAGACCTGTGATGGAACGATTAAGCTCCACAGCTTGAGGAAAGACTAAGGTCTCTCCTTTTTAAAGCACCTCCATACACTTATTACAGAATCTTACTTTAATCATCAGACTTGAGAAATCCTCTCTGTGGAGTTGATTTGAATGGATAAGCCCTGCTGAAGACTGCAGGTCATTAACACGAGATGATGCTCTTCGAGCAAATCCCAACCACTTAGTACCGACGCTCCACATTGCTCTCTAAGACATGAGGAGCCCAGCCACGGCTCGTACAGTACTGGCCTCCCTCCCTGTGAGTTCTCTTTAAATGGATGCAACTCTCACATGTTGAAGGGAAATAAAAAATGTAACCATGGAAATGTCAACTGAGTCAGTGGGATGCAATGTCACTCACCAGGGGAAAGAGTCTATCATGCCTTGTCTAAATGGCAAATGTCACAGTAGAGGCTGTGGAAACTTAGCACTGTATGAATAATGCAGTTCCACATACAGTGCCTTCAGAAAGTTTTCATACCCCTTGACTTATTCCACATTTTGTTGTGTTACAGCCAGAATAAAAAATGTATTAAATATATATAGTTTTTGCATCCATATACACACAATACCCCATAATGACAAAGTAAAACACGTTTTACAAAAATATCTAATTTACATAAGTATTCACACCCCTTGCAATGACACTCCAAATTGAGCTCAGGTCCATCCAATTTCCATTGATCATTCTTGAGATGTCACTACAACTTGATGTCACTACAACCACCTGTGGCCAATTCAATTGTTTGGACATTATTTAGAAATAAATACACCTGTCTACAGAAGGTCCCACAGTTGACATTGCATGTCAGAGCAAAACTTATACCATGAAGTCCAAGGAACTGTCCATAGATCTCAGTGATATAATTGTAATGAGGCATACTATATATCTGGGGAAGGGTATAATTATTTTTTACAGTGTTGAAAGTTTCCAAAAGTGCTGTGGTCTCCAGCATTGGGAATTAAAAATGTGGAATTACCCAGACTTTGCCTAGAGCTGGCCATCCGACCAAACAGAGCAACCGGGTAAGAAGGACCTTGATCAGGGAGGTGACCAAGAAACCAATGACCACTCTGACAGAACTACAGTTCCTTGGTGGAGATGGGAGAATCTGCCAGAAGGAGAATAGACTCTACAGCACTTCACCAACCTGGGATGTATGGGAGAGGGGCCAGACAGAAGCCACCCCTTAGAAAAACATGACAGCACACCAGGAGTTTGCAAAAAGGCACGTGAAAGATTCTGAGAGCATAAGGCACAAGATTCTGTGGTCTGAATGCAGAACACTATGTCTGGAGTAAACCAGGCTCAGCTCATCACCCGTCTAACACCATCTCTACAGTGAAGCACTGTGGTGACAACATCATGCTATGGGGATGCTTTTCAGCAGCAGGGACTGGGAAACTGGTAAGGATAGAGGGAACAATGAATGGAGCCAAATACAGGAAAATCAATGATGAGAACCCGCTTCAGAGTGCAAATTACCTTAGACTGGGGCAAATATTTACATTTCAACAGGACAATGACCCCAAGCATACAGCCAAAGCAACACTGAAATAGCTTCAGAACAAGTATGTGAATGTCCTTGAGTGGCCCAGCAAAAGCCAAGACTTGAATCCCATGAAACATCTGTGGAAAGACTTGAAGATTGCTGTTCATCGATGCTCCCTGTTAAACTTAACAGAGCTTAAGAAAATCTGCAAGGAAGAATGGGAGAAAATCACCAAATCCATATGTGCAAAGCTGATACAGATACATCCAAATCAAGTCAAATCAATCTGTATTTGTCACATGTGCAGAATACAGCATGTGTATTTTGTAAAATAAACTGAAGTAAAAAATAAGTAAATTAAATAAAAAATAAGAAAAATAAGAACAAAAAAGTCTTAAGGAGCAACAATAAAATAGCAGTAGCAAGGCTTTACACAGGGGGCGGCGGTACAGAGTGAGTGTGCAGGGGCACCGGTGAGTTGAGGTAGTTGAGGTAATATGTACATAGGAAGGGAAGAGGTAAAGTGACTATAAATGGATAATAAACAGAGAGTAGCAGGAGCGTAAAAATGGGGTTGGGGGGGAAATGTAAATAGTCCGGGAACGATTTGATAAGCTATTCAGGAGTCTTTTAGCTTGGGGGTAGAAGCTGTTAAGAAGCCTTTTTCACCTAGACTTGGTGCTCCAGTACAGCTTGCCCAGAGGTAGTAGAGAGAACAGTCTATGACTAGGGAGGCTGGATTCTGGCAATTTTTTGGGCGTTCCTCTGACACCGCCTGGTATAGAAGTCCTGGATGGCAGGAAGCTTGGCCCCAGTGATGTACTGGGTTGTTCTCACTACCCTCTGTAATGCCTTGTGGTCGGAGGCCGAGCAGTTGCCATACCAGGCAGTGATGCAACCTGTCAGGATGCTCTAAATGGTGCAGCTGTATAACTTTTTGAGGGTCTGAGGACCCATGCCAAATCTTTTCAGTCTCCTGAGTGGGAATAGGCATTGTCATTCCCCCTTCACGACTGTCTTGGTGTGTTTGGATCATGATAGTTTGTTGGTGATGTGGACATCAAGGAACTTGAAACTCTCAACCTGCTCCACTACACTACTATCGATGAGAATGCTCGGTCCTCCTTTTCCTTTAGTCCACAATCATCTCCTTTGTCTTGATCACATTGAGTGAGCGGTTGTTATCCTGGAACCACACCACCAGGTCTCTGACCTCCATACAGGCTGTCTCATTGTTGTTGGTGATCAAGCCTACCACTGTTGTGTCATCTGCAAACTTAATGATGGTTTTGGAGTCGTGCCTGGCCATGCAGTCATGGGTGAACAAGGAGTACAGGAGGGCACTGAGCACGCACCCCTGAGGGGACCCCATGTTGAGGATCAGTGTGGCAGATGTGTTGTTACCTACCCTTACCACCTGGGTGTGGCCAGTCAGGAAGTCCAGGATCCAATTGCAGAGGGAGGTGTTTAGTCCCAGGGTCCTTAGCTTAGTGGTGAGCTTTGAGGGCACTATGATGTTGAACGCTCAGCTGTAGTCAATGAATAGCATTCTCACATAGGTGCTCCTTTTGTCCAGGTGGGAAAGGGCAGTGTGGAGTGTAATAGAGATTGCATCATCTGTGGATCTGTTGGGGCGGTATGCAAATTGGAGTGGGTCTAGGGTTTCTGGGATAATGGTGTTGATGGGAGTCATGACTGGCCTTTCAAAGCACCTCATGGCTACAGATGTGAGTGCTATGGGTCGGTAGTCATTTAGGCAGGTGACAGCAAGCTTCAGTCCTCCTCTTGGTACTTTTACTTCAATACAAAACCTATACAAATACAAAACCTAGGAGGCTCTTCGTTCTCACCCTCTTCCATAGACTTACACAGTAATTATGACAACTTCCGGAGGACGTCATCCAACCTATCAGAGCTCATGCAGCATGAACTGACATGGTGTCCACCCAATCAAATGTTCTGAAAATGAATCTAGTACTGAAAGCATAAGCTACAGCTAGCTAGCACTGCAGTGCATAAAATGTTGTGAGTAGTTGACTCAAAGAGAGAGACAATAGTTGACCAGTTTTCAACAAATTCATTTCTTTAAAAATGAAGGAGAAGCAAGAGAGAGAGAGAAAGAGAGATTTGGTCATTTATTTTCACTGCAAATGCAGCTGGCTAGTTAAGCCTACTCAAACACCCGGCTCAAATAGGGGGATGCTATGTTAGCCTCAAATTTTTCTCTCAACCTGTGTGCATCTACATTGTAAGCTTTCATTCATAGGCTAGGTTGTAGAAACCTCATGGTGGGTATAGGGAAAATGTGAGTATTATGTAGCCTAAACCTGTCAACGTTACATTGAACTGGTTGAATGAAATATGAATGACAGTCATCCAATATGCTGTAATAGAAATAAGGCCATGCTCATGAAAGAAATGTAATGTACACCCTCATCTTAAATGGCACTGACCACCACTGGTATTCAGTAAAGTCTTGTATTTGCCCCAAATATATAACATATTCTATTCAGGACATTAAGATAATTTCTTTGCCACATCATTTGCAGTTTTACTTTAGTGCCTTGCTGCATGTTTTTGATTGTTTATATTCTGTAAAGGCTTCCATCTTTTCACTGTTATTAATGTTAGTATTCTGGTGTAACTACAATGTTGTTGATCCTTCCTCAGGTTTCTACTATCACAGTCATTAAACTCTGTAACGGTTTTAAAATCACAATTGGCCTCTTGCTGAAATCCATGGGCAGTTTCTTTCCTCTTCGGAAACAGAATTAGGAATGACGTCTGTATCTTTGTAGTGACTGTGTCTATTGATACACCATCCAAAGTGTAATTAATAACTTCACCATGCTCATAGGTATATTCAATGTCTGCCTCCTTATTTTCAAGCACGGTGGTGACTGTATCGTGCTAAGGGTATGCTTGACATCAGCAAAGACTGAGGAATTTGTCCGGATAAAAAGAAAGGAGATGGAGCCATAGCCATGACAAGTAGGGGTGCTGAGGGTGCAGTAGCACCCCACTAATACATTTAAATTTATCAGGGGTGCTATGTTGACAAAAATCTCCTCAGCACCCCCTGGAGTTACACTTCATTCAGCAAAAAAGGGCTAAGGAATGAAAACACGGGACATTGGAAAAACATTGCCTGGTCTGATTAATCCCGGTGCCTGCTGTTTCACGCTGATGGGAGGACTAGAGTATGGAGAATACCATGAGTACATCATGCCGCATATCAACATTGTAGGCTGGTGATGTGAGGGTGTGTTTTCATGGCACATATTGGGCCCCTTGATAAAAGTGGATCAACGTTTGAATGCCACAGGATATCTGAACACCATTGCCAATCAGGTGCATCCCTTCATGGCAGCAGTGTATCCATCTGCAAATAGATTTTTTTCAGCAGAATAATGCCCCATGCCACAAGGCTAGGATGGTTCCATGAATATGGAAGTGAATTCAGCTTACTACAGTGGCCTGCCAAGTCACCAGATCTCAATCCAATTGAGCATCAGTGGGATGAGATGAAACAAGCTATTCGGAGTAGAGGTCCAGTACCAGCCAACTTGACACATCTCTCTGGGTAATATTGGAGTAAACATGTGCCAGCATCCCTGTGGACACTTTCGACACCTTGTAGAGTCCAGACTCCGATGAATTGAGGATATACTGAGGGAAAAAGGGGTTGCAGCTCAATATTTGAAAGGTGTTCCAAATGGTTTGGGCACTCAGTGTATACCAGTTTTGGCACAGGTATAACCAACTATTTTTTTATTTCACCTTTATTTTACCAGGTAGGCTAGTTGAGAACAAGTTCTCATTTACAACTGCGACCTGGCCAAGATAAAGCAAAGCAGTGTGACACAGACAACAACACAGAGTTACACATGGAATAACATGGAATAAACAATAAACAAGCCAAAAACACAATAAACAAGTCAATGACACAGCAGAAAAAAAAGAAAGTCTATATACAGTGTGTGCAAAAGGCAGGAGGAGGTAGGCAATAAATAGGCCATAGAAGCAAAGAATGGCAATTTAGCAGATTAACACTGGAGTGATAAATGAGAAGATCATGATGTGCAAGTAGAGATACTGGTGTGCAAAAGAGCAGAAATGTAAATAAAAACAGTATGGGGATGAGGTAGGTAGTTTGGGTGTGCTATTTACAGATGGACTATGTACAGCTGCAGCGATCCGTTAGCTGCTCAGATAGCTGATGTTTAAAGTTGGTGAGGGAAATATAAGTCTCCAGCTTCAGCGATTTTTGCAATTCGTTCCAGTCACTGGCAGCAGATTACAGGAAGGAAAGGCGGCCAAATGAGGTGTTGGCTTTGGGGATGATCAGTGAGATATACCTGCTGGAAAGTGTGCTACGGGTGGGTGTTGTTATCGTGACCAGTGAACTGAGATAAGGCGGAGCTTTACCTAGCATAGACTTATAGATGACCTGGTGCCAGTGGGTCTGGCAACGAATATGTAGTGAGGGTCTGCCGACTAGAGAATACAGGTCGCAGTGGTGGGTGGTATAAGGTGATTTCGTAACAAACTGATGGCACTGTGATAGACTACATCCAGTTTGCTGAGTAGAGCCACATTTCTGTAAAAGGCACATGACTGCCAGATGAAAGTTTGCCAAAAGACACCTAAAGGACTCTCATACCATGAGAAACAAGATCTGGTCTGATGAAACCAAAATTGAACTATTTGGCCTGAATGCTAAGCGTCACGTCTGGAGGAAACCTGGCACCATCCCTACGGTAAAGCATGGTGGTGGCAGCATCATGCTGTGGGGATGTGTTTCAGCAAAAGTGACTGGGAGACTAGTCAGGATCAAGGGAAAGAATAACGGAGCAAAGTACAGAGAGGTCCTTGATGAAAACCTGCTACAGAGCCCTCAGGACCTCAGGCTGGAGTGAAAGTTCACCTTACAACAGGACAATGATCCTAAGCACACAGCCAAGACAACATAGGAGTGGCTTCGGGACAAGCCTCTGAATGTCCTTGAACATCTCTGGAGAGACCTGAAAATAGCTGTGCAGTGACGCTCCCCATCCAACTTGACAGAGCTTGAGAGGATCTGCAGAGAAGAATGGGAGAAACTCCCCAAATGCAGGTGTGCCAAGCTTGTAGCGTCATACCCAAGAAGACTTGAGGATGTAATAGCTGCCTACGTTGTTCAACAAAGTACTGAGTAAAGGGTCTGAATACTTATGTAAAAGTGATATTTCAGTGGATGTTTTTATACATTTGTAAAAAAAAATCTAACAACCTGTTTTGCTTCGTCATTATGGGGTATTGTGTATACATTGATGAGGGGGGGAAATGATTTAATCCATTTTAGAATAAGACTGCATCGTAACAAAATGTGAAAAAAGTCAAGGAGTCTGAATACCGAATGCACTGTATATACAGCACAAATCTAAAGTTTGGACACACCTACTCATTGAAGGGTTTTTCTCAATTTTTTTTCTCTACATTGTAGAATAATAGTGAAGACATCAAAACTATGAAATAACACACATGGAATCATGTAGTAACCAAAAAAGTGTTAAACAAATCCAAAAATATTTGGTATTTGAGATTCTTCAAAGTAGCCACCCTTTGCCTTGATGACAGCTTTTTACACTCTTTTTTTTTAAATGTAAAAAAATTAATATTCATTGAATATTTGAAACATACAATATACTTGCATTGAAGCTGCTCAACAGCTACATCATACCAGAAAACGTGAACCCGAAACCTCCAAGATCCCTCCACAGTTCCGCAATAGCTGTCCCTCAATAGCTTTTCACACTCTTGTCATTCTCTCATCCAGCTTAATGAGGTAGTCACCTGGAATACATTTCAATTAACATGTGTGCATTGTTAATAGTTCATTTGTGTAATTTCTTTCTTTCTTAATGCATTTGAGCCAATCAGTTGTATTGTGACAAGGTAGGGGTGGTATACAGAAGATAGCCCTATTTGGTAAAAGACTGAGTCCATATTATGGCAAGAACAGCTCAAATAAGCAATGAAAAATTACAGTCCATCATTACTTTAAGACATGAAGGACAGTCAATCCGGAAAATTTCAAGAATTTTGAAAGTTTCAAGTGCAGTCGCAAAAACCATCAAGCGCTATGATGAAACTGGCTCTCATGAGGACCGCCAAAGGGAAGGAAAACCCAGAGTTACCTCTGCTGCAGAGGATAAGTTCATTAGAGTTACCAGCCCAATGCTGAGTTCAAGTAACAGACACATCTCAAAATCAACTGTTCAGAGGAGACTGTGTGAATCAGGCCTTCATGGTCGAAATTTCTGCAAAGAAACCACTACTAAAGGACACCAATAAGAAGAAGAGACTTGCTTGGGCCAAGAAACACGATCAATGGACATTAGACCGGTGGAAATCTGTCCTTTAGTCTGATGAGTAAATGAAAAGCAGTCAACAAGTGCTCAGAATATGTGGGAACTCCTTCAAGAATGTTGGAAAAGTATTCCAGGTGAAGCTGGTTGAGAGAATGCCAAGAGTGTGCAAAGCTGTCATCAAGGCACAGGGTGGCTACTTTGAAGAATCTCAAATGTAAAATATATTTGAATTTGTTTAACACTTTTTTTTGTTACTACATGATTCCATGTATGTTATTTCATAGTTTTGATGTTTTCACTATTATTCTACAACGTAGAAAATAGTACAAATAAAGAAAACCCCCTGAATGAGTAGGTGTGTCTACACTTTTGACTGGTACTGTATATAAACACACACTTGGAGTCAAAGTATCGATGCAATATTGTCTAAAATAACATTGTGATATGTAACTGTGTTGATATTTCCCCCCATCACTGCATTCCTGATAAACATAACATTCATTGTGTCTTGTGTACAAGTTGAAGAGGGGCAGCTGCAGGATTTAGACATAGGCCAGGCAGAAGCTGGGCAAATCAATTTCCTTTGGAGACAATTGCATTTGTTTAGGAAGGTACTATTCAATATGAGCTCCACATTCGAATTTACTTCATAATACCAAGTTACAGTGGAAGAAATTCCATCTTTAGTGTCATGTGGTGGATATCTCCAGTAAGCTCTGACAAGGTCTGTCTGTCTGTGTAGAAACACCTCAGGTTTAGTTGGGCTTAAATTCAACAGGGAGGCTTACATTCTGTTTTAATACTAGTACTGCACAATATTGATCCTTCAAGTGCCATAAGCCCTACATTCTGAGGAAGCTGAGAAGATACAATTATATCCTTTCTCACCACCATCTGTTCCTATCCTTATGAATCAGTAGTTCAGTTGGACTGATTTTACCATCAGATGTCACACAGCCAAGCACAGTGAATACACCATCATGGCTCCTCAGGCATTGACTAAAGCACAGTGTCTCCAGACTGACATGAACAACTGGGGTAGTCATAATACCATGGAACTGGTGTGGTGCTGGGTTGATACGAACTGCTGCCATCGGCGCAGATCCCTTACTAAAACGCTAAACATAAACTACTGTAAGTGTAAAGTAGTGTAAGTGTACACCTCCATAACATCAAAAGCTCTGTGCAATAAAGCGGCAGACTGCATTATCATTGTTGGGCAACATAAAACACTGTGGAGAGGCTGCAGAGTGCATGGCTTTAATTGGCTCATGTTAACTGGTTGTAGAGGCAGACGAGGCCTCCGTCTGAGGCGCTCCATCAGAGGCGTTGTTAGAACAACATCTAATGAGGGCTGCAAACTATGCTTTCTTCCATTATTAACAGCAATTTGCTCAACTGCAGTGAGAAAACAAAACCATTCCCAATGATGAACCAGCCCAAAATGTTCTGCTATCGTGCGGCCCAAAATGTTCTACTACATAGAAGCCAGTGCTACTGACTCTATGAGAAAAATGTATGGCAGAGTTTGTGCTCCTTCTCCCTGCTTTGAAAGGAGACCTGATTTGTAGTGTCTAGGACATATTTCAGCAATATCATGTCAAAAGAGGGGGAGAGTGAGAGCAGAAACTCTAATGACAATATGTAGTGTTTCATGTAGATGATGCTTGTTGAGAACAAAGACTGGTGATGCAATAGTGGCAGGACACCACAAAATGTATTGGGTCCATGTTTCATGTATTGTTTCAGTCGATGTTAAGCTGACACCTACATTGTGTTCTTTTGAACTGCAGTATAACATAAGCTTGCCCACAAAAACAGGGAGTAGGGATGGGTACTGAGCAACTATATAATATGGCATTAATACTCTATTAATACAACAGAATGCCCAGAAGGCTCTGCGTGTTTTCACCACTTCAATGACTTCTAAGCAGCAAGTCTTTTTCTGGTAATTTGTTCACTCCTGCCTTTTCACTTATGGTGAAAGGCATACATGTAATTAGCAGAAATACTAGTTCTGGTCAATATGTTCCATTAAATGGTAAGCTATTTTATTATGCAGCCAAGGCCTTAGTCTGAATATAATATGTGAATCTATAAATATAAAATTTAGATGCAGACTTTACACACTCTGATAATGTGTAATATGAGACACTCGCTGGTGTCAATTAAAGCTGTTGAGTAGAGAAGGGGCTGAGCTGATGCTGGGAACATTGCGTCTTGTCTCTCAGCCCAATCTGCACATTAGAGTGGGTCAATGAAAGTCAACTCCAACTCAGAAAGAAAAACATTGTGAGAAATGAGATCAGAAGAAGAACATTTCACCGATATAATCCAACTATCATGATATCGTAACTGAATATAATCTATAACATTTTAGAAAGTGGTTTAGTTATTCCGGCGTCGAGTGGTTGTCCTTTGTAACATTATTGTAACAGTCTGTTATGTGGACATAACCATTTTAAAGAACTCAAACTGGTTATTGTAACATTATAAGCATCAGTCTCTATAAAAGCCTAAATGTAGAGTGCATCTTTTTGCTCCAAAATGCTTCATTTCCTGTGGCACTAACAATCTAAATGGCATTCCTGACAGCAAATTATAACTGAAAGCACAATGATGCTACACATAATTGCTGCATGACTGAGCGTTATGTTTGTCATATCTTACAAACACCAAGAGAATCATGATGAGTCCATGACTAGTATGACTCCATGAAAAGTACATTTTTATCCCCCAAATAATAGGGTTCAGCATGTGATGATTTGTCATTGAATCAATTTCCAAAGGGTTTGGTTGAGGAGTGCTCTGAGTGGTGTGAACCAGGAGTATGACTGGCTCTTGATTTATGCTGCTGAAGAACACAATCTGGGCCTGTGGAGCAGGTCTTGCTTTGTAAACAGGATGCTGGGAGATGATGCGTTTTTCAATCAGAGTGATTTACTGTTTAATGACACGCTTCAGCTTGGAGAGTGTCAGCGCCGTCCGCTGTAATCCTGCCCCCTCCCACAGGCCCATGCTGCCACAGTGGATAGCAATCAGGAAGAACTCATATCACCAGGACCTCATTCTGAAGAGCCCTGGGCGAGTGGAATTATCTCTCCGTCGCCAGTACAAGGAGTCTGGGGCAGTAGGGAAGCGCAGCCAGGCAGGCTACTTGGCCATGTGTGCCTCGATGCACTGGCATATCTGCCAATGGCACAGCTGACCAGGCACAGTCTAATGAAACCACAGAGCTCTCTCTCTTCTCTCTCTCCCTCTGTCTCTCTTTTTTCCTTTTTCCCCCTCTCTTCCTCAATTTTTGCAAAAGCCTGACTCCCAGAGTATGTTCGCGGATGACCACTAGTATGACGTGCTAAAGTTCCCCAGGGACTGTGAGAGTCAAGTTTTCTCCCAATAGGTGCAAATCATTCTCAGACTGCTGAGTCTGATTGGAGGAGTAAAAAATGGTATTGCATGTGCAAAACAAATGAGCCCTAAGCTTGTGTGCCTTTTTCTGGAGATTGTACCAATGCAAACAACTCAACTCTAATGGATGATATAATCTGTTTAGGCAAGTGGAAAGTTGAGGTCTTTTTTGGGGTGGCATGGAAGGTTTTTTTGCTATGCAAATGGGTTTATTTCTATTTATGGACCTACAGTACAAGAAAAAAGAAAACAGATTGCCTTCAAAAAATGACAGTCCAGGGAAATCAAAGATAGACAGTTTGAGGCAAACCGAGATTGATTTGGAGAAGGTTTTCCCAAGCAATTTTGTCTCAGTGTATGAAACAGTCAAAACTCATAAAGGTAGGGGAGAAAAAAGGCTGCTTCTTTGTCTTGACATTGGCAATTATTTTCTGAAATACAAAATGTATGAAAACAAAATTACTATTTTGATCACTGTATCTGCTGAAGAAATAGAAAATAAATAATGGATGGATTACAATGGCAATGGCTTCCTTTTCACACGGTATTGTTCTTAGCCCCGGGCTATCTTAGCCCTAGGCTAAGACTGGCCCGGAGCTAGCTTATCCTGTGTTCACACAAGCATTTGTTAACCTTTTTGTTAAGCTTTAGCCCTGGGCTAAGGTGTGGTGTGAACATGCCTAAAGAAACCTGTCACAACATCTCATAATAGAATTGTGAGTAAACATCCAGAGATAAAGATGGTCTACTACACTCAATCAAAACCTTTTGCTCAGACATCGAGTATACAAGGTTTTCCTTACCATAACGATAGCATTTCACAGCACCATATTGACCTCTAACCTAACACTTGTGTTCAACATTTTTTATCTTTCAATGAACAGCCCTAAAAAACACATTTCTTATCAAATTAAAACCAACATGGAGCCTGGGAAGAGCCTTGCAAATAGACATTCCAATCTGTTTTAATAAGGTAAAAAGGACCCCACTTTACGATAAATCCAGTCTTCTTACCTAACGACAAGCCAGTCAGTCCACAGTTACCCAGGGAGCATGTTGTCCCGGTAACCCAGAGAGATCAATCACTGTTTGTGCATTCAATCTGCTCCCCCTCACACCTATGCTGCTGCTAAAATGATTAGTGATTAGATGTATTACTACCACTATGCTGCTGTTTATTGATTGTTGATTTACATTACCATTAGAATCTACCTATATATCCTGCTACTGGTCACTATTACTCCTGTTTACATGTATATATTACCAGTAGTCATAATTATATATTCCTGCTACCAGTTACTTTTCAGCCTTGTTTACATGTATATCCACCTATCATAACTACACTGACACTACACACACACACACACACACACACACACACACACACACACACACACACACACACACACACACACACACACACACACACACACACACACACACACACACACACACACTCACCACCATGCACACCCACCCACCACCACATACTGTTTATTATTATTATTATTAATCCTGCTACTAGCCACTTTCTCCAAATCCCTGCCTACATGTACATACTGCATCTACCTCAATACTCCAGTATTTGGTACTGGCACTGACCCTGTATATAGCTTCCTCTCTTCTTTCTTATTTCTCTTGATTTCTTTTCTTATTAGTTGTACTTTTTTGATATTCAATACTGCATTGGGTAGGGCTTGCAAGTTACTCATTTCACTGTACTTGTGCATGTGACAAATAAAACTTGAACTTGAACAATCTGGAGACCTCTGCATCACTACAGGTCATGAGCGATGGCAGGAAATGAAAGAGGAGACGGGGGCAGTGTAGAGAAACTGCCATTCTCAATTGTCAAATGGGCAGATTCGAGGAACGCATGCTGCATACAGGAACATAAACTGCAGAGTCCATCTATCAAAGTGGAATTGCTGCTGTTACATTTCATGGAGTAGAGTGAACCCTGTTTCACTGTTCATTTGCAATCTCTCCAATGGTGTGCTCTTCTCACTTCCTTCTCTTGCATGCCTCACTCTAAATAAAGTACCACACTCGTCACATCCAAAGACCACAGGCAGTAAGTAGTCTTTCACAGTTAAAAACCACACAACTACTGAGGGTGAAAACAATGTATTTCCAGCTTGTCTTGATGTGTCCAAAGAATAGAAAAACCAATGTTCGGGGACTGGCCTCAATTATGAGATCAAACCGCCTTTCGAGTGTGCTTGAGTGAGCCTTGCCGGGTTGCAGTGTTGCTAGTGCTCATCTCCCTTGCGCTGTATAATGTATTTCTATTAACTCGCTTGGCCCCCAAAACAAACTTCCCTGAAGTTGGATCCTTGTCTCTTTGCTTATGGCCCTGAATGTGTACTTCCCTCTCATACTGAAACAATGCTACAAGACACCACTGGAAAAAAAACTCTATCCACTCTCCATCTAAATGGGGACACAAAAGACACATTGTGCCTGACGTAATGAAGAACTGGATCGCATAATCTACAATCTACGCCTACACAATCATGATGCAGCTTAGGGGGTGCTGGAATCAATTTATAAAATGAGAGAGAGAGAGGATGTCGACTATTTCACAGGAAAAACACTTACATTATTTTCTATAAGGCCAGGCTGAAATTACATTTTTTTGCATCTACCTATCAAGTTTGAGATTTGATGGTATTTTGTTCCATTAATATTAGTGTTTTCAAAAAGTAAACATAAAAATGTTAAAAACTTGATAAAAATGTATATTTTCTTTAGTTTATCATACTACCGTTATCAAAATTGTAATGAATTTTAACTGCTTTATAATTGACATACATCAATCATTTCAAAGCTCACTACATTAAATTACACATGATTGAAAAGCCCAATTCATAGAAAATGTTAACCACTGGACTATATTTAGTAACTTAATTTGAAGAGATAGTGATTGGGTCTAAGCATACTGGCGTTTGAAAGTCTAAGTTCAGTGTACTTGTCTTTAACCTTTTACACTGGTAGAAATTGGCCTAATTGGATAGGGGTAAATTTAAATGTTTCTTACAGAATAAATATGAAATGCATAGCCATGGTAGCAGCTGAAAAGGAACAATTTCAATGCACTTTTATGACTCAAAGAAGAGTCTTCAGCTATAAGGTGCTTTTTTGAGCTCTCCTAGCTGTGCCGTTGAGGAGCTAGAGCATGCAAACTTGTAGTAGTTTTGTTTGGAACACAACTCCACATTCCTACCATCACCAATTACTGTTGTTGTTTCATGCAATCGAAAAATGGCCCATTATAAATCACAATCTGAGTCACATGGGCATCATTTGAACGCTTGTTCTATTGCCAACATGACTAGCAAAGTCATAAAATATGATATTACAGCGTTAAGCTTTCACAATGCAATTCAGGGAAACAGATAACTGTGGTGCGCATAGAAAGTCATGAAAGCATTCAGTTGCGTTTTTCTTTGGAGAAATAAGTTTTGCGTATATGTCTTTAGTATTTTACAGATACAAAGACGGAAAAAGTATTTATCAACAATCTTCTCTGGACAAGTCCAGTCCTCATTTGCATATGTTAATACAATCTTTCAACAAAAAATACATATAAAAAAGTATTATTTGTGTCGACATTCAACTGGTAACAGTTGGGGAAAAAATACCCTATGACGACATGGTGCCTGGCCTTATGTGCTTCCCAAATACAAAAATACTCTGAGGGTTTGGTTGACATATTGGACAGGAATACATCAAACAGTGGGCTAATTAAACTGTGCAGCTATGATTATTAAAAATTACAACAAGGAGAAAAAATAAAGATGGTCTGCAAAGACTGAAAAGACCTGGTTTAAGGTCTGGTGAAACAGCAACACTTTCTGTACATTTTAGTAATTTAGCAGATGTTCTTAGCCTGAAGGTAGGAAGGGGAAGTTCCCCATGTTGTTCCATATAGAGGTGGACAATTCTTATTCTATAGGGTTACAGGTTGGAGAGGCTTTAGTTTCAGACCAGGCCTAACATACCTGTTTCAAAGAATCAGCGAAATTATCAATTCAAACCACAACGAGAGTTGTTATTATTATACCTCTGGACCACAGTCTTCGGGGCCATACAACAATAGTCATGATTAACCTCTCCATTTGTGCCACCGGGTAAGAGGTCAAGCAGAGTTCAGGTGCAAAACTTGAGGCACTCTGTCTCTCATTGTTTTAAAGAGTGAGAGAGAAGGGAGGAGAGATCCCAAGTAGCTTTTATTGGCTGTGCTTGGTTAGCTAGGGAGGAGTGATCTTGGTGTGTCCGGAAGTGAGATGGAACGTTCTGGCTGTGTTTTAAGCTGCACCACTCCCCAGTGATCCAGTGAACCACAGGACCATGCACCTGCTGGCCCATCACTCCCCTCAACCAATCTGTCGCGAGGCAGTGGGGGTAATCTGGGGTTGGATATTTGATCAAAGGGCCTGAGAGGCGAGTGGGGGTTTGTTCATCACTCAAGGGCCAGGCAAACTGGTGAGGAGGATAAAAATGAAACACGCATGCCGATTTATCAGCACTGCGGCAAGGATTAAAAGACTGCCAGCCTCCTGCCTGCGTTGCCAACCTGCTGCCGGCTTGCTTTGTTTCAGCAGCTTTTAAACCCCCTCTGTCTCTCAAGATGTGCTTCATCACTTCAGTAGAATTATGCCTTCTTCTCACCCACATCGCAGAAAAAGAATTGCATGGCGGAGCAGAGATAGAACGCTCTGCTTATTGATACAAATCACCTCTATCAAGGTACATAAGCATTCTGGTGAGAAGAGTAAAGAGCTTTTTTCATAACTCAACCTCTGCCTTCATATGAAGGAGAAAGGAGCACACCCAAACCCAATTACAGGGTTTGTTTTGATTCAAACAGAGGCCCACATGCATACTGATAGATCATAACCACCCCCCATCACCCCACCATCATCCCCTTCTGTATTTCTCCTACACTGCAGTCTACAACCAGTCCTGCCATGCTTTTGTATTGTGGAGAATATCATTCAATTCGGTTGCAAAATCCAAAGTAACTACTCAGCCCAGGCTGGAATTATTCATTACGAAGGGAAGGCAGCGGCAAGCGGACCTGTATTAAAATTTGCCTGAAGAGGAGACAGCTGTCCCTGCCCACGTTCTTATGTGATCTCTGCTTAGGGAGCAGGCTGGTATTTCCAAAACCCCATCTGAAAACAAATTAAAGAGGATTAGAGCCTGCCACTGCAGCTCCTCTGCTCTCCATTGTAGGAAATAGAAGGTCCTGCCTGGTGGCCAAAACTGTGACCTTCACACCAAGTTCCAGGCTTCAGTAACAGGGGCAGAGCGGGAGGGCTACATGTGAAGACTGAAACTAGTTTTGTCACATAGCAAGAATTGAAAGTAAGAAGTCTTATTACCGTACTTGTATAAGGTACTGTTGCCATGTAACTTCCGGAGAATGGCTGAAATTGCACTTTTACAACACAGTAATTTTCATGACTGCACGTTTGTTGGTAATATTCACTGAAATGTTAGAGGACAGATAACAAAGGATGTTATTGGACGGAAATCATCATACACTTCAGTAGCCTATATGTGTTTTATGATTAGCCTACAATTAATCTAAGTTGCTCTTGTAAGCAAGAATTGCCATTGTGGTTCAAATGATAGATACAGGTTCTAAACTTGTGAGGAACATCTGCAGAGGATCTAGCATGTCTATATAACTGTGATGAAACCACACCAGAATTCTTCTTAGCAGGTCATATATAAATACTGTATGCTTTTCACACACAACAAAACATGTTTGTCGCAAATAGGAGTCATGCCAGGTATCATAACCCTTCAACTAAACAATATCAACATGTCACAATAGCAAGGAGATTACTGCTTCTTGGTTATGCAAATCGACTACACGTCTTTCCCCACTCACTGACCGTTAGAGTCCCAGTGTTCTGACGGATGTCAATGCATCCCATCCCTACAGCTGTCCTACCTACTTTGACTTGAACCAAGGGCATCAGTACTGATTAGACAGACACTGGTGTGATCATCTTTCAACACATTTACTCTGTGGCTACATGTATACCTAACATTAATCAGCCTTCATGACCTTTGGGGTCACATGTATAATTCTGCTGTCCTTTCACCTGCATATCCACCCCCCCCCCCCCTCTCCTTCCCCTGATACACAGGTATGAATGTGAGATGAGCTACTTTGTCTTTATCCTGTAGGGATCCTACTCAGGATTAGAAATACAGAGAACTGACAGTGATAACAGTAATAGTGGATGCCAGTCTAGGCAGAGCCTGGGGATCAAAGTGCAGAGGTTTAGAATTGAGGAGTGGACAATCTGAAAACAGCTAAAAGAGATCGCTCCATTATATTACCAACCAGTGTGTTTCAAGATAGAGGGGAATCTCACTGGCTGGCAGTTCTAGTTTTCACTTTTCTGCAGGGCTGAATTGGCTACATTTATTTTACTATGTCAGACCCACTTTCCTAATCTTATGAACCTCAATTAACTTCCTCCATCCTAGCTCTAGTCTAGTGCTTCTGCAGCTCTTTTTGTTTATATTTTTTATAGGTGCTGGTTCACAAACTTAGCATGAAGATGGAGCAGTGGCAAAAAGATAGAGAGAGAGAGAGAGAGAGAGAGAGAGAGAGAGATGACTCCGCCATCACCACTTGCCTCTAGTGAGGGGAAATGGGAAGCATTGGTATTCACAGACATGTCTCCATTTTGGATCTCCTTCAGCACTTGGCCGCGGCCAACTGCAGCCCTAACACATGCACATCTTCCCTCACACTGTTAGTAAAAGAGCCACTGTGTTAATTGGGCTAAACTGCATTAGGAGGGAAGGGGAAATTAATGCACGGCTCTAAGCAGGAATGGATTAATCACATCTGTCAGGTTTATGAGATCAAAGAAGACGTACAGTGCGTGTTTCTGTAGCGTTTTATTTTCTGTTTGTATCTGGTGCACTGGACAGCTTGCTCTACTTAATGGAAAAAAATCGACATTAAAATCACTATGTGTGCTATTTCCACATAGCAAATCCTACAGTGCGTGTCGGTATGTTATACATGTGAGGACAGACGCTGGGAGATGAGAAGCACGTATAGGGAGTGAAAATTTAATGAATAAACGGACATATAACAAAACAAGAACAGCGTCTCAACAGGGGGAACAAAACAACATTAATGCAGACATGGAGAAGAAACTGAGGAAGTGACAGATCAAATCAAATCAAATTGTATTGGTCACATACACATGGTTAGCAGATGGCCTTTCTAGGGAGTTTTTAGGGAGTTTTTCCTAGCCACTGTGCTTGCTGTTTGGGGTTTTAGGCTGGGTTTCTGTACAGCACTTTGATATATCAGCTGATGTAAGAAGGGCTATATAAATACATTTGATTTAATGCGAGCGTAGCGAGATGCTTGTGCTTCTAGTTCCGACTATGCAGTAAAATCTAACAAGTAATCTAACAAATTCACAACAACTACCTTATAAACACAAATACACACTAATGTAAAGGGATGAATAAGAATATGTACGTATAAATATATGAATGAGCGATGGTGTGCGGGCGGCATAGGCAAGATTTAGTAGATGGTGTAGAATACAGTATATACATATGAGATGAGTAATGTAGGATATTTAAACATTATTAAAGTGGCGTTATTTAAAGTGACTAGTGATACCTTTATTAATTCTGATTATTTAAGTGGCCAGAGATTTGAGTCTGTATGTTGGCAGCAGCCTCTCTATGTTAGTGATGGTTGTTTAATAGTTTGATGGCTTTGAGAAAGAAGCTGTTTCTTAGCCTCTCGGTTCGGTCCCAGCTTTGATGCACCTGTACTGACCTCGCCTTCTGGATGAGCGCCAGAGGGAGAGCGGGAGCAGGTATGACAGTACCCCCCCCCCCCCCCCCCCCCCCCCCTTGGGGCGCCACCAAGCGTCCCACCTGGGCGAGCCTGACAGGCCTGCCGAGGCGTGGGAGCCGGACAAGATGGCTGAGGCGTGGGAGCCGGACAAGATGGCTGAGGCGTGGAATGCCCGACAAGCCTGCTGAGGCGTGGGAGCCCGACGAGCCAGCTGAGGCATGGGAGCCCGACGAGCCGGTTGAGGTATGACGTGGGATGGGAGCCTGATGAGCCGGCTGAGGCGTTGGAGCCTGACGAGCCGGCTGAGGCATAACGTGGGATGGGAGCCTGCCGAGCCAACAGAGGCAAGAAAACCTCTCGAGCCAGCTGGCATGGAAGCCCAACGAGCCAGCTGAGGCACCCCGATGCTTCCAATATTGGTGTCTGCATTCTGTGAGGACAGATGCCGGGAGACGAGAAGCAAGTACAAGGAGTGAAGATTTAATAAATAACCAACATATTACAAACACAGACAGCGTATGGATAGGGGAAAGTAACAACAATAACGCAGACACCGGGAAGAAACTGAGGAAGTGACATGGTTAGGGGAGGCAATCAATAAAGTAATAGAGTCCAGGTGAGTCACATAAAGCGCTGACGCGCGTAACGATGGTGGCAGGTGTGTATAATGATGCGCTGCCATCATTATAGAGGGGGAGCAGGAGCACGCGTGACAACACAGTTATATTGGGTCTTTCATAAAGAGAAGCCACCGTTTATTTCCAAGTGTCTGGCTTATGAGTTACCCCCTTATAACAACCATGAAACGTGTGATGTTATACTGTAGCAATCTGATGGTCGTGACTCGAGTAATCATGTACAGTAGATCTACAGAGACACCCAGACAGTAAACATCCATGTCCATCTCTACAGTACATCTCACAAATCAATGTCTGAAAACACGTGTTACGACATCTTTATTTCCCATGTAACCGTAAAATCAAACCAAGCTAATCCTCAAGCTGAAGCAACCACTGTCACGATTCAACTGCTGATGTGTCTCTCTCTCTCTTTTTGTGTGTGTGTGAGACAGTGTGTGTATGAATGTGTGTGAGAGAGAAAGTATCAATGTTCAAATCAAATTAACAATTTGTGAAATGCCTCTTACAATGCAGGTGGCTTCACAAAGCCAATCAATCCCAACTAAAGAACAAATTACCATTATAGCTAATAATGGTTCCCAGATACCTGAATTATTTCTTTAATATTAACATGGGATATGTTAATTCTCTAAATTAATTGTGTACATTTCTATAGAGCTCCATGTTTAATGGCAGGTAGTCTTCTCTAGGGATCCTGTCACTAGCCTGAGCTATGTTCCAGTGGAGCCTCACTGCCAAGACACAGTGCCTATGGCTGATAATATGGTTGCACTGAACACAGGCTGATGGTCAACATTTTCAAACACAACTCATACAAAAAAGATGCATTGGCAAAGATACTGGGTGATCTCATCCTGTAGGAACTGTTTAATACCAGGAAGTTAGGCTTAAATTGTTATCATATACACATGATTGATTTATCCTTATAGTCCCTCTCCTGTAGTGAAATATTATAGGTGGTACACTGTATGTAGAAAGCACACCATTACACTCAACATGTTGATATGGAAGAAAATATCTTGAAGCATCCTGCATCTTGAAATTAAACAATGGCTGAAAAATAGAACATTCCGCAACCATTATTTGATATACTTCAAGAATTTTCCACAATTTGCTGCATATCAGCCTGTTGAGTCGTACTGTGTCCTAGCAACTAACATGAATGGTTAATCATATTCATCTTAAGCCAAAAAAGAATATCTAATTATTATTAATTTTCTCTTATTGTATACTTGGACCAAAATAAAAAACTGTTCCTACTCCCTGTGTACTTATTTGGAATAATTATACACAGAGGGAGGCAGAGCATGTAGTTGGTTGCTGCCAGTGTTGGTTGCAATCAAACACAAAACATATGAAAGACTGGTGATTTTTAGACCAAGCAAGGCACTTTAAGTGGAACTGACTGTTTTAGCAACATGAGATCTTATTCAAATCTGTTCATATAAACCCCCAGGAAGAATATGACAACGCATTTTACATTTTCTGACAAGCGACCACTTAAATATGGTCCTTTTCACATTTTCATGAATTCATTGAATGTTTAGGAATGACGTACTGTAGAGTAAGGCATTTGTGAAAATTCTATAGCAATATAGAGGGGGAAATCAGCCGTGCGTTTGGACAATTAATAGACACCTCAGTAAATAAAACCTCATCAAAAAACCTGCCGCGTCCAGGAGTGGCATCTACGCAGACCGGTACGCCATAGCCAATCACACTGGTGTGACATAGCCAATCACACCGGTGCGCCATAGCCAATCAGAGCTACAGTAGACCTTTATGCAAATAAGCCATTTGCCACACAGGCCTGCCATCATTCACTTTGAACTGGACTGTGTATTTGTTAACAGGCCTTAGAAATAGCTTGACTTGATATAATCAGAACACATTCTCCAAAAGCCACCTGAATGTATTTCTGCAAATATATACACTAAATACCACGGGAGTCCTCTTACATTTGGGAACTTCACGACCCTATTGATCAAATAACCATGAAAAAGGTAGGCTCTCTCTCCCTCAGTTATGCACAATAACAAGATCAACAGCTAATACTAGCCAGAGTGAGATAAGCAAAAATCTAATAAGACAACATTAGATAAACCCTCTCAAACTTTTTCAGCTAGTTGGCCATCAAAATTGCAATTCTAAACGATGTGGAATAGTAGCCTGCTGTAAGGTTCTGTATTTATTTTCTTTGTCAACCTTTTGTTTCTTTGTGTTCTTGAACATAGGCCTGTTTCTTTGTGTTCTTGAACGTAGCCCTGTTTCATTTTAGTTCACCTGTGTTAGTTACTCACCTGGTATCATCAGCTCTTTATTTAGTACAGTTCATTCTGTTTGTGCCTTTGTGAGGTATTGTTTGTTTTGACTCTACTAAGCCTTTTCCCAGCTCGTTTGTGAGAACCAGTTTCAGCTTTCAGTCCTAGTTTTGTTTCACCTACCTGTATATGACCATTGCCTGCCTGTGACCAGGATTCCAGGATTCCTTCTGCGAAGGCGAAATAAACACTGCTCTGGGAGTGAATTTACACCTTTTTCTCCCCGAGTATTCATTACACCTGCTCATCCTTCTGCATCTTGCCTACTAATGCATGCTTTTCCCAACCCACGTTTTGACAATTGAATGGGAACTTGCCTGTCTGCCGATTTGGTCAATGCCAAATACATTTGATTGACAACTAAGGGTGCATTCGTAAATTGCCTCCAGTGTGCTCTGCGTTCGTAAACCATAACATTGTCAGACTGTCTGTTCGTAAATTTAGAGCGTTCACTGTCCTTGCGCACACTGCACTATTGACACTAGACGCTCTGGCCGAGGAGTAGACTTGATTTGAGCGTTCCACAGTGGCAGTCAAGCACCAAAGATAACTGGTTAAAGTTGGCTAGCTTGCTAGCTACTTCCAGACACAAATGAGAGAATACCTCACTCTGATCATTTTACTCACCCTAGCAGAGCTCGTTAGGAGTAGTATATTATTCACCTGCAGTGAAACTGCTCAAAATTGCATAACATTCAATCATCTAGCTGTCACACCCTGACCATAGTTTACTTTGTATATTTCTATGTTTTGGTTGGTCAGGGTGTGAGCTGAGTGGGCATTCTATGTCTAGTTTGTCTATTTCTATGTCTGGCCTGATATGGTTCTCAATCAGAGGCAGGTGTTAGTCATTGTCTCTGATTGGGAACCATATTTAGGTAGCCTGGGTTTCACTGTGTGTTTGTGGGTGATTGTTCCTGTCTCTGTGTTTTCACCAGATAGGGCTGTTTCGGTTTTCGTTACGTGCTTTGTTTTTTGTATTGATTCGTGTTTTACGTTTGTTGATTAAACATGGATCGCAATCTACATGCTGCATTTTGGTCCGACTCTCCTTCACCACAAGAGAATCGTTACACTAGCAGACACTCCCATCCAGAGCAACCAGGGTCAAGCGCACCACCCAAGGACACATCCTGAATATTTGTATTGTATTGACATTCCCAGCCTTAGTTACATTAGTTTTTGTCCATTTTTATCCCAAAAAATTGAGTAATTGAAACAGTGCATCCCAAATGGGTGGAGGCAGAAAACAATGTACCAGGCCAGCTGTGATTTACAACCTGATGGCAATTTTTGGGGACTTCCAAGAAATGTATTGGTGAATTATATTAATCATGCATTGAACTGCATCCAATACTTTACTGTACGTCATGGAATTGAGTTCCATAGAACCTATTTTTAAAACCTCAGTTTGTTTTGTAGAATAAACTGGGAATTGTATATATTTTACTGATATTATGATTGCCTGTTTCGTATATTTAAAACGGTGTAAGTTCCACTTTAAGCTGCAATAATTGCATGATGGTCTTGATATAAATGAGTAGTGTTTTGTCTGGATGTCTTAAACTGACACTGTTTTGTCTTTTACTTCAGCGACTTCAGCTGTAAACTGTTCAATAAAAACATCTTAAAAGTTTTCTTTACAGCAACATCAAAACACAATATTATTTTTGACAGCTCCTTTCACGCCTTTGAGAAGGCAATAATTGTGTGCGATGAGGGGATTTCAGCGGCAAAGGACAGGTACATGTGTCACATAGAGGCTGTTAAACGCTTGGCTACTTTTGATGGTTACACTGCTACCATTTTCTTTGGCTTGTGTTTGTGCTTATTTATTTTCAGCGTGTCATAAATAATTGAATTTGTTTCAAACAATACATATCTGCCAGAAAAATATGTCCCTTCTAAATAACCAAAGTCTGAGCACAGAAACAATTTAAGGTCCAGAGAACATTTTAAATATGTGGTCCTCTGTGGCTCAGTTGGTAGAGCATGGCACTTGCACTGCCAGGGTTGTGGGTTTGATTCCTGGGGGCACCCATATGAAAAAAAATATGTACATGAGTGTAAGTTGCTTTTTATAAAAGCATCTGCACAATGGTATATATTATAACAGTGAGCCAGGTTAGAATGGCAGCTGCCTCTCCCTCAGCAGCACTGTGCTCCAGCTACCCTTTCTGTCAGCCACTGCAATGAGAGACAGGCCCCATGTCCCTGCACACAACAGGGGTCTCTCACAATCTCTTCTCACTATCTACACCTAGACTTGCTCATTCAGAAAACCTAACGCCCTGCTTTCTGCTAACTTTGGTAAAAGCAGCATGTGCTTATGGTTATAGCACTGAACATGAGCAAAGCTGATACAGAGTCCTAAATATGCACAGGTAAGAAGCATTTCCAAGAGGGGATAAAATGTATGAAAATCCCTGCTGTAGGTTCAACTTACAGAACACTCTTTTGTTTCTGATTCCTCCTGACAAAAGCAACCTAAATAAGGAACACAGGACGCATCCTTGCCGTGGCTCTGAACTTCTCCACAAGGTCAGCCATCCCATAGGGGCCCTGGGCTACTGTCAGGAAGTCTGGAGCAATCAGGTGTGAACATCTGCTCTCAGAGAGCTTTCCCTGGGCTCCATGGTGCTGCAGCTCCAGGGGCCCACTGGGCAGTCGTGAGGGTAGAGAGGCTGGGTGAGGCCAACAAAGGTCTGGGTGGAAAAAGGGATGAGGGAGCTAAGCCAATACTCCTTAACTCTAACACAAACACACTGCTTTGATGGAGCTCAATAGGCTACATGATATGCTTCTACTAATTGGTTATTTTGCAGAAGAGGCTGATATCCAAGGTTCACATTTCATTGATTTTCTAATTGGTCCTTTAATTGTCTTTATGAGGTAATCCTTACTTAAGTCGCCAGAAAAATTGAGAGATCAATACATCATTTAGTTCTCTCCGTGGCAAGGCGTCCCCTCCCTGAGGCCCTGTCGGGTGAGGACACACACCTTTACAGCTGAATGGGAGCATTGGGTGGAAATAATAATGATTGTCTGTGGTAGCTTGTGATAGTGCCATCCAGACTAGCCATATCCAGTGAAGGTCAATGGGATACTAGGAGAGATGACAGAGATCTGACAGATACGTAGGCTTTGTTTTCTCTCTGGTTCTTCCCACTATCCATTCCACCTGCCTGCAAAGTCACTATACACACATTCACCTGGGTAAAAAAAAAGAAATAGGCTTCCAGGTTCAAATCTGCCCTCATTTCATTTATTCACCTTATTTTGTATCTAAAAATGATTCCATGATGTCTCCAACCTCAAAATTGTACACTAGTTTGCTTGTCCCAAATATCAAGTTTAATCTTGTTCACTGCAAAAGCAACAAAGTGACTCATGGGCATGTCTGTTGATAGATTATTTTGCGAGCTGTCAGGTTTGGGGCCTGTAATACTGTGACAACGCCTCATTGACTTTTAATAGGATGCAATTTGAGCAGCATTTCAGTGTTTTGAGCAGTGTGGTGGTAAAGGGGGAGATGAGTGTTGCCCCTGTTCCTCCTCACCGCTGACATGGGCTCCTTTGAGGCTTGTAAACATATAGCAGTAGGAGATATAGAGAACAACAGTCAAGGGAGGCCTACCAGACTACAGGGGAGACTGAGGAGATCATTTTGACTTTGTGGCATAGGAAAGGAGCATCAATGTCAGCCAATGACAGGAAGACAGATGCAATAAACATTAGCTCAGGAAGACATATGCTGCATAAGATGATGACACTGAGCTGCCCGAATTGGCCGTCAATCACTCATTGAGTGTGTAAGGTAAATGTGGTATATAGATGCGTGACCCTTGCATGAACTGGGGGATTTTTTCTGCTTGGGTGAAGGAGAAAATGACAAAGGGATTGCTTGAGATGGATGGAGCAGTGGAGGAGTGGAGGTAGGGAGGGAGGGGATGAAAAACAGGACTGTTTTGACATTGTCCTCTCTTGACATTCATAATGGCTAAAGGACACAGCGAGCATCCAAAGCCCTCCTCCTCTGTCGCTTTATGACAGGCTCAGACACTCTGCAATCTGGTGGCACCCAGGTACCATCACTCCAGTCATTATCTCTAGAAACCCATTCCATTCGACCTCTGCTGTTGATGCACATTATTCACGATAGGGAGATTCTCCTTCACACGCACACACCTCAGCACTGGTGAAGGAGAAGCAGATGTAGGGAGAGGAGGAGAGGAACAGAGAGACAGCAACAAAGCATTCAACTGAAATGTGTCTTCCTCATTTCACACAACCCTTCTGACACAGTACTGGGTTAAACAGCTCAGGGGAGTCTGATCACACACTAGCTCACATTAAGAACTGGTGGTCACCTTCAAATAAAAATAAAGTGACCGCTGAACGTCTCCACCCCATGGCCAGCGTCCCTCCTGCCTCCTCATTAGCGCGTAAGTACACCTCTAATGAGTAGGAATAAACCTCTGTGTTCCAGACAAGATGAATGGATGTGAGGAGTGTCTCCACACTCATCTGTCTGATACCAAAGGGCCCCAAGAGCCAGTCATTAAATTATTTAACAAATAACTCACAAAAGCATTATACCATGGAAACCTATTCAGATGAAACCTCTTCATGGATCAAGAGCAGGTAATGATGCTACAGAGTGCTTATTGAGTGACGTGTGTCTACAGATGGGGAACAACATGGTCACTCATTTCTGTTCCTGTATCTCTCTTCACTTCTGGGCAAGGCCTTATTGGTCTACTAGGGTATTGTGAGAGACTTTGGAGGTCCAGGGCTGTCCTGGTTCAATCTGATAGTATCTGTGTTTTTATGTAACCTAGCAGAGTGGTCAGACAGCAAGACACATTTTCTTGGGTCTGACCTTTCAACCACTTTAGGTCAACCACAGGAAAGTAGAGCATGCCATTAGAGCTGTGCATTAATTATGGAACCTGAAAATACACACAGTTTGGCTGAGGGGAGATCATTCTCTTGGACGATCCCTTGTAGTAGACTAACTTTGCTGTATTTCCCATCGAATACAATGCGCTATAGAACAAATTGGCTTAAAGTGAAAGGGTTTTGAAAAAGCAATGTAGGCCTATTGACTTACAAATTGTTAGAGCTTGTTCATACCTGGTTACTGTATGCAGAAAACTGTATCATGAGTGGCTAATACAACATTGTAATAAGGGGTGTAGGGCCTTGTGACTAACCAAACAGTACTTTCACTATTATGACTGATTTCCTTTGAAATCTTTGTTATTACAAGTTTGCTTCCAAGTCATGAAATACGGTGGTTCTAGTGCAGAGCCAGAGTGGAACACATAACCCAGTATGTCATAATTCTTTCAGAAAAAAGGGTACCTAGATTCATCAGACCAAACAGAGGGGGCTAGTGGAAGACTGTGGCATACTGAACTCAGTGATGGATAGAGCTGTTCTGTGGTTCTCATGACTCATTTGGAATAATCATTGTTCGGAGCTAGAGAGCATAGTGTAATGCAATTGCTTGCAGAGAAATTATTAGTAGACTACTGATTCAGAATCATTATAACTTCCTTTGTTTCCTATATGAAAGCATGTTCTAACAAAATGATGCAAACACATGCTAATGAACCTAATTGTTTACAGCACGTGGGACTAATTTAATATTGTAATTCCAGCACTGCTAAAATATTATAGTTGAACATATTATGTATTTTCTGCTAATTTCAGTGAAAGTGGTCTGTTGTTCGGAGTAAGTGCAGCTTGTACTTAAAATCTCTGAATATATTCATTCAGACTTTGTTTTCAAAGGTCTTCACAGATATACCAGCAACAATGGAGGCTGGCACAATGGTTGAAATCCCTATAATTTCATTTTTCAATACATTTCCAAAGGCCGGCACGGCTGGTCTGGCGAGCAGAACATTTACATTGAAATGGACAAATGGATGTAATGAGGAGATAATGGATCGTTGAAACTCAGCTGAGAAAGGCACCAGGCAACGTAGCATCTGCAGTCCCACTGTTTGCAGGGCAGTAATTTGGAAACATTGTTGCAATACATTACTGGCCACTCAGCATTCATTGAAAAACCAAACTGCTTATCCAAAATGGATACAACACTCCATTTGACTATCCCATTTAAGAATAGGACAGTTAGTCAAAAAATAAGCAGCAATAACTGCGAAAGACATTACTGCAGTATATAGGACGATGCCTGATCTAGTTATGAATGGGAAGTACACCATCTAATAATTGAGATTCAGGGAGCATTTCAAGGTGCAAAAATAAATGTAATGAGCAACAGCAGGCGAGCTATGATGAAACAACATATTCTAAATGCCTTCAGTTTGGCACAGGAATTGATTCATTGAGTCATTTGATGTCTACTCACTTGCCAAAATATACTTTTTACCATGTCTCCAAGGAAATCACACTTAACTTAAGCTATTAGGGTTCTGCTCTTTGGGAGCCAGTGGTGTGAGACGACACATAAATATCTGCCAATCAATCTCCTTGTATCCTCTCGTCTCTCTCCATCCCACACAGAGGAACACAGTCTGGGGCAGAATACAGACGTCGGCAAATCCTGGCTTGACTGAGGAAAGGGGAAAGGGGAAAGGGAAGAGGGACTCCTAGTCAGTTGCACAACTGAATGCATTCAACCGAAATCTGTCTTCTGCATTATACCTAACCCCTTTGAATCAGAGAGGTGCGGGGGACTGCCTAATCGACGTCCACGTAAACGGCGTCTGAGAAGCAGTTGTTAATAGGGGTTAACTGCCTTGCTCAAGGGCAGAACAGCTGATTTTTCCACCTTGCTGGCTAGGGGATTCTAGCCAACGACCTTTCAGTTACTGGCCCAAAGCTCGTAACTGCTAGGCTACCTGAAAATCCACTCAATAGTTCACTGTTGACACAGTCCCAAAAGTTTTGCATGTCAATAGTCAAGTTTTCAAGATATTGGACTTTGAAGAAGCAAAGTGTCACCGTCCACATCATCATGATGATTCAAGACAGGGTGCCAACACAAGCACAATTCTGCCCTGGACTCAGGCACACCTGTGTCAACCATGACAGCCACTCCACTTATATGGTTTAATGAGGTGGTTCAGCACAATGTGACACATTGCTGGAGAGAAGGAGACCACAGTGCAAGGCTTGGCATTTTTGAGGCAATTCCTTGAGGGCTGTAATTTATGTGTCAAGGACTGTAGGAGAGGGATGGTTGTAGAGTTACAAAAACAGTTTAAAAAGTATCACAAAGTATCACTGATCTATGTCAAATAAATCAGAAAAGTTTATCAGACAATCAAAGTTTGGTAATATTCTGCCTACCTTAATAATGTTATCCCCAACTCCCCCTGCTTTGTCTGACAGATACATTATCCATTACATGGAGAGGACCCAGTGGGCACAGATGTAATTTCAACATATTGTTTTGATTTACATTTGGTTGAGATGTCAACTAACGTGTATTCAACATGAAATCAACAACAAAATGTCACTATGCCATTGGATTTACGTTAAAAGTTGTGAAAAAATATGACATTTCTTTTTTGTTGATGACTTTTGCAAGTCCAATCAGTTTTCTACCATGATTCAATGTCATCAGATAGATGTTTTTGTTGAAATAACGTGGAAACAACATTGATGCAACCAGTTTTTATCCAGTGGGGACTTTGAATCAAGTGATTTGTCGGCCCAACTGAAGGGACACCTTGTACTCTTCTGCTGTACCCTGTCCTTTATGTTCCCTCGAAAGGAAGGTGGCTGTTTTGTATGCACCCCCTGCCTCTGGCACCAAGTTCACATTGTGTTGTTTGAAATAAACTGATCGAGCAAGCTTCAGTTGAAATGGTGTTATTTTGCATACGGGAACATTTGCAAAGCACAGCTAAATTAAAACACTTGTCTGTGCGAGAAAAGGAAGGGAGCTTGGAGACACATTTTTATCTTGAAAAATACATTTTGAAAATAGTCTTCCGTAGATGCGAGAGTGTTTTAATCTTCCTGTCTCTAGTCGCTAGTCTGCAGTTTCACGATGCGCTCCGGGTACAAACATTTGACTTATCTGCTGAAATGAATCTGTTTTATTTGGTATTTTAGAATGTTGTTTCCCAATTCGAAATGGTAGAGCAAACCATTGCACAAGTCAGTTATTAACATAGTATAAGATTTTTTCTTCCCATCCTCCTCGAATACATTTTACAATAGTAGGAGTGTCACCCCACTGTGACCTAAGGGAAACAATGGACATGACAGAATTATGAGGCATACTATTCTATAGAGGCATGGGTGATGATTGGAGTACTGCTGACTAGAATTCCTCCTCCATCAAGCAAACCAGATGTGACAAGTGTCACAAATTGGTTGTGATTTTCTATAAATTACTCACTGTCAATTCAGAAGAGCAGGGAAGAGCAAATTTTCGGACTGATAATTGTAATTGAGATAACAATGATCTCTTTATGGTCCTATCCCTATGTTATTTTAATTTACAGGGACACGAGTCAATTCATAATTCATGGGTATAAACTCATGAAATAATGTGCCATGCCTGAAAATGGTACAGATGTAGTGTAGCTCTAGGCTATTGAAACTACCATGGAGGTCTCTTCATTATAGCATATTAAAAACTCAGTGGTGAAAGTGTTACATACAGTGCATTCGGGAAGTATTCAGTCCCCTTGTTATGTTAAAGCCTTATTCTAAAATGTATTCAATTGTTTTTCATCCCATCAACCTACATACAATACCGCATAATGACAAAGCAAAAACAGGTTTTTAGATTCTCTTGCTAATTTATATATATATATATTTAAAAAAAAACTGAAATATAAAATTTACATAAGTATTCAGACTCTTTACTCAGAACTTTCTTAAAGCACCTTTGGCTGCAATTACAGGCTGGAATCTTCTTGGGTATGACGCTACAAGCTTGGCACACCTGTATTTGGGTAGTTTCTCCTAATCTTCTCTGCAGATGTCACTGTACAGCTATTTTAAGGTTTCTCCAGAGATGTTAGAACGGGTTCAAGTCCAGGCTCTGGCTGGGCCACTCAAGGACATTTAGAGACTTGTCCCGAAGCCACTCCTACATTGTCTTGGCTGTGTGCTTAGGGGCATTGTCCTGTTGGAAGATGAACCTTCACCCCAGTCTAAGATCCTGAGCTCTCTGGAGCAGGTTTTTATTCAGGATCTCTCTGTACTTTGCTCTGTTCAGCTTTCACTCGATCCTGACTAGATGCTGCCACCAACATACTGCACCATAGGGATGGTGATAGGTTTCCTCCAGATGTGACGGTTGGCATTTAGGCCAAATAGTTCAGTCTTGGATTCATCAGACCAGAGAATCCTGTTTCTCATGGTCTGAGAGTCCTTTAGTTGCCTTTTGGCAAACTCCAAGCGGGATGTCATGTGCCTTTTACTGAGGAGTGTGTTACATCTGGCCACTCTACCATAGGGGCCTGATTAGTGGAATGCTGCAGAGAAGGTTGTCCTTCTGGAAGGATCTCCCATCTCCACAGAGGAAATCTGGAGCACTTTCAGAGTAACCATCGGGTTGTAGTTCACCTCTCTGACCAATACCTTTCTCCCCCGATTGCTCAGTTTGGCTGGGTGGACAGCGCTAGGAAGAGTCTTGGTGGTTCCTAATTTCTTCCATTTAAGAATGATGGAGGCCACTGCGTTCTTGGGGACCTTCAGCGCTGCAGACATTTTTTGGTACCCTTCCCTAGATCTGTGCCTCGACACAATTCTGTCTCTGAGCTCTACTGACAATTCATTCAACCTCATGGCTTGGCATTTGCTCTGACATGCACTGTCAACTGTGGGATCTTATATAGACAGGTGTGTGCCTTTCCAAATCAAGTCCAATCAATTCAGTTTACTACAGATGGTCTCCAGTCAAGTTGCAGAAACATCTCAAGGATGATCAATGTAAAAGGATGCACCTGAGCTCAATTTCGAGTCAGTTTTTTGTCTATATTTTTGTATATATTGCAAAAATGTCTACAAACCTGTTTTCGCTTTGTCATTATTGGGTATTGTGTGTAGACTGATTAGAATAATGCTGTAACGTAACAAAATGTGGAAAAAGTCAAGGGGTCTGAATACTTTCTGAATGCACTATATGTTTACTCATATCATTATGAAATAATAATCTAAGAAGAATAAAATCTGTGAATAGTATCAACATATACACTGAGTCAGTGACTAGGTTCATCAGGAAGCGCATAGAGTATGTTGGTCCTACTGTGATGATTAGAACTCATCCAAACCAAAAAAATTTGGATAGATTGCAGCAGTAGTGCAAAACTGATGATGCGAACCACCATATTCAACCGCTGCAAGGTGACGGGGAACATGGACGTGCACAAACTGACCAGCTATGATCTCTGAAAGGCAATCAAAGAGCCAAAACCGCAGTATGAGGACAAAGTGGAGTTGCATTTCAATGGCTCAGACACGGGATGCAAGTACCAGGGACGCCAGACAATGACGGACTATAAAGTGAAAGCCAGACACGTCGCTCACACCGATGCCTCACTCCCAGACAATTTAAACACATTCTTTGCCCGTTTTCGAGGAAAACAACACAGAGCCACTGATGTGGACCCAATATGCTCACGAGGACTGTGTGCTCCTGATCTTCGTGACTGACGTGAGTAATACATTCAAGCGTGTTAACCTTTGAAGGCTGCCGGCACAGACGGCATGCCAAGCCATGTCCTCAGACCATGTGCAGACCAGCTGGATGGAGTGTTTACAGACATATTCAATCTCTCTCTATCCCAGTCTGCTGTCTCCACTTGCTTCAAGATGTCCACCATTGTTCCTGTATGCAAGAAAGTGAAGGTAACTGAACTAAATTACTATCGCCCCCATCGAGATGTGGCTGGGGGTTGTAGCATTTCTTTCACATGACCCATCAATTTAGTGTGTCTGGATAAGCGTCATCTAATATTTATTAAATATTTTTATGTATTATATTTTTTACTTTCTGTTTACCTGAAATTTTTCCTTATTTCAACACTTTTAGTCTTAATCTTTACTACAATGACTTTTCATGCACCAAATTGAGGAAAAGTCTGATTTTCAAGGTAGGCCTATTTCAGTACTTGAATTTCTGAGCTCCAAATTCAAGTTCATGTAGGCTACTTCAAGCCCATTTTATTGTTAAAAATTACAGGTGTAACATGGAAATCAAAATGTATTTGTCATGGTATTTCATTACCAGATTATATTGCGAATAAACCCACTAGGCTATGTAATTTGTTGTCATTATTTCCAGAATAATTCATAGGAATAACGTTGGGTGTTGCTCAATAGTCTATCCTACACAACGGCAAACAGTACACTCTGTGTCTAATCCGAGACACAAAACATATGATAACATGAACTCGTGATTCACCTTCAATTCGCTAGGGATGTTAGAGTCAATGTGGATCCAGGCACAACTGTCTTCACCTGCATAACGAATGAGAAGCAAGTATTCTAGACATTACTCACAAACAAAAAAAAATCCAGCATCTGTGCTGTTGTTGCATCACATGCGCTTTCACAACAGCTGATCCTACTTGACTGTCATTCAGAAAATTCCTTCCTGGATTAGATGAGTAACTAATCAGCTGGTCACCAAATGCGCATCCAAGAAGTGTTATGCATAATGATTGAAGAACCACGTTGGACAGTATCGATTTGTGATTAAGTATCAAGACAAGATGACTCTTTTGGTTAGAAGCATTCGATTTTGCAATCGCATGTATTGTTTTGGATTTGTGTGCCCATGATTTTTTTTTAACTCCATTTACATAAGGAGATATTCACTGCATTTGAGATCTTTATACAAAGAACTGTCCAACAGCTAGATCCAGGATTCTTACAGGGTTCAAGTTCAATGTTCAATTTAACTGATTAATGATTAATATATGATTTGTCTTCCACTTACACTGTCATACATGCAAGGACAGAAAAGCTATATTTTATGTCACACGATTTTGGACAAATCCATCAAGACCATGATAAAGTTAAACATAAGTTTTACATTTATTGAATATAGCTATGATCCCCCTTAAACATTGGCAGATTATTAATAGTGACTTAACAACAGTGGTAACAAGTTGTCCAGTGTAGGACTTCCTCACTGGTACCCTAGTTTATATTACTGTTTGATCATTGTAATTGCTAGATATTACTGCACTGTTGGAGTTAGAAACATAAGCATTTCGCTGCACCTGCAATAACATCTGCAAATCTGTGTTCAAGACCAATAAACTTTAATTCAATTTGAAATGGCTTTACTATTTTAAATTTAAGTGGAGTTGAAGGGTAAGTATAAGAGCTATAATTCAAATAGTGATTTTGCCTGAGCATGAGGAAAATATATTTTGCTTTGCCTACTGATAGAAGAGGGTATCTATATCAATGCACGGAACTAAGCTTACAAAGTGGCCCTTGAAAGCAAAATGGATAGCTCTCATATCAGGCACCAATATAAATATTATATTAAATTAAAATAAATGCATAGCTGCGGGAAGTAGGGATGGTGAGGCTGCTGCAGCACCTCCTGATAAATCACAATAAAACATATAATGAATATAACAACAACAACAAAAATATATATATTATACATTATTTTACCATTGCCTTTAATACCCTGTATGAATGGAGTGGAGCAAAAACGTATACAGAAAATGTGTGGAGCCTCAATTGATCGGGGCATGGACTCTGCAAGGTGTCGAAAGCATTCCACAGGGATGCTAGCCCATGTTGACTCCAATGCTTCCCACAGTTGTGTCAAGTTGTCTGGATATCCTTTGGGTGGTTGACCATTCTTGATACACATGGGAAACGGTTGAGTGTGAAAACCCAGCAGCGTTACAGTTCTTGACACAAATCATTCCACCTGGTACCTACTACGATACCCTGTTGAAAGGCACTTTAATATTTTGTCTTGCCCATTCACACTCTGAATGGTACAAGTACACAATCCTAGTCTCAATTGTCTCGAGGCTTATTATTTACCCTATCTCTTACCCTTCATCTACACTGATTGAAGTGAATTTAACAACTGACATCAATAAGGGATCATAGCTTTCACCTGGGTTCATCTGGTAAGTCTATGTCATGGTAAAAGCACGGGTCCTTAAATGTTTTATACACTCAGTGTATTCTGTTTGCATGGAAACAGTTTTTTTTACCACTCAAAAGCAGCTACTGTATAAGGACTCAATTCAAACGATCCACTGAAAAATGGCTCGAAAGAATACAATTGCAATACCACATTGGAGCTGAAGTTCTTTCTGCATTTCATTTCATTAGAGAGCATTTGTTGTCTATATGAATGCCTACATATCACAATAAAAGGTAAGGAGCTCTCTAGAAACAATACTCATCTGCAAACTCTCATAGAATCCAACAATAACTTGCCTGCTTTAAATCATGATGAGTGCAATTACAAACTATTAGAATGTGTGCAGCTTGATGATGTTATTTTGAAAAGTTATTATTGTGTTATTCGAGTATCTATGCAAATATTGTTCACCCTCCACTGATTGCAACATACTGTAAGTTTGTTATAATAAGAACACCTGACAAATTAAAATGGTTAACATTTTTACAGAAAACAGTATGATTTATGGGGACTTTTATTTTGAAATAATATTGAGAATAATCTAACACACTGTTCTGCATTCATGTCATAAATTGCATGGATGTTACATAAATACTTCATAAAGGCTGACAACATTTATTAAGGTGCTATGAAGTAGCTATGTCATATGTTAGGGAGATGTTATGTATACCCCCTTCATATAAATTATCATGAAAACAATGTAAAATGGTGAACTTATCCCAGTCATGAGACGGTATGACTCTACAATCAAGGGTAATTGCGACTAAACTGGAATGGCCTTACATCAACCTTGTCCCTAATTATTCTATCTGCAAAGTGAAGGACAAGAGTAATCAGATTAAAATATTTGTAGTTGTCCCACACAGTACTTGAATAATAATTTGTGTTAATAATGTGTCTGCTGATTCTACTGTGGAGCTTATCTTTACTGAAGCATAGGCGCAGGTAGACTACATTATATTGAGTCAAAATATACTACACACTCACAGGCCTGAGAAAAGTATTTCAGTTTATAACTGAAAGTGGGAACTCAATCAAGATGAATTTAGTGATGAGGAAAGTTCTACCACATTATTGTCTCCTCCTGTCAACACTGTCGGTGTCACGCCCTGATCTGTTTACACCTGTCTTTGTGCTTGTCTCCACCCCCTCCAGGCGTCACCCCTCTTCCCAATTATCCCCTGTGTATTTATACATGTGTTCTCTGTCTGTTTGTTGCCAGTTCATCTTCTTCTTTCAAGCTAACCAGCGGTTTCCTGTCAGCGCCTATCGTTTCCCAGCCTCTCTTTCCACGTCCTCCTGGTTTTTGACCTCTGCTTGTCCTGACCTTGTACCCGCCTCACCTCTCTGCCTGTCCCTGACCCTGAGTCTGCCTGCCGTCCTGTACCGTTGCTCCACCTCTGGATTACTGAACTCTGCCTGTCCCTGACCCTGAGTCTGTCCGTCTGCCTGCCGTGCCGTACCTTTGCCTTACTCTGGATCTTCGACCCCTGCCTGCCTTGACCTGTCTTTGCCTACCCCTGTTGATACACCTGGGTCTTAACTTGATTCCTGATAGCCGGACTGTCTCAGACAATTTCACTCTGCTGGAAACAGCCACAGGAGGGTTCATATCAAATGTCTGCTTCCCTTATTCTAATCATCACTGTCAATGTTGATGGATTAGCATGTGCATTATCGATCTAAAACTACAAGAGAGACAGGCTCAGCATGCATCATTGAAGGAGCAGTTTGGTTTTATGGGCAAACCCATTAGGGATGTTAATAAGGATAAAATGTTTATCTCATCTATTTTCAGTGGCTGACCTCAATAATGAGTCATTAACTATTGTGTTTCACAGAAATCCATCCCCATCTTATCCCAAAAATTCTCTGAGATTCATATTAGTCCCCTGTCTCAATTCTGTAAAACAGAATATATCATTTTAAAGACGTTTGCAGTGGAAGATAGACCTAGCAGAAATATATAAAACAAATGCATTATGGGGCTAATCAGAGAAAGGCAATAATGCCTGTGCTTGTCAAATCATTTTAAGAGAAGACCTATTTCCATTTTTCCAGCAGAATGTAACTATTATGCTAGCCTTGCAAAATGAAAGATCCACTTGATTCCATGTTGGAAAGAGTTTCAGGCTATTGTGTTACTGTTTTATTAAGCAAATATGTTTATTATGACGATGCAATATAAATCATTTGTTAAAACTCTCTGCATTCAGATGTAGATGTAGAAACTAACAATAATTTGTTACATATTCAGATGTTTTTAATCTATTCAATAAGGTTCAAGAGTGCATTAAATGAAATTTGTTCTACCATTGCTCAGTAAGAAAATCTCAAAGCTTGCATGCAGAAAAAAGAGGTTTTAATATTAAAATGACCCATTGAATTCCCCTCTCTGTTCTCCAGCAAGAGCATGACATGCATTTGTTAAATATAAGGCTCTTTAGCTAATTAAATATTATCATTTTGTAAAAATTGTATGTTAGGCATGTGTTAATGCTACTTAGTCTAATTGAATTAGCTATGTGACAATAATGCAATGTGGAGTGATTTTGGTTTAGGGAGTCTCATTCACACAATGTAGAGAGAAAGTGTATTAATAGATGAGAAAGTAAAGGGGGATCTTGAGCAGAAGAGTGTATAGGATGCTGCAACAACAGAGAGTAACATAATTTGCTTCCATTGATCTTTCTTGACCTTGACACAAACTTAACCTCAACAGAAACCATTTCATAAGACTCGTACAGCTGCTCACATGCTGTACAGAAAACTGGAGGAAACATGAAAGTACAAGTGAAGGGATAGGCACTGAAAACCAAAGTGGGGCCCAGTTTCCACACTCTTAATATGCAAATAAGTCTGGATAGTGAGATCTATGACCACCCAGAAACTGGGGAGCGTATTGATTTTGTTAATGAAAGGATTTCCTATTGGTTTAGCAGCTCCAGGGAGAGCTGAGCTCTTCAGTTTTGCATTTCCTTAAATACAAAGGCTAAAGACTGCAGGATAAGGTGTAAGGATTCTCTGGTGGATCTCCAGAGAACACATCTGTCTACTTCTAAACTGGCTTCATTATATCAGACAACTCAGCCAAAATGAAAGAAGAGCCAAATTTTATGCGCTCATATAAAACAAATCACCTGAACAAGCGTACTAGAATAAATGTACCAATATAAACTTTTATTCGCTTTTTTCAACAAGGTGTTTTCAATGTCTGGTGCCATCTATAGCCTCAAGTGTTTAAGCATACAGTGCATTTGGAAAGTATTCACACTGTCGTGTCTGGACTATCATAAAATGTGAAGACTTATATCAAATCAGTTCTCTAGGTTTAATTATTACGTGATTAAACTAATCACAAATATTAATTAACTAGGAAGTAGGGGCACCACGAAAAATGTTGACATTACAAAGTTATAATTTTCTGAATATAACTTCTCAAATATTTTTATATCTGATCAATTAGTCTTCTATTAATGAATTATTACCTCATCAGTTCTCATTCCAAACTTCATAAAATTCTTGGTTATCTGCACAAACCCTAGTTTCCATGATGAATCAGAAATATACAAATTGGCTTTATTATTTATTTACTAACTAACTAAATAATCACACAGAATTACATAACAAACAAACAGTAGATATTGGTTACTAACATTGATGGAAAAATCCCTAGTGGGCTAAACCGATATGATGGCTTGGTAGACAAAGGGAAGAGGGTGTGGACTGAGAAAGAGCGGGAAAGACAACATGTCTTCCTCACACACAGTCTGTAATTATATTAATTGAAATGCTAATCCTTTGCACATGAACGGCCGCCCATTCGAGAATAATTGCAAAATATATATATTTATGTCCGTATGTCGTTGTTTTCTTCTCTGTTGGAATGCCCAATCATCTTGTAGGGTTCATCATAGTCTCTGGTTAACTTTCATTGAAGTCACACAGTCTTTCGTGGTTAGAATAGATACTTCAGAGTACCATTCATAAATGTTCTCATACGATAGATGCTTCAGCAGTTGTCGGTATTCTTGTTCTAGGTTTACGTAATTTCTAGCATAATATTGGCTTGTTGTAGTTTAAACCACTTCACACACCAGCGTCACCTGGCATGCTTTGGTCTTAGAAATTCAACCATTTCCAAACTTAGTTTACACCGTGGTTTGCGTGGTCTTAACCATTTAAGAAGTCCGGCTTACTGTGGGTCTCTTTGGCATGAAATGTACATTTCGTCATGGGAGGTTTTATACATTTCAGAGAAAAGGGAAGTTACGTGGCCACTGACTAGTTCAACTTTACATGGAAGACAATTCTCTCATAGTTTCATCTTTACTCATTCATTTTAAACAGGAATTAGATGCAAACCCCATAATTGAGAAATGTACACAATCAGAAGTACAGTTGTGTGTTTCCTGTCCTTCAATGAGATCACCAAATGAAACACACTCAACATGACGGTCCCTTAAGTGTCCACGGACCATTCCCACAGTCTCAAAAGTAGAAATATTGTTTAATTCTCTAATTTTGTGGATTTAGGAGTTTGGTCAAGTCTTTATTTGTTCTCTCTAGGCTCTCTACCTCCATACTGCATGGTAGTTTCTACCCGGTATTTATGGAAATGTTTAAAAATAAAAATAAAACAGAAATACCTTATTTACATAAGTATTCAGACCCTTTGCTTTGAGATTTGAAATTGAGCTCAGGTGCTTCCTGTTTCCATTGATCATCCTTGAGATGTTTCTAGAACTTGATTGGACATGATTTGAAAAGGCACAAACCCATCTATATAAGGTCTCACAGTTGACAGTGCATGTCTGAGCAAAAACCAAGCCATGAGGTTGAAGGAATTGTCTGCAGAGCTCCGAGATAATATTGTGTCGAGGAACAGATCTGGGGAAGGGTAACAAAACATTTCTGCAGCATTGAAGGTCCCCAAGAACACTGTGGCCTCCATCATTCATAAATTGACGAAGTTTAAACTGAGCAATCGGGGGAGAAGGGCCTTGGTCAGGGAGGTTACCAAGAACCCAATGGTCACTCTGACAGAGCTCTAGAGTTCCTCTGTGGAGATGGGAGAACCTTCCAGAAGAACAGCCATCTCTGCAGCACTCCACAAATCAGGCCTTTATGGTAGAGTGGCAAGACTGAAGCCACTCCTCAGTAAAAGGCACATGACAGACCGATTGGAGTTTCCCAAAAGTCACCTAAAGGACTCTGACCATGAGAAACAAGATTCTCTGGTCTGACAGAACCAAGATTGAACTATTTGGCTTAAATGCCAAGTGTCATATCTGGAGGAAACCTGCCATCATCCCTACTGTGAAGCATGGTGCTGTGGGGACATCTTTCAGCGGCAGGGTCTCGGAGACTAGTCATGCTTGAGAGAAAGACAAATGGAGAAAAGTACAGAGAGCTCCTTGATGAACACCTGCTCCAGAGCACTCAGGACCTCAGACTGGGGTGAAGGTTGACCTTCCAACAACGACCCTAAGCACACAGCCAAGACAATACAGGAGTGGCTTCGGGACAAATCTCTGAATGTCCTAGATGTTACGTGGGGTGGAGCAGTGCAGACTCAGACAAGGAGACAGGAATAAGGTAACCAAGGTATTTATTGAAAAGCGGGGAGCCCAGGCGGGTAGCAGGGAACTAGAAATTGAGGCTGCGGTCGGGTTAAGGGGAGTAGGGTCAGGGAAAGCAGGTCAGGAGTGGAATCCAAGGAAGCAGTAGAGCAGGTTCCAGGGCTGGGAAGCAGGACCGACGAGACAAGGGACTGGAGACAGGAACCAGAGTCAGAGTGGATGGAACTGTAGCGGAGAGAAAAGCAGCGTCAGGCTAGGGAAAACAGGCACCACAGGATAACAAAATCTATGCAGGAACAAACGGCTTGAAATGCAGACTGACTGAGGAGAGGCTACGATCTGACAGCGTAGAAGTGGCAGGGCTCAGTATTTGTAGAGGTCTTGATTATGGAACAGGTTGCAGCTGGTGGGGATCTGCTCTGACTCCAGGACACGTCTCCACTCACACAGTCAGATACACCCACACATAGAGAGAGAGAGGGAGAGAGCACTGGGGGAGTGGCGGCAGGTTAGGGAGACAGGATGAGAAGTAGAGGGTGTGGCAGATGCATATGTAACATTTGAGTGGCCCAGCAAGAGCCCAGACTTGAACCTGATCAATCATCTCTGGAGAAACATTAAAATAGCTGTGCAGCGGGGCTCCCCATCCAACCTGACAGAGAATGAGAGGATCTGCAGAGAAGAATGAGAGAAACTCCCCAAATACAGAAAGCTTGTAGCATGATACCCAAGAAGACTTGAGGCTGTAATTGCTGCCAATGGGGCTTCAACAAAGTAATGAGTAAAGTGTCTGAATACTTACAGTATGTAAATGTGATATTTCCGTTTTTTTTATTTGATAAATTTTATGCTTTGTCATTATAGGCTATTGTGTGTAGATTGATGAGGGGGAAAACGATTTAATCAATTTTAGAATAAGGCTGTGACGTAACAAAATGTGCAAAAGTCAAGGGGTCTGAATACTTTCTGAATGCACTGTATTTGCAATTTATGCATTCTTATATAGTTTAGTGAGTTTTCTAGCATTTTTGCACAGTTCAGTGCTGTTTTGTAATTTGAGCCCTGAGGCACACAATATAGTTGACAAAAAGGTTTCCCTGAGGTGGAAACTCACTTGCCAAGTTGTATTCCTCAACAACATACTGTCCTTAGCCTCTTTTAAATTTACCATGAGGTGTGTGTGAGTGTTTGCAAGAGGGCAATAATATGCAAAACAAGATTATTTGCATGTGCCTTTTAATTAGCCCAGCAGATTGCTCTGCCTAGAGTTTAATCGAGCATTTAATCAATTCACCATGTACAGCTGTGTAGCTTCACTGTTTTGGTCTTCTTCTAGGCCTCTCGTCTCTCACTCAACCCAGCCAAGCACAGCAACCTGACAGCCTGGCTCATTCAATCATAGATTTAAAAAAAGTCTACTATCGATGAGATACCAATGGTAGGTATTCAATATGTGCTTTGATACTGGAACATATTTGGTTCAATCCAGGCTGAATAAAAATAAATTGAGAGAGAGAGAGAATCCTGTATTAATCTTCAAATCAAATTAACAATCAAAGCCAATCAATCCCAATTAAAGAAAAAAATACCATTATAGCTAATAATGATTCCCAGATGCCTTTATTATTGCTTTAATATTAACATGGGATATGTTCATTTGATCAATTGTGTCCATTTCTGTAGCGCTCCGTGTTTAATGGCAGGTGGTCTTCTTTAGGGACCCTGTCACTAGAGAGCGAGCGCGAGAGAGACAGAGAGAAGCTGCATTTCATAAAATAAACCTAAGGTAAACTTCCACTGCTAACCACACCAACATGTATGTTAAATAGTTCTGAGGTGGGCATTCAAA
This sequence comes from Oncorhynchus kisutch, assembly GCF_002021735.2. Classification (NCBI taxonomy): domain Eukaryota; kingdom Metazoa; phylum Chordata; class Actinopteri; order Salmoniformes; family Salmonidae; genus Oncorhynchus; species Oncorhynchus kisutch. The sequence goes on from NC_034178.2 coordinate 41,577,884, forward strand.
ATGAAGCATTGTAAACAATGTAAACAACAGTATGTATGAGCATATCCTGGGATATAATGAGTGCTTAAAAATGTCATCCACTGTTTTCATTACAGTAAAAAAATTACATTTAATGTAGTCAGAGTCCACACTATAAATCATTTTTACGTTTCCATTGTTGTTGAAATACACTGTTAAAATTAAATGCTCTGTAACACTAAATCTAGTGGCAACTGAGCTAACAGCAACATTGACCTTAAATAAGAACCGAAACCTGAAATTTGAGTTAGTATTATAATACACGGTTGTGATATTATTGGGACAGATTTATGGTGTACTGAAATATTCATCCTGAGGTGTTCTGAAACATGACATGGTGTGTTGTAACATCACCTAATCAAGAGTTGTGCAACACCTTGCCAGAGACTGGGAGCACTAACTCGGAAAAGGTTGAAAACACTATTATGGGGTTTCGAGTCTTATTCGAGAACTTATTCAGAAAACATTGTTTCCATCAAAGTTTAATAAAGAAATATGAAGGAAGTTTTTTTGTTGTTAATATTTTCAACATTTCTCTTATAGCTGCCATTTCCATTACACGTCGTAATGTTTTTTTTTTCCGTCATTGATTTTGTAAAAAAATATATATATTTTAAATGGGTCAATGGAAACCAGCATAATGACTGCTAATGTCAGCAGTAGCACTTATACAAAACTTGTAATCAGTAGTACTCAGGGGTTGATTTACCTTTCAGAAGTTAGCATTTTCGGAATACAGACGATCAAAAAAATCTCCTTTTAAAACTATTTCACCTGTGTTTCAAATTGAAAGTCCAGTGTTTGTTTGGTTCAATAGAGTGATAAGGGGCATGCAACTGTAGTTTTTCTTCCCACAAAATACATTAGTGCAACACATTCAGCAGAAAATAATTTTCATCAGATGACAAACAACTGTGCAACACTTTTTGAATAATAATAATATAATTATTATTTGGCTAGCAGCCACACATAAGTAAATTAGCTTACAATGAAAAAGCAAAGTATTTTTTTGCAAAAACAATGCATGGGCATCATATTTGTAGTATTTACTAAATAAATATAGCTACATTTCCTAATGTTTTGTTTGAAGTTAATCTTGCTATCAGAGAAAAACTACACAGAAAGAAAGTTCCAGAGAAAAGTAGCCTATACATCAGTCAGAGCGCTGTCTAATGACTATGGTTCATCCGAGTGGAGAAGTGCAACATTTTTCCTTTTCCATTTGTGATTTGGAGTGAACCCTGACTGAAGCGGAGCAGAATTTACAATAAGAAGCATTTAATATCTGCGTAAAAATACTTTTCCTGTGTTTCATCTTTTCCTTTCTGCGTGAAAAATGCAGCCTACTGCATTAACGCTAGCCCTGAGCACTTATACAAATTTCATCCCAGTGCTCAACACGATCTACCAGTCATCCATTATACTAGTGTATCTGAACTGAGTCTTTATATTCAGATGATGGTACATGGCATGGAAGGTTGTTCAAATGGATTGAATCACAGTACAGTTGAGTTAGATGATATGATTGACAGTTTACAGTTCAGTTGGAATTAGTCTGTGATTTTTGTCTTTGGTTAGGATTGGCCAGCCAATGGGTAACGTAGTATGTACAGTGCATTCGGAAAGTATTCAGACCCTTGACTTTTTCCACATTTTGTTACGTTACAGCTTTAATCTAAAATTGACTCAATTGTTTTAGTTTTTTTCTTCAATCTACACAATACCCCATAATGACAAAGTAAAAACAGTTTTTTTAAATGTATTTTTCAAGTATCTAAAAAAAATAAAAAAAATAAAAAAATAAAAGAAATATGAAAAAGCAATAATTATAGTGCTTGAGTGCATAATTATAGGAGTGGCAGGTAGCCTAGTGGTTAAGAGTGTTATGCCAGTAACTGAATAAGGTGAATAATCTGTCCATGTGCCCTTAAGCAAGGCACTTAACCCTAAAAGCTCCTGTAAGTCACTCTAAATAACTAAATAACTAAAACGTAAAAATGATTAAACATATTAATTGCAAAATGCATACGTGATTAAGCCCATTACATGGGCTTGCTCCTACCTATCTCTCTGATTTGGTCCTGCCGTACATACCTACACATACGCTACGGTCACAAGACGCAGGCCTCCTAATTGTCCCTAGAATTTCTAAGCAAACAGCTGGAGTTAGGGCTTTCTCCTATAGAGCTCAATTTTTATGGAATGGTCTGCCTACCCATGTGAGAGACGCAAACTCGGTCTCAACCTTTAAGTCTTTACTGAAGACTCATCTCTTCAGTGGGTCATATGATTGAGTGTAGTCTGGCCCAGGAGTGTGAAGGTGAACGGAAAGGCTCTGGAACAACGAACCGCCCTTGCTGTCTCTGCCTGGCCGGTTCCCCTCTTTCCACTGGGATTCTCTGCCTCTAACCCTATTACAGGAGCTGAGTCACTGGCTTACTAGAGCTCTTTCATACCGTCACTAGGAGGGGTGCGTCACTTGAGTGGGTTGAGTCACTGATGTGCTCTTCCTGTCTGGGTTGGCGCCCCCCCTTGGGTTGTGCCGTGGCGGAGATCTTTGTGGGCTATACTCGGCCTTGTCTCAGGATGGTAAGTTGGTGGTTGAAGATATCCCTCTAGTGGTGTGGGGGCTGTGCTTTGGCAAAGTGGGTGGGGTTATATCCTTCCTGTTTGGCCCTGTCCGGGGGTGTCATCGGATGGGGCCACAGTGTCTCCTGACCCCTCCTGTCTCAGCCTCCAGTATTTATGCTGCAGTAGTTTATGTGTCAGGGGGCTAGGGTCAGTTTGTTATATCTGGAGTACTTCTCCTGTCCTATCCGGTGTCCTGTGTGAATTTAAGTATGCTCTCTCTAATTCTCTCTTTCTCTCTTTCTTTCTCTCTCTCGGAGGACCTGAGCCCTAGGACCATGCCTCAGTCCACCTGGCCATGCTGCTGCTCCAGTTTCAACTGTTCTGCCTGTGATTATTATTATTTGACCATGCTGGTTATTTATGAACATTTGAACATCTTAGCCATGTTCTGTTATAATCTCCACCCGGCACAGCCAGAAGAGGACTGGCCACCCCACATAGCCTGGTTCCTCTCTAGGTTTTGGCCTTTCTAGGGAGTTTTTCCTAGCCACCGTGCTTCTACACCTGCATTGCTTGCTGTTTGGGGTTTTAGGCTGGGTTTATGTACAGCACTTTGAGATATCAGCTGATGTACGAAGGGCTATATAAATACATTTGATTTGATTAAGCTATGCAAATTTACCAACAATAAACCAATATGAATGTCAAAAGTGGATGTGGGGGCCTCCCGGGTGGCGCAGTGGCAAAGGGCGCCATACTGCCACCAGAGACCCTGGGTTCGCGCCCAGGCTCTTTCGTAACCGGCCGCGACCGGGAGGTCCGTGGGGCGACGCACAATTCGTCCGAGTTAGGGAGGGCTTGGCCGGTAGGGATATCCTTGTCTCATCGCGCACCAGCAACTCCTGTGGCGCCAACCAAGGTTGCCAGGTGCACGGTGTTTCCTCCGACACATTGGTGCGGCTGGCTTCCGGGTTGGATGCGCACTGCGTTAAGAAGCAGTGCGGCTTGGTTGGGTTGTGTATCGGAGGACACATGACCCTCAACCTTCGTCTCTTCTGAGCCCGTACGGGAGTTGTAGCGATGAGACAAGATAGTAACTACTAACAATTGGATACCATGAAATTGGGGAGAAAAAGGGGGTAAAAAGAAATAAAAATATATAAAAAAGTGGATGTGATAACATGTGGTGTGGTAGGTCAATGCTAGAGCAGGATAAATTGGCAGCAGCTATTTAGTGTAGCATATAACATGTGGGTCATACATAAAAAATTGATTAAGCTCATAATGTTAGTAGCCAGATAAGCCAGCAGTATTAACTAAAAAGCAGGACTCAATTTGTATATAAAACAATTGCATGAAAGGTGCAAACAATGACTGGTGTAAATTAAGAACTGCACATAACATCATGAAAACTGATCAATGAATCAAAATGGCTGTTGGACTCAAGACTATTAGCATTAGCGGACAAAATGCTACACAAAACAAATGTTCTTCTTGAGTGAATCCTTTCATGTAATGATGTTATGTTTCATACCGGAGCTCAGAGGCATGAGTTGAATTCACTAAGCAGTGTACTTCGAAGCAGTGTATCGATGCCTGTTTCTCTTTTTCAGAAGCATGTTATCAAATACGTCCGAAGCTTAATTTTGTCCAGCAACTACCTTATTGGTTTGGTAGAAGACAAAAAGGCTAAACTGGGCCTGCGCTACGGTTTGTGACCAGCCGCCCAGGGCAGCATCTTGCTGGGGGCGGCATGGGGCGCCCGCACAAAATTGTTTGAAAAGGTGACATTTGTGCAATTATTTTTGTAATCACTTATTTGCACATCACGTCAATTATATCATGTCACCGTGTGGGACTGTGGGTCAATTAACCTTGTCAGAGTGGACACTCTGATTATAGTTTGAGAGCTAGGCAGGCTACTGCCTGGGAAGGTCTCCCACTCAGAAGTACGAGATGGGGAGGGGTGTGGGGGAGGTTGACCTCAGATCTCCCCACTGGAAGCCCGAGGTAGGTGGAGCGGGAGAATCTATCAAATAGCGCACCTCTAACTTTGTACAGTGCTCATGCAATTAGTAAAATCAGTCACACACTGAAATGCTACCAAATAAATTAATTCATAATACCCTGAATATATAGTTTCACAGACATATTGTTGCATTTTTTTTCTGGTTTGTGCGAAATTGTTAAGAATAATATAAAACCCATCTGCGCACCAACAATGTGAATTGGTTTAGTCTTGACTCTTGGTTGACAGTTTTGGTCGATGGCAAATGTATTGATGCTCGAGTGCCGAATCAACACAAATTTGTTTCTATTTGTCTTTGTTACTTCTGTAGCACGGGCAATACATTTTTTCCTGCATCACCACCCAACCCGCCCAACCCTAACGCATTGGTAAAAAGAATCTCGGCACCCCAAAATACTTGCCTCCAGTAATGAACCTATTTTCCACAAAATTGTCTGGAAAACCTCAATTCTTGTGTGATAACATTTTGTATTCACATTTTAATCGACACATACTTTCTTGGATTCTTTTGGAGAGTTTCATCTGGTCGTTTGCTCGGCTCTCACCTGTCTGAGTTCGTGCAGGTCCCAAATACAGTGGAGGCGCCTGCAAATGTTCCTGCTTTTATACTTGACCATAGTTATCACAGACATAAAGTCATAAATCCTGCCTATTTCTTCAATTTCTCATCCTAAAATGTGATTTTAACCACATTAACTTAACCATTCTAACCATATGCCGAATTCGTACCTTAAATGAAAGAGCAAAAAGCACATTTTTGTTTTCATAAATTTTTACTATATAGCCAATTTATGACTTTGTGGCTGTGGTAACTAGGGGAAAGCCATAGAGTTATCTAGAGGGTACACCTGCCACGCATGTTCTTACTCCACCTCCATGCCACAGACTGGCTTCTGATATTGTGGCCCAAGTTCTTCACACAGTACGTTGGGGGTTCATTTCCCACTTTCACCTGTCCATCTTTCACTCCTTCTTTGTCTCCTCCTGTTTCTAATCTGTTGTAAAATTATTTATAATCTCACAATGGGCCTGGTAACTGTAGCTTATAATAGGTGTCAAAGTTTAACCAAGGAAACATATTAATTTCCCAGTCTCTTCTTTAAAATGTTAATCAAAACATTGACTGAAAATCATCATTCTATATTTATGAAATAAACATATTATAATTATAATTATTGTACATGCACTGAAACACCAAAAAGTGTTTTCACAAAACTTCCATTCTGTTTTGAAATATATTCAGTGTATCATAACACTTACATTGGGTTTACATTCAAACTCCTTCAAAACCCAAAATCTCAGCTTAGTTGCACTACTTTTCAAGGCTTTACTCCACAATGTTTTGTCTTTCTTTTTCATCCTTCAGTCGAGATTGCGGAACTATTTCCTCGGACTTTGCTGTCTAATCCAATTCCCATACTATTCCCCTCTAATGTTATTCCTTTATTTCACACTGCCTCGTCTGACAAAATAAGTCGTGTTCACACACCAGACAAACACTGAAAGATTTATATTTCAAGTAGCTGCCCCTCGATTGGAAAACCCTGCTTTGGTTAGAATTATGAGTGTGGAACACGGGGGAGCGATCAAACGGTCTCTTATAATGTGGGCAGATTGAGCAAGAGTAATTCAACCTGTTCTTTTCTTTTACAGCTGGCAAAGTCTTTGAACAAGACCGATGCACTGAACTGTCCCCTGAACACATATAACAGTATCTAGAGCAACAAAAAAGGTGCTATAACATCTTCTATTTAATGTATACAGGATAAATGAGAAATGTAATTGCCCTTACAATCCACATTTATCAGTGTTTACTTGAATGCAGAGGATTTTATTAGGCTGCTGGCATCAGACTTGTTTTTGGAGTGGCTTTAGTGGTATAGTGGAGGAGGGACTTTAATGAGTATGACGTGTGTTTAGGAAACGCACAGCTTAGGAACTCCCTGCTTGACACATGTTAGTGCTTTTGACTCCCTTTAAAAAGAAATGTCCTTGTTAACCAACAGCCAGTCCCATATCTTATCCTGCTGTTTCACACTCAGACAAAGCAAAGGTTTAATTTTTCCTTTATTTAACTAGGCAAGTCAGTTAAGAACAAATTCTTATTTTCAATGACAGACTAGGAACAGTGGGTTAACTGCCTTATTCAGGGGCAGAATGACAGATTTGTGCCTTGTCAGCTCAGGGATTCAATCTTGAAACCTTTTGGTTACTAGTCCAACACTCTAGCCACTAGGCTACGCTGCCGCCCCAGGTTAGCTCTGCAACTGTACAGATGTATTTGATCACTCTTTTGTTGCTGAGAATTTCGCTGCACAGCAGGAAATGCAAACTTGTACTATATTTGAGTTTTAAAAAAGCTTCTAAAGTTTGTAATTTACACTTGATTTGCCCTAATAAAAAATGTATCAACCCCTACAAAAATGTCCACTCATTATAATCCACATTTCCTATTGCTGCAGGATTTTTTGTCTGCTGTAGAAAACTGGCTCAAGTTAAGATCCTACATGTACTCTCCATGTGAGTGACATTCATATCCACCCCCAATTAGTCACTGTGGTGGAGGATCGAATCTGACACTTTCTCTACTTTTCATCCACTTCCTTCTGTCTCCCTCTCTTTCCAACTGTCTGAATAAATGTCAAATATGAAACTAAAAAAGCACAACAATGTCACAATGATGCTTGAGATAAACTTTCAAGATATACAGGAAGTGGGTTCCTTTAAATGACTGTTAGGATGCACAAGCACACAAACACATGCTGATGGCTGTGAAATGTTTTTCCCTTCCTCTGTAAATGTGTAATGATTGCCCAATGCGTACACTTTGCAGCAGAGGAAGTTGATTTTCTCTGGGTGTCTTCAGAGAAGAAATACATGTGGTAAAACGCCTATTGGAGATTCCCAGATAGGCTGACATTTCACACTGATGAGGAGGACATTGGGAACCCTGGACTGGCTCACATTCAGTATGTATGTACTCTAGTCCCCCTCCTCTCTCAATTCATATAAGCACCTGTCCGACTGGCCTCGTGATACAAGAACAGTTACGTTTACTGCAAATCAATGATGGTGTTAAATGGTTAAGACAGTTAAATACCTCTAAATGGTTTTATGTATCAACCTTCCTAAAGTTAGAAATTACATTCAAAAATAATCTACATAGCATCTCTAACTGCATTAAACCCTCATATGTGCAGTGGGCATAAACAATGAAGATGGTGCAAACAGAACAAAAACATGTTGAGTTCTAGCCAAGAGGACTAGCCAAGGTCAGCTTCAAACAATACACTCATCCTTGCCCCTGGTCGTTTGACTTTAGCATTCACATGAAACACTGTCATATATCACGGTGTCCAGAACACCTGGAGGCAGACTTTAATATTACTGTGTGGTGCTGAGAGCACACAAACATTTTAATATAACTCAAACTATGGAATCTCCATACTCATTCAGAGATTAGCATGTCAAAATATACATACGTAATATCATAATAGCATGCAAGCAGATATGACCTCACCCCACATACCTATCATCCCAATAACAAAAACTCCAACACAATAAAAGTCTGAAATTGCTAAAACGACTGACATTTAGACTTTAAAGTCTCATCACGTTGTTATTGTCCCTTTCCCCGCAACTGCAAGGGCATTTTACTGCCCACTTAGGTCATCTGGAGGAAAACTATCCATCTGAATATCAAACAGTCTGAGCTTCGTCACCTGCCCTTTTCCATGCCACTGACTTCATATATCACAGTCTTGTCTGGCCACAGCCCTTGGAACATGGAATTTATATGAGATTAGTTTAACTGTCTCCGATTATTCCTATGGCACCTAGCCAGGGCTTTGACAAAATAACCACTAATGCAGTGGGGGACAAGGCAATAGTATTTACTATTTATATACTATTTATAAATATTTACAATATTTATGTGAGACATATAAAGGTTGAGGGAACTTCAGGCATAATCAGACATACGGAATTAATACAGAGATTGTTTCTGCCGAGGAGACTATGTGCCTAGAGGTTTATTAGAGGTAGGCCTGATGAAAGAAATGTGGGTTTTGGACTTCTTAGACTCACCATTTATTTTATCAGGATGACTTGCTCAGCCAACTCCGTCTCAATATTAGCCTAGATCTATTTCTGCAGAGCGCATGTCCTTGGCAGTGAGAGCAGATTAAATCTTAGCTGCTTCATTACATATTGTTAATGCAATTTGGTTGTAAATATCTGACATTTTCACTTAGCCTATATACTGTATACACTGCATGTTCACACATATCTAATTTAGAAATATAAATACTGCTACAGTAGTGAGGTTACATAATATATAATCAATTTCAAGTGATGTAAGTTAATGTACTATAGACATAGATAAACTGACATGTCATCCAATGTATAACCAAAACACCCTATTTCCTCAGCTTGATCCGCTATGGCTAAGAAGTGCTTCTGCTCTCGTCACAGGTCTGAAGCAGTAGTTTCCTTACATTTTAACAATACATCCATAATAAAGCAAACCTGAAATACAATTTGAATCGATATATATTTTCCAGTTGAAGTTATTGTGTTATATCTACAGACTACTGTTAGGATCATTAGTTCAGTTGTGTTGTATTTGATCACGACCAATCAATACCATTTCACACCGTTCGTCATCATCATCATCAGTCCTGTTTCCTTATTTCTTATTAAAGCTCAGATTTCAGGGAACAATATTGTGTCAGTGACTAATTATTGACTGCACGCTGAAAGTTATGAATCAGAGTAGACTCACTCAGAGAAACACGCCAATATTCATTACCAATTGGCACAGTCACCTATCACATTTGCTTTCCTTATATCGACTATCTTGTTATTCTAGAAAATGAAAACCTTATAACAATGTCATCCTGGATTGATGGTTGTGAGATTCATTTGAGTCCACCCTATCACAATGTAATTTCCTGTTTTAAATGTGCAACTTTCAACAGCTCATATAGCCTATATGTCCCAATAAATTATATAATTTTTTCGATAAAAGTAATGGGAATTCATTCACACTTCAGAAATGCTATATATCATAAGTTTAAGGAACTTATGAAAGAGATTGGTGTTTTTTTTCACTATCTAATCAGGGTTGTTCAATAACAGACATGTATTAGTTTAAAATCTATCACTTGATGCTTTCATTTTAGAGAGACAAATAATAAATGCTCTATTTCTGCCTCACTCTCAAAGAAATAAGTAGCATTGCTAGTCAAATCTAACACATAACTACATTTTTTATAAAGAACTTTACAAATGATACATTTGTGTCCTGAATATAGAGATAATGTTTTATTCAATACAGTAATATTAGATCAGTAAATAAAACATTTAGTCATTTAGCATATGCTCTTATACAGGGCAACTTACAATTAGTGCATTCATCTTAATATTGCTAGGTGAGACAACCACATGTCACAGTCAAATATACAGGATAACAACATTCCATTCCAGTTAAACAATGGATATATAGCATTTTCCAAAGAAAAGCAATTTGAATTCACATCTAAAATCTATTAATAAAAAATATGAGAACAGTAATATTTTACACACACATGAAAGTACCCATAAACAATCATTTCAGATGAAAAAATACATATAGCGTTTTGGAAATAAAACAATATACAAAAAAGGTCCAAATCAGAAGAAAAAGTTACTGTAAAACCTGTTGTAACTACCCATCCCTTGACCGGGATCGTTGTCATCATCTGACACTAATTAGCATAACGCAACGGACATAAATATTACTAGAAAATATTCCTATTCATGAAATCACAAGTGAAATATATTGAAACACAGCTAGCCATTTGTTAATCACCCTGTCATCTCAGATTTTGAAAATATGCTTTACGGCCAAAGCAAGACAAGCATTTGTGTAAGTTTATCGATAGCCTAGCATAGCATTATGTCCAGCTAGCAGTAGGCAACTTTGTCACGAAAATCAGAAAAGCAATCAAATTAAATCGTTTACCTTTGATGAGCTTCGGATGTTTTCACTCATGAGACTCCCAGTTAGATAGCAAATGTTCCTTTTTTCCAAAAATATTATTTTTGTAGGTGAAATAGCTCCGTTTGTTCTTCACTTTTGGCTAAGAAATCGACCAGAAATTGCGGTCACGAAAACGCCGAAAAATATTCCAAATTAGCTCCATAATATCGACAGAAACATGGCAAACGTTGTTTATAATCAATCCTCAAGGTGTTTTTCAAATATCTATTCCATAATATATCAACCGGGACAGTTGGCTTTTCAGTAGGACCGAGAGGAAAAATGGCTACCTCTGTATTTACCGCAAGAATCACTCTGAGAGCCATCAGCTGACCACTTACGCAATATAGTCGCTTACGCTCATTCTTCAACATTAAATGCGTAAAACTACGTCAAAATGCTGTAGACACATTGGGGAATACGTAGAAAAAGGAATCTGGTTGATAGCCCATTCACTGCTCAATAGGGACGCATCGGAACGCAGAGCTTTCAAAACATGAGTCACTTCCGGATTGGATTTTTCTCAGGCTTTCGCCTGCAATATCAGTTCTGTTATACTCACAGACAATATTTTATTTTTACAGTTTTGGAAACTTTAGAGTGTTTTCTATCCTAAGATGTCAATTATATGCATATTCTAGCATCTTGTCCTGACAAAATAGCCTGTTTACTCTGGGAACGTTATTTCTCCAAAAATGAAAATACTGCCCCCTAGTTACAATTAAAGGATAGCACCACCACCATTGTGCAAGCTGTCAGTCCTTTATTAGAACATGGAGGAGCAGAAAATGTGACGTATCTTATCTGGGTTTTCCTTGCCACTCTTTTCATAGCCCTTTACACTCGTACCCATTGAATATGCCAGATTTGGACACTGATAATCACCTAAATTGGAACGCAGTGGCTGTACAGTACCATGCAATACATGACATCAGAGCTCAGTGTCTCTTCACAGGGTTTTGACAGACAGATGTTCTGAACTTGAGCACCGCATGCACGCAACAAGAAGTTGCCCCCTTCCCTCCTGCTAACTTGGTATCTTTGAAAAAAAAACTTGAAATCTGAGTGAGGAAAATGCTGTAAATTAATAGGATTTGCTGTACAATGAGACATTGAGGATTATAATAAATACTACTTTGATGTCATACAAGCGAACCAAAAATTTAGAAATATGTGCTTCACATCTCCATATAATAAAACTCATGTAATATACAGTGTCAAGGTTTATGATCACTGTGTTTGATGTACAGTTACAAGATGACATGGCGTCATACCCCGGGGTTGTCCTGAACAGAGTGAGCGTATGTTTGTTGTATTGTGAAGAAAATTTGCCCCGGACCACACATCTGATTGCACTCATTCTATGTGCACCAAAATTACAATCTGCTTCTCTGAATTAATTTGTGAAAGCCTAACACTGTAAGATCATATTTGATCATTTAGCATGTTGACAATATAACAAACTTTCAAATTATGCCCACCTGACCCAGATTACGGTTTATAATGGACCATTTTTGGATTGTGTAAACAACAACAGTAATTGTGTAAAGGCAGGGATGTAGGTCCAAATAAAAGTGTGCTTGGTCCAGTTCCTCAACAGCCAACCTGGTCTCAGAGCATTTCATATTATTCTGTATGTAAATCCAAAACACTCCATTTAGTATGATATGTTAAATTTCATATGGTATGTATTAATTTGTGGATGTCCATCACCCTTTTCTTTTTATATGTCATTAATTAGCCATATTCGTCGACCTGGCCAAGGCTAGACTCTGTCAATCACCGCATTCTTATTGGCAGACTCAACAGCCTTGGTTTCTCAAAAGACTGCCTCGCCTGGTTCACTAACTACTTCTCAGATAGAGTTCAGTGTGTCAAATTGGAGGGCCTGTTGTCCGGACCTGTGGCAGTCTCTATGGGGGTGCCACAGGGTTCAATTCTCGGGCCGGTTCTTTTCTCTGTATACAACAATGATGCTCTTGCTGCTGGTGATTCTCTGATCCACTGCTACTTCTGGCCCTTCTATGGACACTGTGCTAACAAACCTCCAGATGAGCTTCAATGCCATACAACTCCTTCTGTGGCCTCCAACTGCTCTTAAATGCATGTAAAACTAAATGCAAGCTCTTGAACCGATTGCTGCCTGCATCCGCCCGTCTAGCATCACTACTCTGGACGGTTCTGACTTAGAATATGTGGACTACTACAAATACCTAGGTGTCTGATTAGACTGTAAACTATCCTTCCAGACTCACATTAAGCATCTCCAATCCAAAATTAAATCTAGAATTGGTTTCCTATTTCGCAAAAGAGCATCCTTCACTCATGCTGCCAAACATACCCTCGTAAAACTGACTATCCTACCAATCCTTGACTTTGGCGATGTCATTTACATAATAGCCTCCAACACTCTACTCAACAAATTGGATGCAGTCTATCACAGTGCCATCCGTTTTGTTACCAAAGCCCCATATATTACCCACCGCTTCATACCTGTATGCTCTCGTTTGCTGGCCCTCGCTTCATATCGCCAAGCCCACTGGTCATCTATAAGTCTCTGCTAGGTAAAGCCCCGCCTTGTCTCAGCTCACTGGTCACCATAGCAGCACCCACCCATAGCACACGCTCGAGCAGGTATATTTCACTGGTCATCCCCAAAGCCAACCCCTACTTTGTTTGCCTTTCCTTCCAGTTCTCTACTGCCAATGACTGGAACGAATTGCAAAAATCGCTGAAGCTGGATTCTTATATCTCCCTCACTAATTTTAAGCATCAGCTGTCAGAGTAGCTTACCGATCATTGGACCTGTACACAGCCCATCTGTAAATAGCCCACCCAACTACCTCATCCTCATATTGCTATTTTTTTTTGTTGCTCCTTTGCACCCCAGTATCTCTACTTGCACATTCATCTTCTGCACATCTATCACTCCAGTGTTTAATTGCAAATTGTTTATTATTTCGCCACTATGGCCTATTTATTGCCTTACCTCCCTAATCTTACTACCTTTGCACACACTGTTTATAGATTTTTTTATTGTGTTATTGGCTGTACGTTTGTTTATCTCATGTGTAACTATGTGTTATTGTTTGTGCCGCACTGCTTTGCCTTATCTTGGCCAGCTCGTAGTTGTAAATGAGATCTTGTTCTCAACTGGCCTACCTGGTTAAATAAAGGTTATATAATTTGTTTTAAATTACAATTTGTATTATACGTAATGAATTAGCACATTTCTAAACGTACAATATGTTACCAATTTACTAAACGTTATGCAAAATGAATATTATGTTATGAATTTGCAAAATGTATGATGTTACGAATTCTATCTAGGTGGCTAGGTGACTAACGTTAGCTAGCTCACTAACATTAGCTAGGCTCAGGGTTAGGGTTCGGGGTTAGGGTTAAGTTTAGAAGTTAGGTTAAAAGGGTTAAGGTTTGGGTTAGGGGAAGGGTTAACTAAAAGGGTTAAGGTTAGGGTTAGGGTTAGCTAGCATTCTAAGTAGTTGCAATGTAGCTAAAAAGTAGTAAGTCGTTGAAAAGTTCCTAATTAGCTAAAGTTGTCTGTGATGAGATTTTAACTCT